>NW_012267239.1:5636731-5673144 GCF_000151885.1 Dipodomys ordii | reverse complement strand
TCCACCGGGGCAGGACACCTCTGCCAGCTCCCAGCATCCACCGGGGCAGGACACCTCTGCCAGCTCCCAGCATCCACCGGGGCAGGGCACGTCTGCCGGCTCCCAGCATGCACCGGGGAGGAGCACTCCTGCTCACTCCCAGGGTGCACCGGGTTAGCAGGACACGCTTGCCGGCTCCCAGCATCCACCGGGGCAGGGTACGTCTGCCAGCTCCCGGCATGCCCCGGGGCAGGGCAGGTCTGCCGGCTCCCGGCATGCCCCGGGGCAGGGCAGGTCTGCCGGCTCCCGGCATGCCCCGGGGCAGGGCAGGTCTGCCGGCTCCCGGCATGCCCCGGGACGGGCCCATGGCGGCCGCCCCTCCGCCGTGGACCCCGTAGGCCCCGAGCCCGCCTGCGGCCCCGGCCGCGCCCCGAGCTCGCCCCTCCGCGCTGAGGTGACCCTAGGAACCCGACAGGCGGGAGGCGGAGACCTCCCCTCACCCCCCCAGGGACTTGGAGCCGGGTCTCCCCACATCCGGGCATTTTCCACCTGGGTGAGCGTTCGAGAACATTCTCTGCTGTGAGTCATCCCGGCGCGGTCGCCATGAGGAGACATGGTCCCCTTGCACTCCTTCTGCCTTCCAACCCCACGCGCACGCCGTCTGGATTCCGTCCCGTGTTTTCTGGTTGTCTACTGAGAGCGTTGGTAATTGAATCTCGATAGATTTCCCGCCCTGGGCACTGTCTCTGAGCTTTCTCCTGTATCTGTAGCTGACTCGCCGGGTTTTATGCACACAGACAAGTGGCCTTGTATCCTCGCCTCCTCCGCCCTCCCTCCCCTCCCCTTCAGCAAGTCAACACAGTCACCCCTGAAACATGAATGGCGCAGGGACTGAATGGGGGTTGGGGAGAAGAGGCAGGAAGGGAAGGGGTGTTTAAAATGCAAATGGATTGGCTTTGATGTCAGTCGGGTTAATCAGATGGCTAGACCCAAGGCAGAACCAACAGCAGTCTGCTTTAGTCACAGGGAGGTTGGACTCTCCACCCCTCCTGTGCCCTTCATGAGAAGTAGCTGGACAGAAAAGAACCTTCCAAGCCTTCTGAGCCCAGTGTGAATCACAAAGAACTCTCCTGGGGGGAGGGGAGGGAGCAGCTAGCACAGAAGGCAATTATCAGAGAAATACTCTGGTAGCCAAAACCCTGAAACGGCCTTTTCTTGCCTGTCCAAGCCTGCCCACATGACACCTGCTGTGTGTCCCCCACCCCAGTTCTGCGCCCAGGGAGGAGGGGCCTGGGCTGTCACTTCACTATGCTGCTTTGTACCCAATCTCCCCCACCCATGTAACCATGACATGTCCAGCAGCACTAGAAAAATGAAGATATCTAGCAAATTGGCCAGCTGGGCCTCTTGTTTGTCCTCTTGAAGTGACAGTGGACTGTGTAATATGTATGCATGGGCTGTGTCCCTGCTTTTTGCCTGTAAGCTGAATCCTGTGTTCTAGGATGAAGTTTGGCGACTTTAGGGCTGCTTAGTAAGCATGGAGTGTCCCTGGCCTGAAATGCTTGTGACTAGAATTGTTTCAGACTTCAGGCTTTGTGCTCCTTGCATGTACATGATGAGATATTTTGGTGATTAGACCCAAGTCAAAGCACAACATTAACTGGTGTTCAATATACACCATATGCACACAACCTGGAGGTCATGTTGTACAGTATTTTTTAAAAATAATTCTGCACATGAAGCAAAGTTTCATGGAATAGAATTTTCTATTTTTTAGGGAGTTTTGTTGGTTTTTGTTTGTTTTGTTCCAGTACTGAGTCTTGAACTCAAGGCCTGAATGCTTTCAGTTGGCTTTCCTACTCAAGGTTCATGTTCTACCACTTGAGCCACAGCTCCACTTTTGGCTGTGTGTGTGTGTGTGTCAGTCGTAGGGCTTGAACTGAGTCTGGGCGCTGTCCCTCCGCTCTTCAGCTCAAGGCAAGCACTCTACCACTTGAGCCACAATGCCACTTCTGGTTTTCTGGTGGTTTGTTGGAGATGAGTCTCACTGGCTTTCCTTGCCCAGGATTGAACAATGATGCTCAGGTCTCAGCCTCCTGCATAGCTAGGATTACAGGCATGAGCCACCGTGCCTGGCTTACTTCTGGCTTTTTTTTATTAGAGATAAGAATCTTATTGACTTTCCCTACCTGGACTGGCTTTGAACTGCAGTCCTCAGATCTCAGACTCCAGAGTAGCTAGGATTACAGGTATGAGCCACTGGTGCCCAGGTTCAAAATTTCTACTTGGAGCATCATACTTGTGCTCAAAATTTTTCAGAAATTTTTGATTTTTCAGATTAGAAGTTTTCAACCTACGGTGCAAAGTCCTGTGTGAGCTCATAATATATCACTTAAAGAAGGGACTTTGTCTAACACGGGGAGTCATATGCCACACTGCAGGCATGTTTGTGACCTTAGGCTGCAAGTCCATGATATAGTTTAGGTTCTAAGCAGACAACATTGAACAGAGCAGACTGGTCCTGTGCTCAGGAAACTGACTCCCAGTAGGGAGGGCAGGAGGGAAGGCGGCAGTTAACAGTGTGACTCAGGCTTTGACTATTTCAGTAGTGTTGATGCTGTGTGGTTCTATAGTCCTCTGCACAGTCCCCTGCAGACAGACAGGGTGGTGGTTCTCTGATCTCTGCTGCTACACACAGCACGTGGCATTGTACACACATGACGCCCTCTGGGGGGTGTCAGTGACTGTGCACGTCTCTGCTTTGGGCCACAACCAGGCAGCACATTGGTGTACCAATCAGAGCACCTACTGTGTTCTCGGGACTCACAGCCACATGCATCTACCACACAGCCTCAGCCCAGCCTGCAACACAAACTCTGGCTGGTGCGAGGAGGCCCTCAAAGGGACCCTCCTGGCTTCTGGGGAGCAGAGGTGTGTGAGACAGGTGGGAGTTTAGCCTCACCCCCATGACCCAGCTTCTTGGTAGGAGAAGCTGCGAGAGAAACCAGAGAAGACCTGGAGCACACTGTGCTTGCAGCCCGCTTGCCAGGGGTCACACAGGGCTAAGTGGAGCATCACCACAAGCTGAATGATGACCTTGCTGGTGCAGTTGATACTCTTCCCATGAGATGGTGGCAGGGTCCCTAGGTGAAGAATTACTAGAAGGTGGTTTTTCTATGTCAATTTGAACTTGGAATGGGCAAATCTTTTGACTGGGTATCACAACCAAATAGGTAAGTCTGCCAGAGAAATTACCTGGACATATTCACCGATGGCTTGTTAACATTGTGCTGTTTGGAGGTCAAAGGTAACAGCACAAACATTCACAGATGACAGGTTCAGTAACGTAAATGTTAATATTTTATATAATTGAGCACATGTTCCCAAAGGGAAAGATACTTGTGATGGATTCTAAATGAGATGGTGGTGGTAGAAGATAAATGTGCTGGAATACTATATAGCTGCAAAAATAAATCAATGCTGACATTTATCAACATAGATGAAAAAGTGCTAAGGAAAAAAAGTCCAAAGGAAAAAAGGGGGAAAGCAATTTGCAGGAAAATCCATAAGGTATGACAGTATTTATATAAAGTGTAGAAACATGCCACCAAGGGTCACATGTAATTACGACAGCTTGATACTTGGGATAGATGGAAATGCACAGTAAACACAACAGGCCGGACATCGGTGGCTCACACCTGTAATCCTAGCTACTCAGGAGTTTGAGATCTGAGGATCATGGTTCAAAACCAGCCCAGGCTGTGACTCTTTTATCTCCAATAAACCCCCACTAAGAAAACCAGAAGTAGTGCTGTGGCTCAAGAGGTAGAGCGCTCACCTTGAGCTGAAGAGCTGAGGGATAGTGCCCAGGCCCAGAGTTCAAGCCCCATGACCACACTAAAAATAAAACAACAGTAAAAACTAAAAATAAAACAACAAAGCGCATGTCAACTGAGAAGGCAAAGCACCGAAGCCAGGTATTAGTTACTTGTGGAACTCGGGGAGGATCAGAGGTCCTGGCTCTATTGCTGACACAGTATTCTTAGGCAGAAGATGTGGGAAATTTTGCCACCTTAGGGTGTTTTTTTTCTTCTTTTTGGATGACTGGAACGGTTTAAGATGCATGTCTTTGTAAGTGACAGAGCTGTCTCTGTCGTGTGATGGTTTGGTGACTGTTCGGAGAGACGGAACATGACAGCAGTGCTCTGAGTCACTGATGACTGCTGTGCGCTCTGCGGCTCACGGGCGTGCACCGGGACGCTCTGAGCCGTCCGGAAGGCTGCTGTGACCCCATCACATGGAGGAGAACGTTCAGGCCCTGGGAAGGGGATGGAATGTGTAGCCTGTCCCAGGCAGTTAGCATCAGGCTGGGTCTAGAGCAGAAACAGTCCCACAGCCCTCGCCACCGTTCCATCTTCTAAGCTCAGTACGCCTGAGTGCTTTTATAGCAGTGCATTTTACTTAGAGATGAAACTAGACCCCATTATGGCAGGAGGCACCTCTGAAGGAGGCGATGGTTATGCTTTCAATTCCTATGTTTCGAGTGTCTTTGTAATTTCAGAACATTAATCAAAGATGAGGGGAAAGGAGACATCACAGGAAGGGTCGAAACTCCCTAACTCTGCCCCGATTTGCTGTGTAACCTTGCATCACTTCCCCTCTCAGAATCCTCCCTTCCTTCCTTTCACCTACAAAGTGGGGGATTCAAATGGCACATCCCAGGACCATTGGATTGTGGGGAGGCTGAGGCGAGAGCATGGGGGAAATGCCCCCTGGGGAAGATGACTTGCCATCTGTGGACCAAGGCTCTCAGCTGCTGCAGCCCCCTCAGCAGCTGGCACCCCACTCTCCTGATCCCACCCTTCATCCTGGAGTCTTCACAAGGTCCATAGCAATAAGCACCAGCACCCTGACCTTACCCCAGAGCCCTTGTTCCCACAAGACTGGAGAGGCAGGTGAGCAGGGCCATCACTGGCCATAACAAGCCAGAGCTGTGTCCATCTGTTTAATATCCCACACTGACTTCCTGGGGCTTGAACTCAGGGCCTGGGTACTGTCCCTGAGCTTCTTTTGCTCAAGGCTAGCACTCTACCACTTGAGCCACAATACCACTTCCAGCTTTTTTCTATGTATGTGGTGCTGAGGAATCGAACCCAGGGCTTCATGAATGCTAGGCAAGCACTTTACCACTAAGCCACATTCCCAGCCCCGACTGGTGATTGTGAATGAGTGGATGAATGGCTGGATGGATGGATTGACAGATTGACAGATGGATAGGTAGGTGGATGGATGAATTGATTGATATCAATAGATCAATGGATCTAGAGATTGATGGGCAGACAGATTGATAGAAGAATGGATGGATGAATCAATCTAGAGAGCAGTGGAGCTATGGATGGACAGATGGAATGATAATCTCATGTAGGTGGGACTCCCACACTGAAAATTTCCCCTCACAAAACCAAGCTTCCTTCCCCATAAAATAATATTCATGACAGGACTGTCTCCATTGTCTGGTGACACAAGTAAACCACCCTGACTGACACCAGGAAAGAGATGGCTCCATTTTGTTTCCTGTGTTAACCATGGGTCCTTAGCTGTGGGTGATTTTGTCAACTACCACAAGACCTTTGGCCATGCCTGAAGTCACATCCAGTTACCATAATCAGGGAGTAGATGGAAATTTCCCACCCTCACCTAGCAAGTAGAAGCCAGTGAGGCCCTTGGCTTCCTACAGCACCCATTTTTGGCCCCAACAAGAATAATCCAACTCAGATGTCGAAGGCATAGAATTCTCCCGCAGCCTGCAGGGTGGGCCAGAAGTGCCTGTTTTCACAAGATGGGTTCTGGTGTGGGTGTCAAGTCCCCAGTGGCCTTGTTTGGTTCCTGCTGTGCTCTGCCACCTTGGGCAGTCCTTCACCCTCTCGAGACCGGATATCTCTTCTCTGGTAGTTTGTAACTGCAGTGTTGGGGGATCTTTGAGTCCTTGAGATACCGCTGTGCGCTTCTGGAGTTTATGGAGTCCAATCAGCCAACCGAGGCAGGCTTGAAAAGTCATTCCTGCAAAGTCAGAGGGGACCAGAAATAACTGCTTGATTGGAGGTTCCATAACGAGAGCCGTGGTAGTGATGGATCCGCCCAAAATACATCCATTGAGTCACCCAGCACTCAGCTTCCCAAAATTCACCACTGCTCTACAGAGAGGGGTCAGCCCAGCCACAGAAAAGCCAGCACACAGACTCGGCCCACACAGCCAGGGAAAGCAACATGCAGGACTGGAACCTAGACCCAACTCTGGAGTTCCCCATGCTCCACCCCTTAGTCTGGGAAGCGAATGACCCCTCATCCTCCTACCCCGCTCCCCCATCCCCCATGATGGCCCCTCCAGGGTCCTGGCGAAGGGCCTGGCTGGAAATGAATGTCACACAATAGAGATTTGTTGACGCCACCAGCAAACTGTTGCAGTTGGCACAGATTAAACCTCTGCTAGCAACTCCAGGAAAGTAATGAGCCTTCCCAATGGCCGGCTGCTCAAATAAATTTAAATGACAGCGCTCGCTGCCCCGAGACTAT
This sequence comes from Dipodomys ordii, assembly GCF_000151885.1. Taxonomy (NCBI): domain Eukaryota; kingdom Metazoa; phylum Chordata; class Mammalia; order Rodentia; family Heteromyidae; genus Dipodomys; species Dipodomys ordii. The sequence goes on along the minus strand of NW_012267239.1, from coordinate 5,666,592 downwards.
GGCTGAGTAAGCATCCCTTTGCAGGAAATGGACAAGGACACCCAGCAGTCCAGGGTCTCTGGCCCCACGGTGGCTGTTTTCTGTGCTTGGAGCTGTCAGCAGGGTTGCTCTGACCACCCCCAGCCTCCCACAGAGGGGCCGTGATGACAAGAGCAGGGGTCAGCCATAGTGGTAGCTGGCCAGTGTCAGAGGCTCAGCGTGAGGGACACGGCAGTTTGGTCGCTCACGCACTGCGTGACCACTGCCTTGAGTTGGGGCACAGAAGCCCCGCTTGGTGCAGATGAAACTGAGGCTCAGGAGGGAAAGCTCTTGGCCAGCGTTGGGAGAAATGGGTCTGAAAAATTACATGAAGCTGATCTCAAGCACAATCTAGGATGACAACTGCCCATCACCCATTTTTTAAAGTAACTAAATGGTCTCTGACGCACCCCAGTTAAACTTAGTATTCTTTCTCTCTTAAATGCATCAAAAACCTTATCATACAAGAGAAATCATACTTGAACCAATGTGGTAGTGCACACCCATAATCCCAGCACTTAAGCTAAGAAAATAAATTGAGAGATTAAGACTTAGCCTGGGCTGCATAGGAAGGCCTGTCTTTTAAAAGAAAAAAGAAAAAGAAGAAGAAGGGAAGGAGGGAGGGAGGGAGCATACTTTGGCAGTACTGAGGTTTAAACTCAGGGCAGACTTTTTACATTTCACTCACCTCTGGCCAGGAAAAATACTTAAAATACAGATCTGTCAGCCAGGGCTTTGTTGCACTATCCATCCTTTCTTGTGATGCCGACCAGGGCCGTGAGCCACAGCTCCAGTAGACCACACATCACAGAGGTTGACAAGTGATGTTTGTGGTTGCTAGGTTACAGCTCGGTGGGCGTGGTCTATCTGATGCGTTTTCAGTGTTCCTGGTTTTTTATTTTATATTTGTATTGTCTTTAAGTAGCTATACAAAGCAGTTGCTATTCAACAAAGCAGTTTATGAATACAATGAGTTCTCACGCCTCTCTCCCAACCCACCCCTTTTGTCATCTTTCTTCATTTTGTAGCATATGAATTGAATTTTTGCTACATTCTCTGCCACCCTTCTCTGTTCGTCTACCCGCCTACCCTTAACCCCTACCCTATCTCTTTCAAATAGTATTTTCATATCAAGTGATGTTCGTGTAGATTTTGTTGTTGTCTTGTTTTTTAACTTACTTTATTATAGAGGTGATGTATAGAGGGATTACAGTTACATAAGTCAGGTAATGAGTACATTTCCTTTCATACAGTGTCTTCTTTTCCCTCACTCTCTCCCTGTCCCTTCCTCCATCTGTACTTATGAGTTGTACAGTTCACTTAGCACCCCATGTTTTTAAGTTGGGGTGGGTTTATCACCACATAATCCCCAAGTAACTCCAGGATTATCTGTAACTAGTTTTATTTTGCAAGCAAAACTGAGTCAGAAGGAATCCACAGAGCATACAAGCCCCCTCCCCCAGCCTGGCCGCAGCCCACACCTCCCCAGCCTTGACTCTGCTTACCTCCACCCATCCACCCGGCTCCCCTGAAAACCCTCATCTGTTCCAACCTCACCCAGGTCCCCTGGTCTCCACTGTTTTCATGTCTCACCCTGAATCTATCTGGAGGCAATAAGTGATCAAAATATTTGTCTCATGCCTGTAATCTTAGGTATTTAGGGGGTCTGAGACCTGAGGGTGGTGGTTTGAAGCCAGCCTGGGCAAGAAAAACCATGAAACTCCTATCTCCAATTAACCACCCAAAAGCCTGACCTTTACCATAAAGCTGTAGCTTAAGTGTAGAGCAGCCATTAGGGACAGGGTCTAGGCCTTGAGTTCAAGCTCCAGAACCAACACACACACACACACACACACACACACACACACACACAATTGTCTCCCACAAAGCTTGTTTTATTTTACAGTGCTGGGGACCAAGGGCTCTACCACAGAGCCAGTCCCTGGTCTAGTTCTGTGTTTTCTTATTGAGAAAATATCTATGACATCCAGAACCCTGATCCAGAGCAAAGAGCTTGACAAAGACAGCATAGCCTGGTCTGGGTCCTACAGCACAAGGCTTATCTGAGCCTTATACTGTGGACAGCCTTCCCGACATGCCTGGCAGACTGCAGGGAGCCTGCTGCAGCCCTGCCAGCATACAAGCTTCTCCTTCTGCATGTTTATCACACCAAATAACAAGTGTCCACTTCCTGCCCTCCCTGCTCCTGGCCCTTATACAGCTGACTGAGCTCCAGGGTTCTCCAGTCCTCTAAAGCTGAGCGGCTCTCCCTGACATGGCTAGCCTTCACATTTAGGGGAAAGGAAGGGAGGAAAGGCAGGACTTAAAGGCAAGCCTGGTCCTCCCTCAGCTGGGCCATCATTGGAGTCTGACTGAAGGTAGACCTCCTACCCTTCAGCCCCACCTTAACTGCCATCTTTTCTCTTCTTCCCAAGGTGCTGGCCCTGAGGGGGTCACTGGCCTTTCTGACCCCTACCTCCTGCCCCCAGGAGCACTGGAGAGTGGCAATTTGAGCCAAGAGAGTGGGGAAGCAGGATTGACCATGGCTGCTCCAAATCCTGCCCAGTCAGGGGAAGACCTGGAAGAGTTAGAGGTGGAAGGGGCCACAGCAGCCTCCGTGCACCACGAGGACCCTGAAATGGAGGCAGGCACGGAGGGCACCCTTGCTCCCAGGAAGAACCCGCCTTCTCTGAAGCAGGGGAACTCGGCCAGGAAGCAGCGGAGGCCTAAGGCCACATCCACAGTGGCCATGCCAAGGGCAGGGTCGCCCCCAGCAGTGGCTGCCAGCCTGGGGCCCCTCTCCCCCTCCACCGAGAAGCCCCACCTACCTGGGGACCCGGAGCCTGCAGTGGACTCTGAGCTGACGTCCAAGCTGCCCCTGTGGCCGGGCAGGAAGGAAGATACCATCCCCACAACGCCCGCCCCACTACAGATTGCCCCCTTCACCTCCCAGCCGCACGTAGCTCACACACTCCCACAGAGGCCCAGCCCGGCAGAGCCCCAGGAGACCCCTGAGGCACCCCCAGAAGATGTCAGCCCCCTGGCCCTGGGGGACAAGGATGAGAACAAGCTGACGGGGTCAGCCTCAGAGGAGAGCCAGGAGACCACCACGTCCACCATCATCACCACCACGGTCATCACCACCGAGCAGGCCCCAGGTACGAGGCCCCCTGCTCCAGCACGGGGCATGGGAAGCCCGATCCCACCCCACCCCACCCAGCGTTCAGAATACGCACCCCTCTTCCACACATGAGGCCAGCAGACACTGAGGCTCCAGGCCACCACCTGTGTGGACCTGGGGTGGAACCCAGGGCCGGGGCCCGCTGGGCAAGCCCCTGCCCCTGAGCCCCGCAAGCCTCATGCAGGCTGCACAATCGGCCCACTGTGTATGGGCCACTCACCTGTGAATGCAGAGATCCAGGGAGTGTGCCGGGCATGGTGGTGCATGCCTGCGATCCAGCTGCTCAGGAAGTAGAGACTGGGAGGACTGCAGTTCCCGGCATATAAGTGGAGAGTGGCATTTCACACCTGGCGTTCCCACCTACATGGGAAGCATGGGTTTAGGAAGATCTTGGTCCAGACTCGCCTTGGCAACACTGCAAGACCCTATCTGACAAATGGCCTAAGCAAGAAGAGCAGGGGTTGGGACTCGGGTGGTAGAGTGTCTGCTTAGCAAGTGTGAGGTCCTGAGTTCACACCTCAGCACTAAACGAATGAGTGAGTGAATCCAGCAGTACCTGTGGCTGTTCTTAGCTGCAACACTTCTCCAGGCCCATTCACTCCCGAACACGCATGCATGCGCGCGTGTACACACGTGTGCGCACACACGGCCCCATAGGGTCTCCCATGTGAGCTTCCTTGCGTCCTAACGAGCCTGTCTCCACAGCTGTTTGCAGCGTGAGCTTCTCAGGCCCCGAGGGCTACATCGACTCCAGCGACCACCCGCCACTGCCCTCCAGCAACTTCCTCGAGTGCACGTACAACGTGACGGTCTACACTGGCTACGGGGTGGAGCTGCAGGTAAGGGGCCAGGCATCCACCTGCCCGCCTCCTCGGCGGGAACCCTCCCTCGGCCGTGCTGGCCACATCCCCAACCCATCCACGGCTCTGCCTGCTCTACCCAGGGCTATTCTGGGGTTTGGGCACATGAGCAGGAATTCCCAACTCAGTGTTCCTTTGACATCCATTGGAATACATGGAGGATATATTGGGAAGAATTTTACCCTTTTCTTTAATTTCCAGAAGGAAGATACCTTAATACCCTGTGTATCACACACACACACACACACACACACACACACACACACACTGCGCCTGTCTGGCTTCCTGTTGCCTCCACTGCAAACACGCAGGTCAATGTCCTTGAGTAGAAACAGGAAGGAGGATGAGGCAAGCTGCTGACAGCTCCTCAGGAGAGAGAGACCCAAAGACCAGCCTTTGATTCCAGCCACAAGATCCAGCCACCAAATAACCAGCAAAAATCTGGGGTGGAGGTGTGGTTTCAACAGCAGAGTACCCGCTGTGCTGGTACAAGGCTCTGAGTTTAAAAACCAGATAGCAGCAACACAGTTAATTTTTTTTAAGGTGAGCCCTAGAAGCAAGCAGACCTGGGCAGCCTTTCTTTAAGGATGTATTGAGCCCTGGCTACACTCCCAGCTGTGGTCTGGGGGGACCCTCTCTCTCCCCATAGATCCCGCCTCTGCCCCCACCAGCTCCATAGCTGTCAGACTCTGGCCTGAGACAGCCTGGGGGGTGGAAGAGCAGATGCCTGCAGCCCCCCTGCCCTACATCAGGGCCTCTAGGCCTGAGGGTCTTACTGGCCTGGGGCTAGTGCAGGGACCAAGGAGGGGGCTGTTTAGGGGTGCATACTGGTGTCCCCACAGCCTCAAACACAACCCTGCACCCTCTATCCTTCCTGCCCTGCCCATCCTAGGTGAAGAGCGTGAACCTGTCTGAGGGGGAGCTGTTGTCCATCCGCGGGGTGGACGGCCCCGCCCTCACCGTCCTGGCTAACCAGACGCTCCTGGTGGAGGGCCAGGTGGTCCGCAGCCCCACCAACACCATCTCCGTGTACTTCCGCACCTTCCAGGATGATGGCCTGGGCACCTTCCAGCTGCACTACCAGGGTAGGGCCGGGCCGGGTGGCCAGGTGGGCCTGTCCACCTCGGTTTCCCCTTCTGGCTTGTTCTGTTCTTGTGCTGACAGGAACCCCACTATGATTTTGGTCAAAATCAACAGCCCCTCCCCCTCCCCCGGCCCTCTTCTCAGAGGCATCCCACTCCCCACAGCCACACACAGGGCCAGACCCACGGAATGGCCATGGCCAGAACATGGCTGCAAGCTAGGGCGTTACAGTCTCGAAGCTCCCTTCTCTGTGCATGAAAGCACGGTGCTGTGAACTTCCAGTAATGACTGGTGTTTACCCATAATTACTGAAATACCCCAAGACACACATTCTGGTGAGCAGTCGCCTCTGTGCTCTCAGTGACAAAGCCCGGGGTTCTGTGGCCATGCTAGTTGGTTGCCAGCAGTCGCAATGGAAGGAGATGGCCGGGGCCAGGGGAGAGGGGGTGGGGAGGTTAATGGGACTAGGGAAGCTCCTATGTCCATTCAAGGTCTCAGCCCCTGAGCCACATCCTGGCTCCCCGGGGATCCGCAGACCTTTCCTCTGCAGTTTTTCTGACTCTTCTTCCTGAGTCTCCTCTCTTTTGCTTTCTTTTCCCTTCCTCCTTCCCCACTCCCTGCTTTTTGTAGTGGTACTGAGGTTCCAACTCAGAACTTCCTGCTTGCTAGGCAGAGCTCGGTTGATGAGCTCCATCTCCAGCTCCTTGTGCTTTAGTTATTTTTCAGACAGGGTCTCCTGTAACTTCATGCCCAAACTAGCCTTTTGAACTACGACTCTCCTACCTTTACCTCCTGACCGGCTGTGATCACAGAAATGTACCACCATGCCTGATTTCCTCCGTTGAGATGAGGTCTCTCCCACTAGCTTTTTGCTCCATCTGGCTTTGGATCATGATCCTTCTGCTCTATCTGTTGAATAGCTAGAATTATAGGCATGAGTCTCTGCCTGGCCCAGACAGGTTTCTTTTTTAATGTTTCCCTACCTTTTAAGTATCTTCCAAAGAGCTGACCCAAGGCCCTGTGTAAGTACTATTTAAACAAATTCACTGACAATGCAGCTGGCACATCTCCAGGATGATCTTGCCCCCAGAGAGAAAGAGAATGCTGCTCTGTGTCTATGTGGAGTGAGGCTCTGAGGTGGTCTGAGAACTCTTCACACAGTACCTCTGTCCCCTGGCTTAGGAAGGACGCCCTGAGAGAAGGCCAATCTGGCAGCACCAGCACCAGCAGTCACAAAAAATACTGTCCTCACCTGTTCTCCTCAGCACAAAGTGGCTGCCAAGGTGCGTGTTGCACACCTGCCCTCCCTCCCACATGCAGGGTGACTGTCTGCCTTTGTGTTTGCCGCAGCCTTCATGCTGAGCTGCAGTTTTCCCCGCCGGCCCGACGCGGGGGATGTGACGGTGATGGACCTGCATGCGGGTGGGCTAGCCCACTTCCACTGCCACCTGGGCTATGAGCTGCAGGGCGCCAAGACACTGACCTGCATGAATGCCTCTAAACCCCACTGGAGTAGCCCGGAGCCTGTCTGCTCAGGTACGCGCCCACCTCTGCTGGGCCCGCACACAGCCTGACTCTTGGTCCTGATGAGGACCGCTGTGTCCTCTTTGGCACACGTTACTTACCTAGCATTCCAGTGTCAACTTGGATGTCGCTGGGAGCCCCACCATGTCGGGCATCTTGCTTTTTGTGGTTGGCTCTTAAGAGCGCTTTATATATGCTGGATACTAGGCCTTCATCATGTGCAAGATGTGCAAATAGTTCCTCCTCCTCCTCCAGCATTGTTTTCACTTCTGGTGGTGAGCTGTGATGGGAGGGAGGTGGCTTAACCTCTTGCTGCTCTGGTGGCTGGGGCTTCAGCTGTGCAGCCGCCATTGCTGGCAGTGCAGCGGGTGTGCGCTGAGCACCCCGGGGAGGGTGGGAATCCATGGCCCCACTCCACACGTGAGGTGCTCACGGAGGTGATGTCACTAACCCACAGCCAGCAGAGAGGAGCTGGCATCACGTGCCCTCTGGGGGACAGAAATGGCCTGGGAGCTGCAGGTGGCCTGGGCGACACTGTAAGACCCTGAGAGCATTTGGCTCAGGGTCACGCAGGGGCTTCTGGGATTCCAACCTGGGGAGGGGAGGGGAAGGAAGAAGCCAGGAGAGGACCCAAGAAGGTGAGGCTAGGGGAGGGGAGGGGCAGAAGCCACCTGCGCACAGGTCCAAGGGTGGAGAGAGGCTGGGGAGCTTGAGAGAGCCACAGAGAACCAGTCTGGGGCTAGGGCGGAGGGCTCAAGTTGGCAGAGCACCTGAGGTGAGTGCAGCGCCTCGAGTTCAAATCCCAGTGCCACCACATAAAAAGAATTCCATCTGGCTGACGCACAGCAAGGTGGCAGCACAGGAGGCCGCCCCGATCCTCGAGACGGGCTGTGCGGAGCAGGCGGCCGTGTCTGCAAAGAGCGGGGTGTAGAGCAGCCCCCCAGCCTCCGGGGCCAGCAGCTCATCAGAGGGGGACAGAGCTGAGCCGTGGAAGCAGGATGACAGCTGCCATGTCGAGTGAGCAGGAGAGGAGGGACTGGCAGGCTACAGGTGAAGCCAGGTGCTCCGAGAGGAGACAGGAAGTAGCATTGGGAGGCTCCTGAGCTGCAGCTCCCCCCCTTCACTCTCAACATGCCCCCCACAACGCAAGGTAACTAGAAATGTACATGCCAAGCCAGGTGTTATGGCCCACACCTGTAATCCTAGCTACTCGGGAGGCTGAGATCTGGGGATCACGGTTCAAGGTCAACTGGAACCCAAAAGTCCATGTGCCTCTATCGCCAAAAGAGCCATCAAAAAGCCAGGTTAGAGGTGTGACTCAGATGGTAGAGCACCAACTGAGTGACACTGAAGGTCCTGAGTTCCAATCCAGGAAGGAAGGAAAGAAGGAAAAGGGGAAGAACAAATGTGTACCGCAGGGCCCTAGGCAAAATGTGCTGGGTCTGCATATGTGTCTGAACACAGCCGTGGGCAGCGCACACTCCACACGGGACAGGGCCGTGCCTCCCGCTCCCCACGCCACACCCACTGCTGGGCAGCAAAGTCCTGTGTGGAATCACAGGGTCCTGTCAGGGTCCGCAGGGAGCTCCACGGTGAAGCACTCGCCTAGCACTGCCCCGAGCTGGCCAGGCAAGTACAGATGGCCCGTGTGAACTGAGGACCTACTGTGTGCCCTGCTGTAAGCTGCGTGTAGAGACGACGTGGGAGTGTCATGCCTTCCTGCCTGCCACCCCAGTGTGGAGTCCACTGGATTCCAGAAAACAAATGAGAGCGCATGGCAGCGAACAAGGTTTAATTGTTCCAGGACGAGCCCCGGGGGCCCTTCAGAATTTGTCTTTCTGTCTCTTTTAAACAAAGGGTAGAAATCCAATCCACGGGGCTGTGGGTCCCTGCTCCTCCCCAGTTTGTTTTTTTCTCTACGTGTGAATTAGAAAGGGATTAAGCCTCCGTGACGCTAAGAGAGATGGATGGGGTCTGGACTGGCAAATTGGAGGCAAACACAGCCATCAGCTGGCTTACCGAAGCCACGAAGGGAACCGATGAGCAGTGCCCAGAGAGGACAGACGGCCGCTGCACCCACGCAGGGCAGTGTCCTCCAGCGCCACTCCTCAGCCAGAGGGCGAAAGGCACTGGCTGCACCCTGAGCACCGGTCCTGCCAGGCAGGGCACCACACCCTTCTACCCCCTCCCCGCCCCATGATGCACCAGTGGCCAAGGAGGGAGGAGCCGTTCACCACTCTCCAGGGGTAAACGCAAGACAGCGTCCATGGCCGGCCCCTAGATTCATAGCATGAAGGGGACAATGAGGTTGGCTGACCAAAGAGGACAGTCTCCCCAGAAGGGGTGACCAGTGGTCTGGGGGTCCCCAGCATCCCTGTCATGGTCCAGGAGGCCCTGCAGCACTTCCTGGCTCAGGCAGAGCCTCCGTGGATGGCTCTTTCCTGGACAAGCACACTCCATCATTAAGTCACTCAGTGAGCTCCAGACGTGGTGTGGGACCAGAGGGACAAAAAAGAGGAACATTTTCTCATTCGATGAACATTTATGAAGGGTCCTGGCACCGCACACATCTTCAGAGGCAATGGAATATGATGTGGTGATGATGATGATGGTAGTGATGATGGTGATGTTGATGGTGGGGATGATAATGGTGGTGATAACGTGATGATGGTGGCGGCGGCGATGAGACTCAGAATGGAGCAATACATAAATGCATTCTCTTTGTAATTTTTTTGGGGGTCCGGTCATGAGGCCTGAACGCTGGGCCTGGGCGCTGCCCCTCAGCTCTTCAGCTCAAGGCTAGCGCTCTACCACTTGAACCACAGCACTACTTCCGGCTTTTTTCTTTTTGCTTATGTGGTGCTGAAGAATCGAACCCCAGGGCCTCATGCATGCAAGGCAAGCGCTCTGCCACTGAGCCACCTTCCCAGCCCCTCTCCTTGTAATTTTTGACAAGAACCAGGAAGAAAGGTTGAGGCGGAAGGGTCTTGGTTCACATGGGCCCAGCCAAAAGCAGGGGGAGTCATGGCTCAGCAGCAGAGCACTTTTGCTTCAGGGTAGACTTTTCCCTGCTCATGACCTTCATCTGTCCTTCACGTCCTTCCTCCCCGACTCTCCCTGAGAGATGCCTGCTGCCCACCACCTCTGTTCAGGCTGGGAAAATCCACCCCAGCTTTGCCTAGCCACACGTTTGCAACAGACCAGACTCCTGAGACGAAGCAGCAGCACTGGAATAGAAGGAGACTCTGGACAAGGCACAAATCACTTTTTAATGTTTCTTTATTAGATTTTCTTCTGTGATCCAAGCCATACAAGGTTGTAGCAAAATAAAGAAGAAGAAAGTTTGAGAGCTGTGATGTGTCGACAATGAGCACAAACCACTTTTACAGCCCCCGTCTCGGCCGGTCTTTTTAAATGGCGGCATGAATGAGTATGTGGGCCGTTTTGCCCTTTGCTGCTCTGGCTTTGGCGATGGGGAGCTGTCCCTCGAACCCCGGGTGTTCGCTGGGAACCCGGTTCTCAGTGGCTTACTGGGCCCGGTGGCACCTTGTCTCGGCAGACTCTGATACCTGGATGATCTTTCAGTGGTGACAAACAAGGAGGCCGCGACGCCCTCCTCCACAGAGCTGTGTGGGCAGCTCCAGATCTTTCTGTGGGGCTCTCCTGGTTGGCGCTGGAGCCTGTTTCGCAAGCGTTTCGCCGGCTTGTCTCTGCAGAAGGCCATCAGCATCACATTCTGGCCGCAGCCTGGAGGGAGCGAGGCCATGGCCGCGCTTTGTGGCTGTGGCCGTGATTTCATGGTCACCGAGTCCCCGTGTAAAAGCACAAACCCACTTGCTTTTCTTTTATCTTTCTTCTTTGATGAACTTCATTTGGGTACTCCCTGATAGCCATTTTATTTTTTTTTCCCCTTCTCATTATTGTTGGTTTTTGTCCACTCAACCCATTCCCTGCCCCTTTTTTGCTTTCACTGTTTTCTTGTAGGATAGGGGCTTGGGCATTTCCCTGCCTAGACTCTGGACCCTGCTCCTCCTACCTCCTGAGTAGCTGGGATTACAGGCATGCACAAACGCACCGGCCCTTGGTGGTCATTTGATGATCAAAAGCCAAGGCAAGCAAGGCCAGGGTCATGGAACCCCCTCAACCGCAGTCAGGCCTACCACCATGCACAGAGCAGCAAGGTGTCCTGTGACCCCCCCAAACTCTTCCCTCCCTCTCATCCCAGGTGCCGGGGTTCCCCTGGCTGAGGGGCCGGGGTGGGGTCCACGGAAAAGCTGTCTCTCTGCTCTCCTCCCTCTCACTCTCTCTCCTCACTGCCCACCGCTCTCTTTTGCACGCAGCCCCCTGTGGAGGAGCCGTGCGCAATGCCACCATCGGCCGCGTCCTCTCGCCCAGTGCCCAGGGGCACAATGGGACCCAGCTGTGCGTGTGGACCGTGGAGGCGCCCGAGGGCCAGAAGCTGCACCTGCACTTGGAGAAGCTAGCGCTGCACGGGAGGGACAGGTGACGCCCTTCTGGCGGTGAGAAGGTGGCTGGGGATGGTGGCGTCTGGATGTAGCTGCCACTCGGGCTCCTGGAACCCCAAAAACAGAGCTGGGGGTGGAGACGAGGCAGACGGAGGGGCCGCACTGGCCACACGGGAGGCCATGGGACCCAGGCTCCCCCCACTCCCCGGCCCGCTGCACCTTCATCCAGCACTGACCGAGCCCAACCATGAGCTGGACTCCAAGAAGAAGGGACAGACAGCAGGGGGCCTGCTGACGCCTCACAGCGGGGCGCAGGGCTGGCCTGCCTCATGGCAAGGCTGGGCCGTGTCTGCATCTCCAGAGAACCACTTCTTCCACTCAAGAAGTGGGTCATTCCACAGAGGCCAGCCCCCATTTAGAGGCCCAGGCCTGCCCGGGAGGCAGCCTCAGAGTAACCCAGGGCAGGGGGTCCGGCCAGACAGCTCACGCCTATAGTCCCAGCTACTCCGGAGTCTGAGATCTGAGGATCACAGTTTGAAAGCAGGCTGGACAGAAAAGTCCAAGTGACTTTTATCTCTAGTGAACCACCAAAAAGCTGGAAGTGGAACTGTGGCTCAAGTGCCTTGAATGAAACACACACACACACATACACACCCATAACACAGTATGGAGTTGGGCAGGGCGATCACTGAGACCTCCACCCTGTCCCCTCCAGGATGGCCGTGTACAGCGGGCTGAGCAACGCGTCTGCGCTCCTGTACGACTCCCTGCGTGCTCAGAGCGTGCCCTTCGAGGGCCTGCTGAGTGAGCAGAATGCCGTCCGCATCGAGTTCTCATCCCCCCAGGGCCCGGGTGCCTCTGCCTTCAACATCCGCTTCGAGGGTGAGTGGCCCAGAGGGAACCCAGCCCCTGGGGGAGCCCTGGGAGGGGGGCTGGGGCTGTGTCCAGGTTTGCAGAGCCTGCTTTGGGGAAAGCAGGGAGTGGGGTTGACCGTCACGGGCAGGGATGAACCGGTTACACTCAGTGCTGTGCGCATGCGCCACCCTGAAACACCAGAGCTGCTCTACCCTCTGGGTTTAAGATGAGAAAACTGAGGCCTAGGGAACTTGAGGGGCTGGCCCACGGCCACGGCGGTGAGCCCTAGACTGCTAGGATCCACCAAGTGTCTCCAGTTCCTCAGCCGCCTCCCCTCCAACACCCTGGCTCCTTTAATAAGCCTTGTGTGGGTGTTTGGAGGCCCGGGGGCTTTCTGGGCTGGAGTCCCCCTGGGCAGGAGGCCCTGGCCACAGACTCACTCGCGTGGTCCACGGCTGAAGCCTGGAGGGCTGGCTACACGTGGGATGTAAGAAGGAACGGAACACAACAGCTTTTCAGTCGGGCAGGGTAGTGCATGCCTATAATCCCAGCACCCCGGAAGCCAAGGCAGGAAGATCACAAATTTGAAGCCAGACTGGGCTACCTAAGGGAGACCCTATCTCAAAAATAACTAGAAGTAAAAACCACCTGAACACTCGGGCTCTGCAGGACCATAGGCCAACTTTACCAATGAAAACCCCCGAGCACCCGCACTCCCATGGCCGAGGAAGTGTGTCCTCAGGGACGTGGGGGGGGAGGGGGGACCGGGCTCCTGTAGGGCCCGCTTTTCCTCGGGATTGAGCAGCCTCTGTCCCCCTCTGCGTCCACGCCCAGCCTTTGAGAAGGGCCACTGCTATGAGCCGTACATCCAGAACGGAAACTTCTCCACCTCCGACCCCACCTACAACGTGGGCGCCGTGGTGGAGTTCACCTGCGACCCCGGCCACTCGCTGGAGCAGGGCCCCGCCGTCATCGAGTGCGTGAACGTGCGGGACCCGTATTGGAACGACACGGAGCCCCTGTGCAGAGGTGAGCGCCCCGCCTCCACCCCCAGGGGAGATGGGGCAGCGGAGGCCCTGGAGGCCCTGGGCATAGGGAAATGACAGCGGGGAGCCTCCAAAAGTTGTCCCTGCAGCACGGGGTCCACAGTGCTCACAGCAGCCCCACGCACCATCTTCATGGGACATGGCCCGGCCCACGGACACCATCCAATCTCACGCTGGTGCCCTCCCTGGAGTTTGCACACTTGCCCACGCAGCCCCCTGCGAGCAGGGCTTCCGTTCTCTCCGCCCTGCAGACCTGCGCCTGCCCCGCAGTCCCCGCTGGGCCCAGCTGGGGCCCCCTCGCTCCCACAGGCTCGCTTTTCCACCCAGTCCCCGGGTTCAAGGCTCCAAGCCCTGCTTCCTCACCCGCAGCCGTCACAGGACGGCGGGTGGTAGGCGTGAAACGGTGATGGATTGATCCCGGAATTAAAGGCGCTGCTTTAGCAGAGTGGAATTTATTGGTGCGTTGGCCTGGGCCACGTTGAGACTTTTCCAAAGCAGTGAACGCTGAGTGGGTGGGAAAAGCACCATTGGCCTCAGCCTGGCTCCGCTCCCCTCACCTGAGTTCTGGGCGTGGCATATGGTGGCGGGGATTGGGGAGAGACCCACCAAGGCCTTGGAGAAACCAGGGCTCGGCCAAGCCCATCAAACCCCAGCCACTGTCCCACCAAGACAAAGCTGCGCCCCGAGAAACCTCCCCTTGTCCACCTCACCCAAGTGTGGGTCCATGCGATTCCCAGGGCTCCCCAAGGTCCACCCTTGGGGCCCTTGGACCCCAACTTCCACCAGTCCTTAGCCCAACAGGGAAGTCAGGCTGAGAGTGGTGCCTCACTCCTACAACCTCAGCCAGAGACAGGATCATGGGGTGAGCCAAGAAAAACTACTGGTGAGACCTCAACTCAACTAGCAAGCTAGGTACAGCAATGTGTACCTGTAATCTTAGCTATTCGGGAGGCAGAGATTGTGAGGCTTGAAGTGTAGACACAGCTCAGGCCAATGGTAAGACCCCATTTCTACCAATAGCTGGGATGCGGTGGCACCCCTGCCTTCCTCCCAAGCCCTGTCTGTCTGTCTGTCTGTCTCACAGCCATGTGTGGTGGGGAGCTCACAGCAGTGGCTGGAGTCGTGCTGTCCCCAAACTGGCCAGAGCCCTATGCGGAGGGCGAGGACTGCGTGTGGAGGATCCACGTGGGGGAGGAGAAGCGCATCTTCCTCGACGTGCAGTTGTAAGTGTGCAGCCCCCTCCCACTGGGCACACCCAGCTTGCTTCCTCGGCCCCTGTTAACCAAGCACCTACTAGGGGCAAACCCCTAGTAAGTAAGCACCTAGAAGCAGAATTTGCCAAGGCCTCATGGCAGGGCAGGGAGGAGACGGCACTGGAGCACACTCTCCCTGTCCATCTCCCCTGGCTCTTGCTCTCCAGCAGTCTGCCCTTAGTTCTTTTCATTTTCACTTTGTATTGTTATTACAAAGGAACAGAGGGGTTAGGATGACATAAGCTAGGTAGAGTGCGTTTTTTTGGACAGTGTCACCTGTTCCCTTGTTCTCGCCCGGATTTTCTCTCCCGACCCCGTCACAAGTTGTATAGTTCATTTCCACATCGTGTCAAACAGGTGTGGCCCAAGTTCTTTTCTTTTTTTTGGGGGGGGGGTCCAGTCATGGGGCCTGAACTCTGGGCCTGAGCACTGTCCCTCAGCTCTTCAGCTCAAGGCTAGCGCTCTACCACTTGAGCCACAGCGCCACTTCCAGCTTTTTTCTTTTGGCTTATGTGGTGCTGAGGAATCGAACCCAGGGCCTCAGGCATGCAAAGCAAGCATTCTACCACTGAGCCACCTTCCCAGCCCCCCCAGTTCTTTTCTTTTTCAGAGGCCAGCATAGCACCTGCCATATAGGTAGTAGGTGCTCCGGAAACGATTCTTGAATGAGCAGACATCATCATGCCAGGTCCATTTCCTGCCCTCTCTGGATGTGACCATTAGTTGTTTCACACACACACACACACAAAACACACAACTGACCCAAACGTGAATAATGCCTCAGGGAAGAAAGCAGGATGCATGCTGGGACTTCCCTGATGGAGACGAACCAGGCAGAGGTGGAGGGAAGTGTGTTTCCAACACAGGAGCAGCATGTGCTAAGGCCGGAGGCAGGAAGGATGACCTTTCTTCTCTGTGATACTGAACATTCATTGAGCATGTTCTAGCCTGGGGGAAAAAGTTAGCAAGACCTCCATCTCAACCAATAACCTGAGTGTGGTGGTGTATACCTGTAATCCCAGCTACACAGGAGGCCATGCATAGAATTACAGTCTGAGCCCAGCCCTGGACACAGAGGAGAAGCCCTGTCTGAGGGCTGGAAGATGGTGGCTCACGCCTGTAATCTAGCCACTCCAGGAGTCTGAGATCTAGCAGACCAAAGTTCAGAAGCCAGCCCAAGCAGAAAAGCCTGTGAGACTTCATCTCCAAGTGACCACGAAACAGCTGAAGGTGGAGGCGTGGTTCAAGTGGTAAAGCGCCAGCTAAGCAAGCCCATGGCCAGCACCACTGGTTCCAGCCACCTCAGATATAAGACAGAGTTGACGTCACACTTTCTGAGCTGGGAAAAGGCGGCACAGGGGGTTGGGTGACCTCCTCAGGGCTCCAGAGCCCTGTGCCCTGGCTGGCTGCACCGGGCCCCACCTTGCTGCAGGAAAGACAAGCAATGCAGCAGCTTCCTCGCCGTTTCTCGTCCCATGCTGGGATGGCACCTCCAGCTCCCAAGTGGCAGACCTGGCCTGCCTTCCCCCTCACCCGGGCTGTGTGCCTGGACCCGCACTGCCCTCTGCTGGCGGCATGGAAAATTGCTCCGTGAAAGTGCGGAGACCTGTACCTCTAAATCTGTGTCGCCGGGTGGCAGACCCAGGGAGAGCCATGAGGATGGCTGCTCTCATCCCTCAGGAGAGGTAAACAGGTCCACTGACTGGAAACCCAAAGCCACACGGGTCTCCTATAAACCCAAGCTGTCTGGCCAGCAGGGCCGTCTGCGCCCCTCCAGCAGCCCTCCGCTGTCTTTACCCCATTCTGCACCTTCCCAGCCTCGTGAGACTCCCTCACCAGAGCGAAGCCGCCCAGGCAATCACACCTGTCAGGAAGCCGCCCAGACGATCACACCTGTCAAGCTGATGCTGCAGCACATTCTGTTGCGAGTGATCGATGGCCACAACAAACCAAGAATTCTGGCCAAGCAAGGGGAAACGTGAAGAGGCGTGGGGAGACACGTATCAAAGGGAAAGCAGTGGGCTGGAAACTGCAGGCTTTACCTGCGGTCCAACATGAGCCCCGGGTCCTTGGAACTTTTGGGGGTGGCAGGCCTGCGGGGACTGTGGTCTCGCCCCACAGGTGCCACAGGATTGTGTAGAATGCAGCTCGAAGCTCAGGCTGTGGAAGGGAGCAGGGGCTTGTTCTCCACCTGGTTCCCGTGTGGCTTTGGACCTCCCCTGTGAAATGGAGATGACTGAAGGGCCTTTAAATGCTTGATCGGCAGTCCACAGTGCTGTCAGCCTGGATCTGCTGTGCTAAGGTCCCGGGGCAGGGAGGGGTAGAACAAGGAGGTAGGAAGTGACCATGGCGGGGGGGGGGCATGGGGCCTCCCTGGACAAGGCCAAGGTGGGGAAGGGAGAATGCTGGGGAACTTGTCAGCGGGTGTGACTCGTCGGGTGTACAGGAATGACAGAAGTTCCCAGACTCAGATCCAAGAGTCTGAACCGGCATTATTCAGTGCCAGTGGGCCGCGACAGCAAGGCAAGCAAGTTCCTCGAACACATTCTCCCAGCCCAGCCCTGATGGAGAAGTCTTGATTCTGAGAGGTTGGACGAATGCTAGGCAGGTGAGGGAGAGATACATATACATACATGAATTGCATGGTAGGCAGGCAGACAGGTAGATGATAACTGATAGATAGGTAGATAGATTCACCTTGTCTAAATATCCAAGTAATAATTCACGATGAAATGAGAACGTATCAACATGGCACTCAAATACGTGAACAGATTCACTCAGCATCAAACAAGAACTCAAGGCCCACGTGACAGACCAGCCTGCAGCGTGGTCCACATCCTCATCACAGAGCACCGGACGTCAAAGGCTAGGTCTCCACCTGTGCCACGCAGCGGGGACGGGGCCAGAGGAGGTGGGCACACAGCATTCTTGAGTGTGTGTGTGCCAAAGCTAACCCTTCCACAAATCTGTGTGCCCAGTTTATGGGAAGGAGCTACATAGCCCAGTCACAGTTGTGATCTGTGCTTCACACACACACACACACAGGAAAGCACCCACTGAGCATACATGGCGGGTTTGAGGCCCTGTGGTGACTTACCCCCCACCTCCCCCCCAGCCTGAACCTGAGCCACAGCGACGTCCTCACGGTGTACGACGGCGACGAGGTCACCCCACACATCCTGGGACAGAACCTGGGCAGCAGCGGCCCGCAGAGGCTCTACTCCTCCACGCCTGACCTCACCATCCACTTCCACTCCGACCCCGCCGGCCTCATCTTTGGGAAGGGCCAGGGCTTCATCATAAACTATGTGGGTAGGTGTTGGCTGGAGATTGGAAACCCCAGTTCCCTCCAGAAGCCACTGGAAGGTTCAGGAGGGCCCGTGGAGGCCTCCAATGCATGGGTTTAGTTCATGCCTGCAGGAGCTGGGCGCTTGGGTTTGATTCTAGGCTGTGACTCATGGCTGTGGGGTTGAGAGCGAGTCACTGAACTGCCCTGGGCCCCTGTTCAGTTATAAAGTAGGAATACTGGGGCTGGGAAGGTGGCTCGGTGGTAGAGTGCTCGCCTCACATGCATGAAGCACCACATGCACACAAAAAGCCAGAAGTGGCGCTGTGGCCCAAGTGGTAGAGTGCTAGCCTCGAGCACAGAGAGGCTCAGGGACAGAGCCCAAGCCCTGGGTTCAAGCCCCAGGACTGGCTCCGCAAGGTGGGTGCCAGGATTGAGTACATTGTGTGTGTGTGTGTGTGTGTGTGTGTGTGTGTGTGTGTGCGCGCGCGCGCACGCAAGCACGCGCATGCGCTAGTGCAGGGGTCCTGGGTTTGAACTCACGGCCTGGGTGCTGTCCCTGAGTTCTTTTGCTCAAGGCCAGCTCTCTACCCCTTGATCCACAAGCCACTTTCAGCTTTTGGGGGTTCATTGTGGTCATCCTCACCGACCTCGCCCCCCCACGCGGGAAGTGCATTGATGTCCCGTGTGCTGTGCACACGGTCCATGGGATTGGCCGGCCGAGCGGCCCTCCCGTCCCCAGCCCCTGCCCCTCCGCCGCTGCGGCCTCTACCCGGAGCCTGGCTGACATCCCAGCCCTGCACAGGCCCCGCAGCTGCGGGGAAGCCCGGCCCGGCTCGCTGCCAGGGCAGCGGCTCCCAGAGCCCAGCTTGGCCCGCACATGGTCTGCATTGTGCAGAACCTTCCAGACCAGCTTTGGTCTCCAAACAGCTCCACGCCCCACGCGCACGGGTGGACGCGGGGGGATTTCAGGGAGGGCCCGGGGTGACGGCAGCCCCACCGCCCGTGGGGGTGGAGAGGGCCCGGCCGCAGTCTCAGGCGCTGTCCCCCCTCTCCACAGAGGTGTCCCGGAACGACTCGTGCTCCGACCTGCCCGAGATCCAGAACGGCTGGAAGACCACGTCCCACGCTGAGCTGGTGCGTGGCGCGCGCGTCACCTACCAGTGCGACCCGGGCTACGACATCGTCGGCGGCGACACCCTGGCCTGCCAGTGGGACCTTAGCTGGAGCGGCGACCCCCCGTTCTGCGAGAAGAGTGAGCGCCGGCCATGGGGGGGGGCCGTCCTGGGTGGGACCCCTCCTCCCTCCTCCCTCCTCCCCCGCCCACCCATGATGGAGCCCGCAAACCTCATTCACAGCTCTCAGGGCACCTCAGGCTCTCAGGCCTTCAGGATCCTGGAAGATCATGGGACATGAGGGGAAGGGCGGCAGCCGCCTGGAAACTGTCTCGGCTCCGGGCACTTGAAAGCCCGCCTTTGAGTGCCAGGGGGAGACCACAAGGCCCTGGGTTCGAGCCCCAGGACCAGCACAGACAGTATTTTCTATGAAGCCATCCATTGACACAAACTGTTCACCCCTGCTTTTTTTTTTCTTTTTGCAAAACAGGTTTTGTCCGGTTGTTTCCTTTGGTTTTTGTTTCTTGGTGCTGAGGATTGACCCCCACGGCGACCTGGCACTGGCTGGGCAAGGCCTTGGCCGCTGAAGCTACCTCCCAGCCCAAATGCCAGGTTTTAACGCAGGGGCCCACACTCAACTCGGCTGACTTGGCTGGCACACTACCGCTTGAGCCACGCGTTCAGTTCCAGCATGTGGCTGGTTAATGAGAGAGAAGCGTCTTACAGACTTTGCTATCCCCGCTATCTTCAAACGCTGATTCTCAGATCTCAGCCTCCGGAGTAGCTAGGGCTACAGGCATAAGCCACACACGCGGACCTGATGTGTCTGTTTTTAATTTAGAGAGAGAGATGAATATCTTTGGGAATCACAAGTGCTTTTTGATTGGCTTGTTTCTCTTTTCTCTGTGTGGCTGTTTTCACGTGAGCAACAATGGGTGCTGTGCATGCTCAGCCTGCACAGGAGATGACCGTCGCCGCCCCTCATGGGTGGCAGTGAGGGGGGGAGGCTCTTCCCCAGCTGAGCCTTCCACACTGTTTCCTTCTCGCTGTTACAAACACTGGGGTGACTCACCCCCTAACACAGGCCTTTGGGAAAATCCCCCCCAAAAAAAGACTAAATGGAGGTCTCTTTTCTCCTGCTCTCTTCCAAATGGGTAAGTTAGGAAGCTTTCTAGATCATTCCGTGCTGATCTGACACCCTCGCGGTCTGGTTCTGTCTCCCCAGTCATGTACTGCACAGACCCCGGAGAGGTGGAGCACTCCACCCGCCTGATCTCCGACCCTGTGCTGTTGGTGGGCGCCACCATCCAGTACGCCTGCAATCCCGGCTTCGTGCTAGAGGGGAGCTCCCTGCTCACCTGCTACAGCCGCGAAACGGGGACCCCCATCTGGACGTCTCGGCTGCCCCGCTGTGTCTGTGAGTCCCTCATTCACTTGGGTTGAGCAGGGGTGTTCAGATCTGGTTTTGAGGGGGATCTTACCATCACCCCTTCTCCCCCATGGCTGACTCAGGCTGATCCTCTTATACTACAGTGTTGAAGGTAAATGCCTTCAGCATCATACTAAGTCCTCTACTTAATTTCTCTCTCCTCATCCCTACGGAGCCCTGGGAGCCTGGAGTTATTGGTGGGGGTGGGTGAGAAAGAGAGAAAACCTGAGCATGGTGGTACACATCTGTAATCCCAGCTCTCAGGACCACTGGGGCAGCAGCTAGAGAATTCTAAGCCAGCCTGCATGACACAAGGAAACTGTCTCAAAAGAACAAAAAAAAAAAAAAAGCAAAGAAAAAGAAAAGCTCCCCAAGAGAGCCAGCACGTGATCACCGCCACTCCTCGCACAAGCTGCTGAGCATGGAGGTCGGATCTGAACCCAGAGCTTTTGCTGTGTCTGAGGGGTGTTGATGGGCAGCCAGCACTCACACCCGCAGCCTAAAGCAAGCGTGGAGCCTGAAAAGGAAAGCAGGCACCGTGACACACACCTGAGGCCCCGGCTAGTGAAGACATTGAGGCCGGAGGAGCCCTTGATTCCAGGAGTTCAAAGCCAGCTCAGGCAACTTAGCGAGGCCCCATCTCGAAAGAGAGAGGAGCGAGAGGAATCCAGACACAGAGGCCCAGGTCCTGAGTCAAACCACATTCTCGCCGCCCTGACAGGAGGACTCAGGCACCGCAGACGGAGGCCGGCGGGGGCCAGGCCTGCCCAGCCTCTGCCAGAAGCCAGGTGAAGCCAAGGCTCCCCAAGAGGGAGACACCCTCAAGACTTAGGGTGAATCCTAAGTTGGGGAACCCCTGGGCACAGTGGGCCTTGTGTCTCACGCCTGTTAGCGTGGGGCTGGCCTCCAGGCCTTGAGATTCCATAGAGATCAAACCCTGCTTCATCCACTCCCGCCGCAGAGACCTGCGGATGAGAAGCTGGGGAGAACGCTGTTGCCAAGTCCCAATCGTGGAGATTGCATTTTTTTTTGCTCACAAGGGACCATCTTGAAAGACCCCTCCGGGCTGCACCAACTCCAAGAATTTCTGAGGTTTCTGAGCCACCTTTCCACAGGGCACTGTGCCCAGCATCTTAGCGACTGACGTCTGAATGCCAGTGGAGCCATGGGCAAGCGGGAGACATGGGGCTCCAGGAAGCCAGAGCACAACGGGGGGCGGGGGGCAGCAAGGCCACATCCTCATCACAGAGCACCGGATGTCAAAGGCTGGGTTTCCACCTGTGTCACGCAGCGGGGACGGGGCCAGAGGAGGTGGGCACACAGCATTCTTGAGTGTGTGTGTCAAAGCTAACCCTTCCACAAATCTGTGTGCCCAGTTTATGGGAAGGAGCTACATAGCCCAGTCACAGTTGTGATCTGTGCTTCACACACACACACACATACACACACACACACAGAGGAAAGCACCCACTGAGCATGCATGGCCACGGTGGGGAAGGGAGAATGCTGGCAGAGCTGGCACTCAGGTCCTACCCAGCAGCTACAGCCCACCCAGCCAGCACTTGTCCCCATTCTGACGGTGTATAAAAACGTGGGTTTCCTAGCGATGATTTGCTGAACAGGAATGGCAGGCACTTGCCCAGCCCCCTCCAGGATGCCAAGCCCTTCCCCGGCATCAGCACCCTTCACCCACACAGCTCTGCATGCGTGGTACCTGTATCCAGTGGTAAAGAAAGCCCAGAGAGGATGAGTGGCTTTCCTGAGGCCACACAGCAGTAAAAGGGAGAACTCAGGTTCTCACAGAAGCCTGATGAAACCCCAAAGCATCTTTCTCCTCATCCCCTCACAGCCCCGCCTGCAGGTAGAGCTTCTGCTTCACAGCGACCAGAACCTTCCACCCACCAGCCAGTGAGGCAGACAGGAAATCACATCGCTCCAGGCAGCTGCCAAAAACCACACACTTTGGCCCCCAGTCCATCCACCCCAGGCCATCTCAGGACAGACACGTCCTGTGCACAGACGGGAAGTCCGGGCCCTGCCTGTCGCCACCCCTCGCTGTGCTGGGCAGTCTTGAGCAAGCAGCTTGCTCACTCTGGGCCTCGGAGACGCCCGCAGTGCAAGGGAATAATCCCCTCTGACAAGTAGGGCGTGCCAGTCAGCCTTCCGGCTACCGCTACCCTAACCTGTGACTAGATGCTCAGGGCGTTCTCGGGGCTCCAGCCCACGCGTGGCTGTCCATGGCTTTGGGCCAGCGCATCATGGCAGTGGAGGTGCTGCAGAAAAGCCACTGGCCTGGTCACAAGCAGCAAAGGGAGGAAAGAAAGGATGGCTGCCCCCCTCCCCCCAGGTCCTTCTGAGGCCACGCCCCCACCGTCAGGCTGCGCCCCGCCCCTCTGATGGACCTCCTGAGGCCCCGCCCCTTAAAGGCTCCGCCGCCTGCTGGCACCTCCTTAAGGAACAACCTCAACACTTGGGCCCTTGAGAGAACATTCCAGATGCACACTCTAGCCCAGGGGGTTGGGAGCAACTCACTCATTGAATAAGTGCTCCCCCATGTTGGCTATTGAACCAGAAGTACACACACCCCTATTTGCTGGCTGACTTTTGCTCAAGTTGCCTAACACTGAATGGGAAAGCTCACTGCGTGGGGGGAAAGTACGTGGCAGCATTTCTCTGTAACTGTCCTGGGATTGGACTCGGAGCCCTCCACTCAGGGGCACGCATCCCACCCGAGCCACACCCCAGAGCTGTGAGCTTTAGTGATTTTTCAGATAGGGTCTTTTTTTTGTGTGTCCAGGGCTCTCACATAACTGGGACTATAGGCCCGCACCACCGTGCTCAGCCCCCTTTTTTAACTCTTATTCTCCATTTCTGTATACTGCAACACTGATTGCACAGACCAGGGTCTCTATGCAGAGGGACTTACCTCACCTTTAAATGAAATGAAGCTTACAGCAGTGAAGATGGCCGGCTCCAGTGGATCACAACCATAATCATAGCTACTCAAGAGACAGATCCAGAGGGCCAGGATTCAAAACCAGACACCAAGAGACTTTATCTCCAAACGAAGCAGCGTGGTCCTTTCCATCCAGGTCTGAGCACCTGTTGCTCACTTTCTATCACCAGGGCTGTGCTAGCACCCGCAGAGATGTGCAGTCTGCCCAGGAGTGAGCTGTGGTCAGGTTACATGGAGGCAGGGACCAAGCACGGTGCCTGCACACGGAAGGGCCTGGGAAATGCCGTCCTGTTGCTCCATCTCCTTAATTGATAGAACACAGGAACGGTTACCACTGCCCCCTGCTGGTTATTTCCCTATACTGCAGGTGCCACTGTGGATTTTGCCTCCCAGCAGGCACCATCGGGACCAAGAGCCTCCTCAGGCCCAGGGAGGAGGAGGGGAAGAGAGAGGGAGGGCTTCTCCTCTGTGACTCCCCCCCAGCTGTCTGCAGGGTGGCTGCAATCACCTGATGAC
Source organism: Dipodomys ordii (assembly GCF_000151885.1). Taxonomy (NCBI): domain Eukaryota; kingdom Metazoa; phylum Chordata; class Mammalia; order Rodentia; family Heteromyidae; genus Dipodomys; species Dipodomys ordii. The sequence goes on along the minus strand of NW_012267239.1, from coordinate 5,643,004 downwards.
TGTTATGTCCCCACTACACTGAGTTCTGGGGGAATCGAAAACATGTTTTACCAGGCACTGGTAGCTCATGCCTGGAATCCTAGCTACTCAGGAGGCTGAGATCTGAGGATCGTAGCTCAAAACCAGGGAAGTTGGTGAGACTCTAATCTCCAATGAACCACCAGAAAACCGGAAGTGGCGCTGTGGCTCAAGTGGTAGAGCACTTGCCTTGAGTTGAAGAGCTGAGGGACAGCGCCTAGGCCCAGAATTCAAACCCCATGACCAAGGGGGGAAAAAATAAAAGGCTGAGGTCTGGAGGGTTGAAGTTCAAGGCCAGCCTAAGCAGAAAAGTTCACTGGGCTCCTGTCTTGAGGCATGGTTCAATGGTATAGAGTGCCAGCCATGAGCAAGCGAACTAAGCAAGCGTAAAGCCCCGAGTTCAAATTCAAGCACTGGCAGAGAGAGTCGGGGGAGAAGGAAAGAAGAAAGAAGGGACAAGTCAAAAGATTTATTAAAATAATAAACAGCAGGATAGTTGTCCTAGGAATATGGCAGCATTGACAGCAGTCATAAAAACAGCATTTATTGCCGGGCACTGGTGGCTCACACCTGTAATCCTAACTACTCAGGAGGCTGAGATCTAAAGATCACAATTCAAAGCCAGCCTGGGCAAGAAAGCCCGTGAAACTCTTTTATCTCCAGTAAATCACCAGAAAACTGAAGTGGCGCTGTGGCTCAAGTGGTAGAGCACTGGCCTTGAGCTGAAGAGCTGAGGGACAGCGCCCAAACCCAGAGTTCAAGCCCCACAACCGACCAAAAAAAAAAACCCCAGCATTTATTGAGTGTTCACTGTATGCTGCTTTCCTTCGGTGCATGAACCACTTGATCTTCACAGTGGCTCAGAAAATGCCCATTTTACAGATGGGAAAACTGAGGCTTGGGGAGGCTACCTGGGGCTCACAGATGCAACCTGGGTCCCTGGGCCCTTGCCCCCTGTTACCCTGCTTTGATTGAATTAACCCCGTGTTGTTCCAGAAGTATTTATGGAATGCCTGCTGTGCATCTGGGAGTCCGGGGCATGGGGATGCACTCACCTGGGCGGAGGGTCAGCAGTTTCTGCTGGAATCGTTCAGAAGAATTAGAACATGACCAAGTGCTGAGCCTGTGATTGACACCTGCTTACAAAACACCTTGGGAGCAGGGCTTTAGGATGCATGCCTGTAATCCCAGGAGTAGGAAAGGAGGATCACAAGTTCAAGGCCTGCCTGGACCCCGGTTAGGTGTGGGCCTCCCACATCCTGTCTCGTGGGCAGGGGTTACAGCTGTTTAGACACCACTGTGACACAGGGGCTGGTGCATAATAGTTGCTCGATGAGTATTTGTGGGCTGAATAAACATGCAATTGTATACTCTGAAAGATGCTAGCTTTTAAACTGGCTGAGATGGAAGATGCTCACGGCCTGAGCGTTTCCATTCTGGGAGGGAGGGGGAAGCAATGGCACCTGAGGAGGATGAGGACGAAGTTCCCAGCACATTGGATACACTCCTGGCAGATCTAGGTATGGAGGGTGTGTGTGTGTGTGTGTGTGTGTGTGTGTGTGTGTGTGTGTGTGTGTGTGTGTGTGTGTGTGTGTGTGTGTGTGTGTATTTCCCAGGACCAAGGATTGAACTTAGGGCCTCACACTTGATCAGCTTGCTTGTTCAGCTTGGTGCTCTACCACTCAAGCCATGCTTCCAGCTCTACTTTTTGCTAGTTAACTGGAAACGAAGACTTCCTGACTTTTCTGTCCTGCCAATCTCAGCCTCCCTGAGGTGCTAGAATTACAGGTGTGAGCCACAGCACCTGTCTTTGAGGAGATTGTTGCTACGACCTTGCGGTATGGCCCCCCATTTTCTGTGCGCCAGGACTTGGGGATGCTCACAGCACTGAGAGCAAGGAACAGGTCTCACTCGGCCACAGGTCAGAGGCGGCATGGCCAGGAGCAGCTCTGCACTGCCCACCACGCTCCTGAGACGTGGCAAGCCCAGAGGGAGGAGCCACAGGCCCTCCAGAGGAAGCGCGGTCAGCATGAGGCTGGGAGGGGCGGGAGGCAGTGGAGGCGGCCGCCCGGGCAGCCGAACCTGGACTGCAGCACCAAGGCCTCTGCACACAGGGGTCCCCACCGACGCAGCAGGAGCATGCAGTGACTCTGGGAGGCGGGCGTCCCCTGTGGTCACCACAGCGCCCCCACAATCTCCTGAACCTGCCTAGGATCCCATGTGGAGCTGGAAGTCACCCGAAACACTGGTGGGAGCGCAGGATGGGAAGCCATACTGCCCCGCCTCAAACCAGAAGGACCAGCAGGTCAAGCAATGTGCAGCACACAGTTGTGGGTGGAGAGCCCCAAAAAGCTGAAATTGGGGTAAGCGAGTGGATAAAAAACAATGTGTTTGGTGCACACAGTGGAATACCAGGCAGCCCCAAAAAAGGAAGGGAATGCTAACACGTTTCACCCTCGCTGGAGCTTGCGTACATTCTGCTTGGCGATGTTCGCCAGCCACTGAAGGACAGAGGTGTCTGAATCCATGGAAGCGGACAGGGGATGGAGAAGAAGGAATAGAGTTGTGCAGTGATTGTGGAGGTCCTGATTTTCCAGCTGGGAAGAGACCTGAGTGCACCTGCTCAGCCGTGCGCATGTGGAGCGATATGCTTCCATCGGCCAGGAGGCTAGTTTACATTTGGAGGGTTTTGTCTCAAGATAGAAGGGTTTTTTGTTTGTTTGTTGTTTCTTTTGTTGTTGTTATGGGGATTGAACTCAGGGCCTGGGTGCTGTCCCTGAGCTGTTTTGCTAAAGGCTATTACTCTAATACCAGCCACAGCTCCACTTCCAGTTTTCTGGAGATCTATTGGGGAGAAGAATCTCATGGACTTTCCTTCCCCAGGCTAGCTTTGAACCGCCAGCCTCAGCTCTCAGACTCATGAGTGGCTAAGATGACAGGCGTGAGCCACCGCCACTGGTGCCCTGCTGAAAGGTTTTTTTAACCTGTTAGCATGTGCAGTCTGGGACCAGGTGGGTGTGATCAGGAGACTGGCCGCTAGATGGCAGTGTGGGCTCCCAGGTGCGACCCAGCCCGGGGCTGCCCTCTATCCCAACAGGGCCTCCAGGAAAGAAAATGCTGGAAGGAAAGGCTGATGGCAGCTGGCACCTAGGAGGGCTTCCAGGAGGAGGGGGATGGGAGAGGGAGAGGAGGACGAGGAGGAGGAAGTATTGGGTATTGAAGACAATACCTGGATGAGTAATGCAAACTGAGATGTAAGCTGAGAAGTGAGATTTCTATTTCTTGATTTCACACCGTTAACTGAGCCCCCTGGGGCCCACAGTGCTCCGGATTCCTATGAATTCCTGTTAGTATTCCCAAATGGACGATCTAAGAGGCTGTCACGCTTGCTAGCCGATAAGCAGGGAAACCTAGATCTGCAAAGACGCCCCAGCCCTCATTCCACCTTCCAAATGGTGGGCGTGAGTCCGGGCGGGAGGAGGGCATGCAGTTGGGGGGGGAGCTGGACCCCGTGACCCCCCCCCAGCTCACCAGGCTGCCTGTGGCTTGCGTTACAGCGGAGGAGTCGCTGGCGTGCGACAACCCGGGGCTGCCCGAGAACGGGTACCAGATCCTGTACAAGCGGCTGTACCTGCCGGGCGAGTTCCTCACCTTCATGTGCTACGAGGGCTTCGAGCTCACGGGCGAGGTGACCATCCGCTGCATCCTGGGGCAGCCGTCCCACTGGAACGGACCCCTGCCCGTCTGCAAAGGTAAAGAGCCCCGCGGGGGACCCCGAGGGGCCTCCCTGGACCCGCTGGCTCCCGGAAGGTGGCCACCATGCTGCTGGAGACCGGAGCCCGTGTTCCGTGGCCTAATGTGCTTAGAGCTCACTGTCCTTGCAGGCAGGCGAGGGTCTGTGCAGGGTTGACAGCCCAGATCTCTTCCTCTCCACTGCCCCCCCCCCGTCGCGGTGGGGCAGCCTCACAAGGCCCAGCTGTCCTTGTTGGTGCATTTCAGGCTCAGCTTCCTTGGGAACTTTGAGGCCTGGGCAGGGGGAACCCACAGCCATCATCTTCAATTGCCCGGGGTCAATGACAACAATCTAACATGCAGCGCAAACTCTCATCTGTAGATTTGGAGTGAAAATGAAATGAAGCTGTCCACAGTGGCTCACACTGGTAATCCCAGCTATTTGGGAGCCTGAGATCAAGGGGATTGCAGTTCGAGGTCAGCCCAGGGCAGAAAGTTTTCTTGACCCCCTCCTCCATCTCAATCAGTAAGCCAAAATAGCATAAATCCAAGCCCTCGGGCCCAAGCCAACTCAGTTTGTTTTTTTTTAATCATCATCTATCTCAAAAATGAACAGGGCAAAACAGGCTTAGCGGTGGTGGGGCGGAGCTCAGCAGAAGAGCACAGCTGTGTGGTAGGGACAAGGCTCAGAGACGGTGGGCATGGTTCTGTGGGGGTGTGGCTTTGTGGGGAGTGGCCAATGGGTGTGGTTTCATAGGTGTGGCTCCAGTGGTGGGTGTGGTTCTGTGTGGGGCGTGGTTCCGTGGTATAATACCTGCCCAGCAGGCCTGGCTTCAAACCCCAATACCTCAAAACTTGTGAAATTAGTTTTATGTAAATGTGGATTCAAAGCAGGAAAAGTCTCCCCTTGAGCTGGGTTTTGGCCGAGAGTCTTGAGCCTGCCCAGTGGTCAGTGCTCAGACCTGCATGAAGCCACAGAAGGCCATAACCACAAGGTTAGCAGACAAGAGGCCAGAGGCCCATCTCTGGCTTGTAGAGGCAGTGGGAGGTCAGGGGTCGCTGCACCTCTGGAGGTCAGTTTGACCCCTGGACAGAGGCTCTGACAACTGTCTAATGGCATGGGCGGGGTGGGTGCTGGGTGCCAGTGACCCTTGGCCAATACCTGGCAGATGGTCAGTGCTCAGGACCCATTGGTCTTGCAGCTTTGTTGCCTCTGCGTGGGGGCTTAGGAAGTCAGACTGTCCTGAAAACAGTTACCTGGGATAAGTGACACCTGCCCAAAGCTGGTCACCATGCCTCATGCCTGTAATCCCAGCTACTGAGGAGGCTTGAAATCTGCAGAACCACAGTTCAAAGCCAGCCTAGGCAACAAAATGCCAGGCTGTGGGCATGTTCAAACGATAGAGCACCATCTTGAGATTCTGAGTTCAGGCTTCAATGCCAGCACCTGCACACACATACACACACACACACACACACACACACACACACACACACACAGCCTCAATGTTGCAGAGCAAGGCAGCAGACATTTTCAGTGTGGCTTTGTGCAAATGGTGAACCCTCTTCACACTGACCAGTACTTCTGTTTCTCTTTCAGTGAATCAAGATAGCTTTGAACATGCTTTAGAAGGTGAGTCCCATTCCATAATATTTTTAAAGCAATACATTGAATTAGCAAAAATAAACAACACCAAGGGTTTCAATATCTTTATCCAGATGGTGAAAATCATCATAAATTAAACTGCAAGGAAACATAGTGGCCAGGTTTGCAGGCTGGAGCCCTACAGAGAATGGATGTTCTGTGGGGGTTTTTTTTGGGGGAGGGGAGTTGTTTTTGTTTGTTTGTCTTGTTTTGGTCGTGGGGCCTGAATTCGGCCTGGGCGCTGTCCCTCAGGTCTTCAGCTCAAGGCTAGCGCTCTACCACTTAAGCCACAGCACCACTTCCAGCTTATTCTGCTTATGTGGTGCTGACGAATCGAACCCAAGGCCTCAGGCATGCAAGGCAAGCACTCTACCACTGAGCCACCTTCCCAGCCCCAAGAATGGACCTTCTGAAGGTCCATAGTGTGGAGAGAGGAGGAGCTGGGAGCTCTGTTCAGCCACAGGGGAGCTATTCTTGGAAACTAAACCCAGGGCCAGGCCAGGTGTGGTGGCTCATGCCTGTAATTCCAGCTACTCAGGAAGCAGAGGTTGGGAGGATCAAGGTACTGGGCCTGCCTGGGCAAAAATTAACATGACCTCATCTCAACCACTCATCTGTGATGTGCTCATCTGTAATCCCGTTACATGGGTGCTGTAGATAGGAAGATTGTGGTCCAACGTTGGCCCTGGGCAAACATGCAAGACCCTACCTGAAATATAACTGAAGCAAAGAGGGCTGGGGGTGTGGCTCTGGGGGTAGAGCACCTGCCCAGCCAGCGAAAGCCCTGAGTTCAAACCCTGTACTCTCAACTAAAGGCAGAACTTCGCGCCACCTCCCCCTTTCTGCTGAGAGAAATGCCAACCCTGGGCTTACAATGC
>NW_012267239.1:5635096-5635792 GCF_000151885.1 Dipodomys ordii | reverse complement strand
CCCCCTGCCTTCCATCACATGGTAGCTCCGCCCCCTGCCTTCCATCACGTGGTAGCTCCGCCCCCCACACGCCCTCACATGGTAGCTCCGCCCCCGCATTCTATCATACTGCAGCTCCGCCCCCTGCCTTCCCTCAACGCTAGCTCCGCCCCCCACATTCCATCACGTGGTAGCTCCGCCCCCTACACGCCCTCACATGGTAGCTCCGCCCCCACATTCTATCATACTGCAGCTCCGCCCCCTGACTTTCCTCAATGGTAGCTCCGCCCCCTGCCTTCCATCACACGGTAGCTCCGCCCTCTGCTTTCATCACACGGTAGCTCCGCCCCCTGCCTTCCCTCAACGGTAGCTCCGCCCCCTGCCTTCCATCACATGGTAGCTCCGCCCCCTGCCTTCCATCACATGGTAGCTCCGCCCCCGCATTCTATCATACTGCAGCTCCGCCCCCTGCCTTCCCTCAATGGTAGCTCCGCCCTCTGCTTTCATCACACGGTAGCTCCGCCCTCTGCTTTCCATCACACGGTAGCTCCGCCCCCTGCCTTCCATCACACGGTAGCTCCGCCCCCTGCCTTCCCTCAATGGTAGCTCCGCCCTCTGCTTTCATCACACGGTAGCTCCGCCCCCCGCAGGCCCTCACACAGTAGCCCCCTTCAGCCTGTCTCCATGCCTCAGGTGAAGGATCCTTCACATCCATCC
>NW_012267239.1:5623722-5633923 GCF_000151885.1 Dipodomys ordii | reverse complement strand
GTCAGGTGCCGCTACTACTCCAGCCTCCGCTTGCCGCTCATGTATGCACACCCCTACAGCCAGATCACCGTGGAAACCGAGTTCGACAACCCCATCTATGAGACTGGGGTGAGTGGCATTGCATCCTCTCTCAGGGCATGGGAAGGGCAGGGATTCCATCTCACCCACCCCCCCATGCCCCCGCCATGCTGGCTGCTGGAGAAGGAGCCAGCGGTGACCCTAGCTCTATGCCACAAGCCATGCCAGGCACTGGTGCTCAAACCTGTAATCCTAGCGACTCAACTCCAGTTAACCAGCCATTTTCTTACAAGCAGGTTGGGGCGGAGCGGAATTGCTGTGCAGCACGCAGGGCCCCGGGCAGGGACGCGGGGAGCGGGGATGCTGGGCCGCCATGCAGAGCTGGACAGGTTGCCGTCTCTCCCTACAGGAAACCAGGGAGTACGAGGTTTCTATCTAACGGGGGCTGTGCCCGAGCCGGACGCCCACCCGTGACAGCCCTCTGGAGACACCCACCCCGGACCTGTGCCACCAGATCAACACCCAGAGCGTCTGCCGCCTTTGCTTTAGACTCTTGCGAAGAGCCGCCATTTTCTTCACTGTATTTATTCTATTTAACACTGAAATGGGGCTGTCGTCGGGAGACGGTCAGGAGACAGACGACAGACTTACACGAAAAACAGCAGCTGTGAAACACCGACCACCAACCGGCAGAGGGCGGCCGGCGGGAGCGCGCACCGCTGCAGCCTCTCAGCCCGTCCCTGACTCCGTGCAAACCTCCGGCCGCCCCAGGCTCCCGCAGACGCTTCGCTGGGTTGGAATGCAGCCAGGGCTTGGTTTTGCTCCGGAATAAACGCTGTGCCCTCCTCTCCAATGTTACCAGCTTCTAGCGGGCCTCGCCCCCCCTCCCCCCCGCCCCTGCCCTGCACCATGGCCCCCATGACACACCAGCATGGCCCCAGCCCGCCCGGCCTCTGCACGGCTGCAAGGTGGAGATGGTGGGAGGAAGGGGAAAGAGCTGGGAATATGGGGCCTTTCTGTGCGCGTGCGTGCCAGTCTTGGGGCCTGAACTCAGGGCTGGGCACTGTCCCCTGAGCTCTTTTGCTGAAGGTTAGTGCTTTACGACTTGAGCTGCAGCACCACTTCCAACTTGGAGTAGGTCATTGGAGATAAGTCTCACAGATTTTCCTGCCCGGGCTGGCTTTGAACTACGATCCTCAGATCTGAGCCTCCTGAGTAACTGAGATGACAGGTGTGTGCCACCGAGGCGGCAGCGGAGGAAGATGTGGGAGGGCGCAGGGTTTAAAATGTTCTTTGTGGCCCTCCGAAGATGAGCCTGCAGAGAAGGCCAGCAGCCGGCCCTGCCCCAGGCCAGGACAGCGGATCTGTGCACAGGAGGGCGTCCAGCGTTGGGAGGGGGGGGGATGGCAGGCTCTGAACCCCAGGCTCTGTTTCCTTGCCTGGGGTGTGTGACTTTTGAACCCGGGGGGATTTCCTGCTCTCTGGGGCCTGGGACATGGACGTGGATTTCCATGGGGAAATCACAGCGAAGCTCACTACAGACTGCACCACCCGTGGGGTGGGAAGGCCAGGTGGACACGGAGGTCACCGACCCCACTGAACCCCATCACCTCCTGGTATTTTGTGGGGACCCTTTTCTAAGCCCAGGTACCAAGAAAAGGCACCAGGAGACGGGGTATGGCAGGCGTAAGGGCGGTGCTGGGTAGGGTGGCTTGGATGGCCCCCAGCCATGCCCCCCCATGGACAGCACGGGCCCACGGGCTCGCTGGCACCCAGCGCCCTCTCCACGCCCTCCCGTGCTTCTAGGATTGCGTTCCACGTGCCATCAGACAAGCACAGGACCTCGCTGCCACCTTCAGTGAGGGGCCGGGGGAGTCTGTTTTGGCACTGGCTGTGGAAACTTCTAGAAGAAGATCGCAGGACATGCCCCAGCTCCAGAGGAGCTGACCCGAACTCGTCCACTGTGGCCTGGAAGATGAGCGCCGGGGTGCGGGCCGCAGCCAGCCCCGCCCGTGGGGAAAGGACCGGGACCGGGTCCGGGGCAGCCTGCCTTCACAAAGGAGAAGCCCTCCACGCGTGGGGCGCGGGGAGGGGCGCCAGGTGGGGGAGAGCACCCCGCTTGCTGTAAGGCCTGGCAGGACACCGAATCGCACTCTCACGCCTGGGCCACCGCCCGGCCCAGCCCTTCTTGGCTATGATGGATGGAAAGGGGTTGCTTTGTGGTTTGTCTTTCGGGATCCCCCCACTCTCCTGTGGGGGGTCCGCGGTTTCTCTTGGCCCCGAGATGTACAGGGTGATTGCAAAGACACGTTGCTGTGTTGATTCTGCTTTTTGTCTTCTTTTCCTCTTTGAGATCTGCGAACGCGGCCTTGTGGTGTGGAAACACAGTCGCAGCGCCATAGACAGGGTCGGCGGCGCTCCCCGGGCAGGCGCCGGCCTCAGAGGCCATCGAGAGTCGCTGTCTTCCAACAGGAGAAGCCCGAGGCTGCCCAGGGCCTTCCCACGGCCTGGGCTCGGGGAGACCCCGCAGGACACGCATCCCCCGAGAGCGAGCCACGCCCGGCGGCCATACAGAGTCCACGCCGCCCGCCTCAGCTCCGAGCGCCGCAGCCTTTGGCTTTAAGTGTTTCTTTTCTCTTCTCCTTGCTGGAATCCCTCAGCAGACACCGGCTCCCCACAGCCCCGGTTCCTGGGCTCCCACCGCGGCCTTTGCACGCGGCCCTGCTCCCCGGACAGCGCCCCAGAGCTCGGGCGGGGCTCTGCGAACTCACCACCGCCCCGCCCCGAGGACACCCAGCCTTCAGGCTTGGGGTGGTGGGATCGAGGAGGGGGGACCGGCAGAGGACCGGGGGAGCTGCAGGTGGAGCCCAGGTTGGTCGCCATGGGTGGCCCAGCACCTCTAAAAGTGGGACTTCTCCCAGGACATTTTCATTTTTCAATCATTGAACAGAATTTAGAAGAAAAAAAACTCAACTTTCTAAGCTAGAGGAAGTCATTTCCACTTTGTGTACATTGATGCTAATAAAAGACGTGAAAATCAGGCGTGGACGGGTCCTTGCTACCCATCCCTGTGATGGGGGGAGGGGAGGCCTGCCCGTGGGGTGGGGTGAGGGCACCCCCTCTCCACGTGACTGTCAGACGGGAAGGTGGGGCATGTGGGCGGGGCGTTGAGTTTGAAAAAGGTTCCCCTCCCCCAAAGAAGTACAGCTAGATAATCATTTGGGGGGAAAATACATCCCCACGATGAGAAAACTTGCAGTTTTCTGGTGGTTTATTGGAGATCAGAGTCTCACGGACTCTCCTGCCCCGGCTGGCTTTGAACCGCAATCCTCAGATCTCAGCTTCCTGAGTAGCTAGGATGACAGGCGTGAGCCACCACTGCCCAGCTCCAGTCTGGTTTTAAAGAGAAGCTGATCTTCCTCAACTAAGGAAACATCCAGATGGCTGGATGTGGCGTGGCCGGGCTTTGGGGGCAGAGGCCACGGCTTGGCCACAGTAGCAGGTGACTTGAGCACGCCGGGCTCCCAATGCTGAGCGCAGGCAGACTGGGCTGGTGGGACCACAAGATTCACAGCTTAAATGCTTTACAGAGGGAGATTTTCTTTCCTACTGTCAGGTGAACCCCTGGGGTTCTGGGAAGGAGGTCCACCAGTGGGAGAAGGCCACAGCCCAGCCCTGAGGATCCATCAAGGTCTGCAAAGACATAATAAGGCACACCCAGGCGGGGGGAAGGGGAACGGGGGGAAGGGGGATGGGCAAGGCCAATCAATGGTGAGGATGCTGCACTAACCCCCCCCCCCCCGGCACTTAGGAGCTAAAAGGAGACTGTGTCTGCCTCAGACTCCCCTTGATCTGACACCAGGTCCATTCCACCATTCTTCCTGTTGCGCTGGAGTTTCTTTTGGGGGAAAGAGCGGTTGTCAGTACCAGGGTTTGAACTCAGGTCCTTGTACTTGCTGGGCTGTGCCTCTTCCACGTGAGCCACACCCCTGGCCCTTTTTACTTTAGGTTGTTTCTTTTTCTTTCTTTTTTTTTGGGGGGGGTCATGGGGCCGGAACTCTGGGCCTGGGTGCTGTCCCTCAGCTCTTCAGCTCAAGGCGAGCGCTCTACCACTTGAGCTACAGCGCCACTTCCGGTTTTCTGGTGATTTATTGGAGATAGGAGTCTCACGGTCTCTCCTGCCCGGGCTGGCTTTGAACCGCGATCCTCAGATCTCAGCCTCCTGAGTAGCTAGGATGACAGGCATGAGCCACCAGCTCCCGGCTAGGTTGTTTCTTAAATAAGGATTTCTCCTTTTTTGTCTGGGCCTACCTGGAACCTGGATCCTCCCACCCACGCCTCCCTTGTAGCTAAGATTACAGATGACATCACCATGCCTGGTTTATTTGCTGAGATAGGGTCTTGCTAATGTTTTACCTGGATGGACCTGAAACAGCCGCAGTTCTCTGTATCTCTGCCTCCTGAGTAACCGGGGCTATAAGTGTGAGCCACTGTGCCTGGCTCTGGGAGCCTGCTTTGACATTATCAGTTGGTCCCAGAGATACTGACTCTGGTCTGGTTGCTAAATTTGGGTCTTTGGTGACACAGATGTCACCTTGTGTGCCCCCATAAGCAAAGGATGGGTTTGCCAGAGGGTCCCCCCTGAAGCCAAGCATCCTTCCTGAATAGCTCTCTTCTTTGCCACCCCCCCTTCTGTGATTGAAGGAGTCATTTTGAGGGAGGGTAAGGCTGAAAGCAAAGGATGATACTCATACAGTGTTTGTCCCTGAATCCCTGGAGTTCCTGAACCCCTGCCTCAGTTGCCTCAACCTGCCTCACCTCACAGCTCCAACATACACATTTACCCGTCCTGAACTAACCCCCTACTACCCGGCGGGCAGCTCAGTAGCCCTGGGTTCAGTGCCCCGCGTCCTCCCTCCAGCTGGTCATGCTGTCGTGTGCGGGGCTGCTGCGGTGTCCGGTGGGCGGTGCGGGCATCTCTCACAGCAGGTGTTTTGAAATGTTGGTGGAAGAGATGCATGGCAGCTGACAGATGGGCCGAGGAGGGTGGGTGTCGCCAGCCAGCAGGGCCGCTTTCAGCCAGCAGGTGGCGCCCTGGGCACGGCTCTCAGGGCCTGGCCAAGGCCATTTCCTTCCTGAGTCTCTCCAGTCTCTCACCTCCTGGCCAGAGCAGGAGCCAGAGCCCTCCCTGCCAGAGCCCTCCGCTGCACACTCAGAGCCGGTGCTTCCGGGACTCCACCACCCCAGCTGCACTCACGGAAATAAAGACAAAGGACAAGCTGGGCACTGGCGGCTCACACCTTCAATCCTAGCTACTCTGGAGGCTGCAACCTGAGGATCGTGGTTCGAGGCCAGTCCCAGGCAGAAATTTCCAAGAGACTCTGATCGCCAATGAACTGGCAAGAAGCGGCCCTGGAGGTATAGTTTGAGTGGTAGAACACCAGCTATGAGTCAAACTAAATAAAAGCAGAACAGGTGCAAAGCTCTGCATTCGAGCCCAGGGAGCCACGCCAGGGTGCACTGTACCCACAGGAGAATGAGGCTGAAAGGGGTCTGTGGGTGACCTGCACTGGGTCCCGCAGGCCGGGCCGGGCTCAGGCCTCTCCACAGCCAATGCCAAAGGCAAGAGCAAGAGGCGTCACCTCTCCTTCCAGATCCTTCTCCCTGGCTGAATACTGGAGCAGCAGTGGGGGTTTGGAGGGGGAGGGGTTGATGCTGGGGGGAGGGGGGCTGGGGAAGAGCCGTGCTATTCTCCTTCTGAAGGTCAAGCTGACCGTGTCCGAGAAAGCTCCAGAAGGAGGTGATGTTGCCATCTGCTGACATTCGGGGGAGGGGGGCGGCCCGCCCCCCCAGCTCCCGGGCGCTGAAGCTGTCGCTGCCTCTTCAAAACACAGGCCGGTTTCCATGGAAACCCCAAGCCCTGGAGCTGCTGCAGATGCAGAGGCCCGGCCTCCCCTGCGGCCGCAGAGACCCCTTCCCCCGCCTTCACAGAGGGGCGCGGCCTGCAAAACGCACAGAGCAGACCCCGGGGCTGCGGGGTCCTCACGTCTGCCGTGATTGGGGTTCAGACCCCAAGGCAAGTTCCTGTTCTCAAACTCCCACGCACCACAAAGCCCTCACCCCACGGACCCCAGGCCCCCGCCTGTCAATCTGCCGCCTACTCTTGGGCTTAAAAAAAAAAAAAAGTATCTCGGTGCATGTGATTTTATATCTATTTTTTTTTATCTGCTCCGAGAGGCGGGAATGCGACTCGGGGAATAATCGCCTCTTCCAACGGCTGCCAGAAACGGAGCGAGCGCCTGGAGAGGAATTTTAAGTGACAGCTAAGGAGGACACTTAGGGAGAAAAAAAAGAAAAGAAGAGGAACTGCCAGGTGCCGTGGCTCAAGCCTGTAATCCATGCAACCCTGGGAAGCAGAGACCCGGGAATCCTGATCCAAGGCCAACCCTAGGCAGGAAAGTCTGTGGGACTCCATCTTGCTCCATGGCCCCGAGCAGCGGTGCACGCCTGCCATCCCTGCCACACTGGGAAACACACTGGGAGGAGGGGAGTCCAGGCTAGCCCAGGCACGCGTGGAGATCCTGCCTGGAAAGCAGCCGAGGCGTGAGGTGACTGGAGGTGTGACTCGCGTGGCAGAGCCGAAGGCTGACGTGCCGGCTTACCTAACCCCAGGCAGACGCCCTTCCCGAGGGGGTGCGGCCGGCTGTGGAAACCAAGCTGCCCGGGCTTAGCCGTGATGTGTGGGATGATCAGGGATGAGGTGCAGGCTGAGGCGACTAGAGAGCTCAGCATGGTGGCACACGCTTGTAATCCATGCATATGGCATCTTCTCCACCATCCTCTCTATCACCCGCGCGCGCGCGCGTGGTGTGGCCTCGCTGATGCGGCAAACTCCGTCACCCCACAGAGCCCGACCCAGAGTCGGGGGGAGGGGTGCTGCAGCGCTACCCCTTTCTGCCTTTGGTTATTTTTGAGATAAGAGGGGGGGTTCATTATTCCTGCCCAGGCCGGGCAGAACTGCCATCCTCCTATTTCCATTCCCCACGGGGAGGGGGGGGGCCGGGGGCGCTGGGCTGACAGGCAAGCCCCGTGGTTTGTTGATGTTGACATGGAGTCTCACCGGCCTTGAATTGTGATCCTCCTGATCTCTGCCTCCTGACTCACTGAGATTACAGATGTGAGTCCCACCCAGCTAAGCTCCCCCACCTCAGGGAGGGCTCGCTCAGGACAATTGTCTATTTGCTTAGTTTTAGCCCTGGGTTCTTTTTACACCCCACCCCATCCCAATTCAGGAGAATTAGCTTTAGCAGAGGAGTTATTGTGGGGAAAGAGCTGGAAGCCCCCGCACATGCTTAATAAGCCTCCCCACTTTCTCTGCCTGACCTGTGCCCTCCTCCCCTCCCCCCCAGGGCCACCTGCAGCCCCAAAGCCGAAACACTGACGAAGCTGCTCTTGCGCCCCCCAAACAGCCCAGGTGGTGTGGAAGACTCGCCGCGATTGCTTGCACTTTCCCCAGACCTGTTCCTGTCTCATACTCACGCCTGGCTGATCTTTCTGTCTCCGAGGGAGAAGCTGGGCTGGACGCGCTGCACCTGCCGCCACGTCCTCACGCCTTCACAGCTACCCGGCTTTGTCGTTTGTCTTCAGGACTGGAGTTTGAACGCGGGCACTCCTGCGGCTTGAACTTGCTAGACAGGTGCTCTGCCGCTTGAACCATGGCCACAGCCTTTTCTTCTGTATTGTGTGTGTATGTGTGTGTGTTAGTCCTGGGTTTGATCTCAGGGCCTAGGTGCTGTCCCTGAGCTACTTTTGCTCAAGGCGAGCAATCTACTGTCTGAACCACAGCGCCACTGCTGGTTTTTTGAGTAGCTTATTGGAGATAAGAATCTCACAGACTTTCCTGCCCAGGCTGGCTTCCAACTAGGATCCTCCAATCTCAGCCTCCCTCAGTAACTAGGATGACAGGCATGAGCCCCCCCAGGGCCTGGGGAGCATTCTCTTCTTGATAGATGGAACATTCCTGAAAAACCTTGGTCTTCAGACCCACCCTGACACCACCAACTGCCCTCAGAAAAGCACTTCATCAAGCTGGGCACCGGTGGCTCACACCTATAATCTTAGCTACTCAGGAGGCTGAGATCTGAGGATCACAGTTCAAAGCCAGCCTAGGCAGAAAAGTCGTGAAACTCTTATCTCCAATTAACCACCAGAAAACCAGAAGTGGCGCTATGGCTCAAGTGGTAGAGAGCTCAGATTGAGCTGAACACCCAGGCCCAGAGTTCAAGTCCCATGACTAACCAAAAGAAAGAAAGAAAGGAAGAAAGAAAAGCACTTTATCCTGGTTCAGTGACTTAAAAGACATTTTTTAAAAATAAATAGGAAAAAAGCAGTTCTTGCTGTGACCTAAGGATACAAAACACACTCAACGGACTTAAATTACCTGTCTGCACATGTGCATGCACAACCTGCACCTTTGTGCAGACATTTGACCGCACACAGATGCCCGCGGGTGCACACCATTGCACAAATACATGCACCCACACCCTTGCACACACAGCTTCATGCATGGTACACACTCTCAGAAGCACTTTCATAATTCCATAATAATCCTCTGCAGCAGGTTGGCATAATTCCTACTTTGCTGAGAATTCTTAATCATGAGGGAAGCCAAATTCTTTTTTTTCTTGCATATTTAAGATAAACTTTAAAAAAATCCTGCCAATATAGCTAGACTGGGGGCTGGGAAGAGGGCTCAGTGGTAGAGTGCACATGAGGCCCTGAGTTCAATTCCTCAGTACCACATACACAGAAAAGGCCAGAAGTAGAGCTGTGGCTCAAGTGGTAAAGTGCTAGTTTTGAGCAAAAGCAGCTCAGGGACAGTCTTGAGTTCAAGCTCCAGGACTGGCAAAGAAAAAGAAAAAGAGAAAGCTAGTTTACAACAACTAAGTTTCCTTTTTCTTTTCTTGTTGGTCTTTGACTGGTTAATTGGAGATAAGAGTCTCACGGGTACTTTCCTGCCTGGGCTGGCTTTGAACCATGATCCTCAAATCTCAGCCTCCGGAGCAGCTAGTATTACAGGTATGAGCCACTGGTGCCTCACAACTGTTTGACTTTAATTAAATGCTTTTTCTGGCCAGGTGTCGGTGGCTCACACCCATAATCCTTGCTTCTCAGGAGGCTGAGATTTGAGGATCACAATTCAAAGCCAGCCTGGGCATAAAAGTTTATGAGACCCCATCTTGAGCCATGGCTGAGCGTGGTGGCTGACACCTGTCATCCCAGAAGCAAAGGGAAACACACGGAGGAGCCAAGTCCAGGCCAGGCTGTGCATCAAGAGAGACTATCTGGAAAATACACAAAGTGGGCTGGTGGAGTGGCTCAAGAGGTAGAGTTTGTTTGCAGGGGGGGAGGGGTGTCAGCACTGGGGCTTGAACTCAGGTCTTTGCATTCTCCGTTGACCATTTTGCTCAAGCCTAGTGCTCTACTCCTTGAGCCACACCTCCACTTCTGTTTTTGGACGCTTGTTGGAGATCGGAGTCTCACAGACTTTCCTGCCTAGGCGGGCTTCAAACTGTGATCGTCAGATCTCAGCCTCCCGAATGGCTAGGATTACAGGTGTGACCCACCGGCACCGTTGTCTGTGTGTGTGTGTGTGTGTGTGTGTGTGTAAGACTGCAGCTCCCTAAGTAGCTCACAGTCTGGGCCTCCACTTCCCCAGGGCAGGGATTACAGGCGTGCGCCACCACGCCCAGCCCAAAGGTTGGTCCCAGGGCCTCGGGGCGCATTCGTGCTCCCAGACTTTCCAGGTGGCTCTGAGGGTGACGGCGGCAGCTGCTTCACCGCACAGTCTCTGTGGATTGCGGTGACCTTGAGAGAGGCCGGCTGTCCCTCCAGGCCCCGCGTCTCCGTGGGCGGAGGGGGGAGCCGGGAGGCCCCGGGCGCGGGAGGCGGGGAGGATGGGGGCCTCCCCCCGCACCGCAGGGCCCCGCGGGAGTCCCGGGTCCCCCGGTCTCGGGTCCCCCCCCCCAGCCAACGACAGAACGCAGCGCGATCGCGCGCGGGGCGAGTCCAGTGGGCTCGGCAGCCTCGGTACCGAGCAAATCAGCCCCGACGGCGCGGCCCGGCCGGACGCGGGCGCCCAGGCCCAAGCCGGTCCCTACCGACGGCCCGTGCGCCCTCGGGG
>NW_012267239.1:5619459-5622867 GCF_000151885.1 Dipodomys ordii | reverse complement strand
CCCGTTCTTGCCCCCTCCTCCAGCCTCTCGTCCTCCCCCTCGCCTTCCTCCACCTCCACATGTCCCGTGCGTTACCCCCACACACACATCGTTACTTGCCCGCCCACTTTTCAGTGCGACTCTCACCTGCCCGGGCCTCATCCCCACGCACCCCAACCTCGGGCCCCCCCCTCCCCACCAGGGGTCACCATCTGCTTTCCCAGGGGAGGAGGGCAGGGCTGGCTCCCCGCGGAGAGGGCGGCCTGTATTGTGCTGCGCTGGTCCTGGGGCGTCTGGTGAGGGGCCTGGCCTCCCCCGTGTGGGGCTGAGCACGACTCTGGCCCTGAGCAGCTCCGAGCTGGTCGTGGAGCTGAGTGAAGTGGACAAGCTGAGCCCCCCCTCCTAGGAGTCCATCCTGTGGGAAGCCATCCTAGATTGGCCTTGCATGCGAACCCTCTTTCCCGGAGCCAGCCCCCCTTGCAGACCTGAGCTTGCACACTCTGTTAGTGTCCCCTTCCGAGACAGGGACAAGACTAAAAGCTGCAAATGAGCCAGGTGGATGAAGGAAACCAGAAGTTACTGTGGCCCCCTGAGCACAGCTGGGGGCCCGGTGTCCCCCTCCTTTCTTCTCTTCTTCTCCGCTTTCAGGGCTGGGAGTTGGGGCCAGGGGATTTGGATGTGTGTTTGAAATTTCCCGGTCAATATAATGGCTGAGTTTTTGTAAACAAACCCCTGTCTGGAAGGAGGGCCTGCTACAAGTGACTGACAGGCAGGTAGAAGGCCTGGCCTAGGGCTGGCTGATGTTTCTGGGCTTCTGGCTGTGTTTGTCTCTGGCTGGGTGGGGTGGGGGGGATGGACGGCTGGGCCCCTCCTCCTCACCCACCCCCATTGCTTTCTGTGTCTGCATTTCCTTGAACTTCAACCCAAATGGCCAGGGCGGCTGGCAGGAACTCGCCTCCTCTGTGTGTGAGGCTGGAGCCATGCTGCAGCTGGAAAAACCCTTTTCCTAAAAGTGCCACGTGTGTTATCACGGCTGAGTTTCACACCTGAGTGTCAGGAATCCTGAAGCTCTGTGCAAAGCGAGAGAGGATTCTCTCCCCTTCCCTCCAGAGGAGACAGCCTCGAGGGGAGAGGGGCTGGGAGAGGCCGAGGGCCAGAGCCTCTCATCCCCGGCCCTGGCGCCCTCCGAGGGAGACCTGAACCCACAGGAGGAGAAACGGGGCTCAGCCTCCCCACTCCTGTGTGTTTTCCTAGAAGCAGAAGAACCCCATGAATATTCAGTACGAGTGGTGTTGACTTTCTGAACGCTGTAGTCAAGTGATTGTTCCCCTGACACTGGGAAGGAGCAGGAGGCAGTGGGTGAGCGCCCAGGCTTCTCTCTCCTTGGGAGCTTAGCAAGTCTGGGTGATCGCTTGCCTGTGCAGGGGGGGGGGTGTTCACCTTGAGCTGTGGGGGGTCCAGGCCCTGGGATTCCTACCCCAATGCAGTCACCAGCATGCACTGAGCACATTTTGTACAGCTCACCGGCATCCACCTGCTCCCGCCCATTGTTGTGTCTCGGGTGACCACAGCAGAGCCCGGCTGATGGGTGGAGATGACCCCATCCAGGCATGGAACCACAGGTGCCCTGCCCAAGGCTGGCAGCACACTCGGCCCAGCCCTCCTCCACTTTGTCCCTAACTTACCTGCCATGTTATGAGCAGACTTCCAGGCCAACTTAGTCCTCAGGAAGAAGAGAGGGGGAGGATTTTCCTGTGCCCGAGGTGGAAGGGATGGGCTCTAAGTGGCACTGTGGCCCCAGCCCTGGGGGCGCACAGACGTGCAGGCGGCGGGAGACAGGGAGAGCTGGGTGCTGGCATGGCCCTGAGAAAAGATGCCAGAGCTGGGGGGAGCTGGGCTTGGGGCTGGGCTGGGCTGTGACGGCCCAGCGTCTGGGTAACTGGAGGGCTGGCCTCTGACCCCGGCCCCAGCAAGGGGACTGGCAAAGCACTCCTGGTTGTTCGGGCAGGGCAGGGTCATGATCACAGGGGTAAACTGAGGCAGCGGCCTGGGAAGGCTTCCACTTTCCCTTCGTCTCCATAATTTCACATCATACCCCTGGGGATGAGGCCACACCATGGCGGCCAGGCTCTGAGTCCAGAGCCGTCCTGGAACAAGCAGATTAAGAACCATCAGGGACCCGAGGAGAAAAAGGGGAAGTTAAAAACATCATGTTTAAAGCCTTTGCTGTTTGGTGTGTGCGTGTGTGTACGTGCATGCACACGTGTGTGCGTGGGCCAATACTGGGGCCTGGGCACTGTCCCTTTGCTTTTTTTTTTTGGGGGGGGGTCCGCTCATGAGGCCTGAACTCTGGGCCTGGGCGCTGTCCCTCAGCTCTTCAGCTCAAGGCTAGCGCTCTACCACTTGAGCCACAGCACCACTTCCGGCTTTTTTCTTTTTGCTTATGTGGTGCTGAGGAATCGAACCCAGGGCCTCAGGCACCTTCCCAGCCCCTCCCTTTGCTTTTTTAAGGCTGGAGCTCTATCACAGGAGCTGCGGCCCCCCTTCCATCTTTTAGGTAGTTGTGAATGAGAGTCTCATGGACTTTCCTGCCTGGGCTGGCTTTGAACTGCAGTCTTCAGATCTCAGCCTTCTAAAGTAGCTAGAACTCAGATCCTAGCACTGGCTGAGCAGGAACTCCATCCGTGCAGGCACAGCCTGCAGCTCTTTAGCTTCTGGTTATATTTTGAGATGGTGTCTTGCTTTTTCTCCAGGGCCAGTCTGGACTTCGATCCTCCTATTTATGCTTGTAATATAGCTGGGGTGACAGATGCACACCACCATGCCCAGCTTTTTATTGATCACAGTGTGTGTGTGTGGGGGGGGGAAGTCCTCACACACTTCTGTTGCCTGGGCTGGTCTCTAACTACGATCCTCCTGACTCAGCCTCCCAAGAGTGAGCTGGTTGCACTGTGCCTGGCTCTTTGCCACCTGTTAAGATACTTTGCACCCACATTTCTTTTCATCACGAAGTACTGTGTTTCAAGGTCAATCAGCCTATGAAGGAGTCATGGACACTAGATACTGAGGCCGATGGAGGGGGGTGGTGTCCCTGTCCTGTGCGCCTTGGGTGACTTGTATAACCTCTCTGGGCCTCTGTGTTCTCATCTGTAAAGTGAGCCCACAGAGGATGGGCAACTGCTGTTGTCCGTCCCTAATGGAGAGGAGATGGGAGGGAGCATCTGATTGCTTGGGGGGCGGCGGGGTGGGGGGGGGGAGTCCAGAGAGACTACCGGATGGCAGCGTGGCCCCGGACACCCGGAGGCTTTTCCAGGTTGCACACTGACCCGGTTTCCCTTCCTCCTTCTTTCCGTGGCAGGTCTGCCATCTCCTGAGCGGCCTCGTCCTCGGCGCGGGCCCCCATGCCCCGCGCCTGCGCGCTGCTGCCCC
>NW_012267239.1:5596322-5617853 GCF_000151885.1 Dipodomys ordii | reverse complement strand
CCAGTGCGGGCCGAGCGACAGCGCCACCCGAGACACCCGCGGGACGGCTGCGCGGCCTGCGGGGCCCCGGGCTGCGGCCGCGACCAGCGGCTCTACCGCAACCTGCAGGAGTACGCCAAGCGCTACTCGTGGGCCGGCATGGGCCGCATCCACAAGGGCATCCGCGAGCAGGGCCGCTACCGCGGCGGCCGGCCGTCCATCCAGAAGCCCGAGGTCTTCTTCCTGCCCGACCTCCCCACCGCGCCCTACTTCGCGCGCGACGCGCAGAAGCACGACGTGGAGCTGCTGGAGCGCAACTTCCAGACCATCCTGTGCGAGTTCGAGGCCCTGTACAAGGCCTTCTCCAACTGCAGCCTGCCGCAGGGCTGGAAGGTGCACAGCGCGGCGGGCGGCGAGTGGCTCACCTTCCACCTGCTCAGCCAGGGCGTGTGCGTCCCCAGGAACTGCAGGCGGTGCCCTCGGACGTCCCGCTTGCTGGGCAGCCTGCGCACCTGCATTGGGAACAATGTGTTTGGGAACGCCTGCATCTCCGTGCTGAGCCCCGGGACCGTGATCGCCGAGCATTACGGGCCCACCAACATCCGGGTCCGGTGCCACCTAGGTATGTATGTTGCTCCTGGGGTGGGCAGGGGGTCCCCCACCCCGGGCTGGATGTGGAGCCTTGCCGAGGGCCTAACGTGCTTTGGGCAACATTTGGTGAGCTCCTCAGGAGGCTGAGACTCGAGGATCGAGGTTCAAAGCCACCCCGGGCATTAGAGCGTGTGAGACCCTTACCTCTGATTAACCACTCCCCCCCCCAAGAAAAAAGAAAGAACAGGAGCTGTGGTTCAAGTGGTAGAGGGCCAGCCTTGATCAATAAAGCCGAGGGAAGCTGAGTGCTCACACCTGTCATCCTAGCCCCTCAGGAGACTGAGATCTGAGGATCACGGCTCAAAGCCAGCTCGGGCGGGAAAGTCCATGAGACTCTCATCTCCTATTAACCACCAGAAAACTCGGGCTGGGAAGGTGGCTCAGTGGTAGAGCGCTTGCCTTGCATGCATGAGGCCCTGGGTTCGATTCCTCAGGACCACATAAGCAAAAAAGAAAAAAGCCGGGTGGCACTGTGGCCCCAGCCCTGGGGGCGCACAGAGCGCTAGCCTTGAGTTGACGAGCTGAGGGATAGTGCGCAGGCCCAGAGTTCAGGCCCCACGACCGGACCCAAAAAAAAAAAAAAAAAAAACCACCAGAAAACTGGAAGTGGCACTGTGGCTCAAGTGGTAGAATGCAAGCTTTAAGCAAAACTGCTCATGCCCTGAGTTCAAGCTCCATGACCAACAAAAAAAAAGAAAGAAAACAAGAAGCAGCTAAGGGATAGCACCCGGGCCCTGAGTTCAAGCCTTCGTAGAACAAGCACGAAAGAAAAGAGGGCGGGGAGGAGGAGAGAAGGAGGGAGAGAGGGAGGCAGAGAAAGAGTACGGTTGTGACTGACATTGGGCCTCACAGGAAACTGCTCTGTGTGAACCTAAACCTCTCCCCACACACCCTTTCAGCGCCAGAAATCCAGCCCAGGGCCGCACTCACGCTCAGCCTCTGCTTGTCCTCAGAGCCACAGCCCCAAACCTGATTTTCAATGAAGTTCAGGAGCCAGGTGCAGTAGCTCACACCTGTAATCCCAGTTACAAGGTAGACAGAGATTGGGAGGATCATGGTTTGAGGCCAGCTGGGGCAAAAAAAAAAAAAAAAGTAAGACTCCATCTCAGCAAATAAACCAGGTATGGGGCACATGCCTGTGACCCAGCTAGGCAAAGACTCAGGAAGGTTGCAGTCCATGGCTGGCTCCTGGCAGAAACACAAGACCCTGCCTGAAAAACGTCTAAAACAAAAATGTTAGCATGACTGCCTACCAAGTACCAGGTCCTAGATTGCCACAAATCCCCACAAAACCCTCCCAGGAGTGGAAGGTGAGAATCTTCTCCATCGTCTGGTACAGTAGCCACCAGCTGCGTGAGGCGGTGAGCGCTTGCTGTCTTGTAAGGCACCCAAGGAACTCGAGTTCCAGACGCTACCTCTGGCTGCCGGCTGCCGCCTTGGCCCAGGCGGCTAGGGACGGGAGCATCAGGGTTCAAGGCCTGCCTAATTCCAACTCCACCTAGGGAAGCTGGGCGTTGTGGTATGCATCTATAATCCCAGCTACTGTGGAAACCCAAAGTGGGTAGATTGTGCCTGGGCTGGAAGTGAGATCTTATCTCATTAAAAAAAAAAAAAAGCAAGAAAAAAAGACAGGGCTGGAGGCATGGCTCAAGGTGTAGAGCTCCAGGCTAGTAAGCATGAGGCCCTGAAGTCAGACTCCAGGACTGTCAAAACTAAAAGGGGAAACGCCTTTGCACTGTGAGACAGAGAGACCAGATCTCGCCCAGCTCATCGTAAGGGCACAGGGCTGGGACGGAAGAGCTGGGACACCCCCCCCCTCCAGCTTGGGGACAGCCCCCAGGGCACCTTCACCCACGTGACGAGACAGCGTCACCCCTGCGCGTTTCCGGGGGGACGGCAGGGGGTAGTTTCCTTTGCAGGTGCTTTGGTTTAGGGACCCCGGCCTCACGCATGCAGAGCTACTCAGGTCTTCAGAAGCTTTCGATGGCAGGCTGGGTTGGGGTCCCTCGTGTACAGCGATTCTTGCTGCCAGACTTCACCCACGCCGCGGGCGCGGTCTTGGGTGGAGTGCACCGTGCACGTGTGCGCATGCGTGTTGGGTAAACCCGTGGGGTCCGCATCGAGGCCCAGTGCTTCCCTTCTTGGCCCAACTAGTTGTCGTGAAAACCGTGGGCCCTCCAAGCTCCCGGCGCTGCTAGGAACCTTCTGGAAGAGGCCCAGCTGGGGTTGCGGCTTGTGCTGCTAGCCTGCAGCTGGGTTTTCTCAGCATTTGCGAGTGTGCATTTACTGGGGATTGAACTCGCGGCCTGAGTGCTGGCTAGACCGGTGTTCCACCGCTTGAGTTCTCCCCCAGTCCCTTTTGCACTGGCTGTTTTCCAGGCCGGGTCTTGCGCTGTGTCTGGGCTGTGGTCCCCCTTCTGGCACCGGGGACGACAGTGCAGCCACTCGGTGAGATGGAGGCCTGAGGCCCTTCCTGTCCGGGCTGGCCTCGAACCCACAGCTTCCACATCTCCACCTCTACAGGTGTGAGCCCCTCCCCGCCCCCGCTGGCATTCCATGGGCAAGCCCCCCAGGAAGAGGGGGCCTGCGCGCCGAGCGCTCGGGTCACAGTGCACCTGGCTGCAGTACCAGTGCGGGCCGAGCGACAGCGCCACCCGAGACACCCCCCCCCCTGCATCTGCCTGGCGCACCCAGCCCCTCAGCCACCCGGCCACACCCCTCCCTGGAGCCCCAGGACCATCCGCTGCCCCGCAGGGCACAGTGCCAGGCTCCCAGAAAACCGCCTCAGCCCCCAAGCTCGCTGACGGAAGCCCGCGAGCGTGCGTGGCCGGTCCAGCCAGGTACACGCAATGTGGCGCTGTGACCATCCAGAGGCTCGTGGGGGGTAGATGGGGGCAGAGCCCTTCCTCCTGCTTCCTAAAGGGGCCATGGACAACTGGAACCGCCAAGGCCACGTGTAGGGCTGGTCTCTATCCCAGGAGCCCCCAGGGGCCGTGTTTGGGGAGCAGGGATCCTGTGTGCCCCCTATGCAGTTGGTGGTCATAGGCAGGCGTGGTAGGCTGTGGGCAGGCATGGGGGGGGCCATGGTGAGGTCCGAGCTGTGGGCCGGGCAGGGGGAGGGCAGGAAGGAGGGCCTCGCAGCCAGCCCCACCATTTCTCCACCGAGGTGCGGGGTGGGGCACCATTTGGTGGCGTAGAGGAAGGAGACTGTGTCCAGCCCCACGGGTGGACCCAGATCCCCACCCCACTCCCCCCAGGCAGAGTCCGCCCAGGCTCACACAGGTGCAGCTGCCTGGCCAGCACCACAGCCCAGTGCGCAACTGCTCCAGGCTCGGGTGACTGCAGGGAAGCCGGGGCCAAGACCCGCAGGGAGAGCTGAGCGCAGGGTTCTGTGAGGGCCGCAGTGCGGGCCACCCCGCGTTCCCAGCAGACCCCGAGCCCAGTCTGCTCGTTTGCTCTGTCTGCAAAGTGCGTGTTGTTGGCCTGCCAGTCGGGCAGCCCTGGGCTTTGAACTCAGGGCCTTGTGCATGCTAAGCAGGTGCTCTACCACTTGCCCCTTTTCATTCAGTTAGGGTCTCATGCTTTTGCCCAGGCTGATCTCAGATCTCAATCTTCCTGCCCCTAGCTCAGAGTAGCTGGGATTACAGGTGTGCACCACCATGCTGGCTCCTTGCAAAGTGTTGATGCAGCCTAAAAGCCTCATAGCATGCTTGACAGGTAGATAGGCGAATGTCCCCCCTCCCTCACAGCTGGGTGGGGCCCAGAGAGGACGGATGACTCCCCCCAAAGGCACACAGCACATCGGGGCAGGGCCATCAGCCTGTGTCCTCTGTCCCTCCCACTCGCCTGTGCAGCTGTCCCTGGAGCCATTCGTGGTTCACAGAGCATTCCCACACCGGGGCTGCTGTTCGGGGCTTCAGGCCGGGGGAGGGGAGGACAGTGTCTAGTGCAGGGGTAGTACACAAGCTGGAGGAGGAGCTGCAGACAGACAGACAGATGAGGCCAGCACCTGCCCCCCGCCACGGGCCTTGCGTGGAGGTGGGCTGGGTGTCGGCATGGGCTGTAGGACCCCGAGGGGGCACACACTCGGCAGGGCCGGGCCCTGTGGGCTAAGGCGCTTGCATTTCAAATGTGTGGCTTGTTACACAAGCGCCAGACTGTCCTGTGCGTTCCCAGAATGAAGCCAGGGAGGCCGGGACCCAGCAAACCTCCGAGGCTGGAGGCTGGAGGCGCTCCATCCTCGCTGGAGCTCCACACCAGCCCGTGTCTTTGGTGATGGCTGACCTAGGCTGGAGCTGGCTGTGGAGAGCACCACCTAGGTCTGACCCTGGCCTCCCCCAAGTCCAAGGCCCTGCAGAACGGGAGGCCCAGGGCCGTGTGCCGGGCTGTGACTGGAGCAGCAGGAGCCCAGGGGCCTCCACAGCCTCCCCCAAGGCCCACGCTGGGCCTCCTCGCAGGCCGCTAGGACCCAGCCACCACGGGCCGGGCCCTCAGAACAGCTCCAAGATGAGACGTCCTTGGTCAGGACCACTGCAGCCGGTGTGCGCCTGGGTTCTGGCCTCCCTCCGTGGCCTCCACCCGCAAAGGCCCGGCCTCCTAGCTCCATCACCTTCCAACCCGGGAACGCTGGGGGATGCAGACACTGAGACCCGCACCAGGGCTCCGGCCCGGAGCAGAGGCTCAAAGCAGCTTCTTCCCTGTGCCCTCTAACCTCCAGCCTCTAACCTCCAGCCTCCTTCACTTTCCCTCTTTTCTGCACAAGGTCTGAAGACGCCGAGTGGCTGCGAGCTGGTGGTGGGGGGCGAGCCGCAGTGCTGGGCAGAAGGCCGCTGCCTTCTCTTCGACGACTCTTTCCTGCACACTGCCTTCCACCAAGGTGGGCACCCCCCCCCAAGCAGTAAGCACCAAGGGTGTCCCTTCCTGTCAACCCCCTACACACACCTGTGTGCACGCATGCACACACGTACACGCTCACGTGTGCACCACGTTCCCACGACCAAGGAGCCAGCCTCAACTTGGTAGCTGCCATTAGCAGTCATTTGGGGTCCTGGGCTGGGCTAACTTAAAGACACTTTAAAGTCCAGCTGCAGCGAGGGAGCCGGTGCCCAGCCCTGCGCCCCTCCACCCTCGCCGTGTGTGCCCTTGGATCCTGGCCTGGAGCCCTGCACACCCCAGCCCCGACCCTGCGCCTCTCTGCCTCTCCACAGGTTCAGCAGAGGATGGGCCACGTGTGGTCTTCATGGTGGACTTGTGGCACCCGAATGTGGCAGCTGCCGAGCGGCAGGCCCTGGATTTCATCTTCGCCCCGGGACGATGAGGACACTGCCGTTGCCGGAGCCAGTGAGATGGGCTGGCTAAGCCCAGCCCGAAGCACAGGACGGCCGCGCCGCGCCACGCCGGGTGCCATGCGCGTGTGACACCGCCCCCGTCTCCTCGGAGCTGTCCCAGGACATCCTGCCGCTGGGGACCACATCCCGTGGCCGCCGCCGCCACGCAGCGTCTCCGCTTCTATCTCCCTGGATTTGTTTTTCCCTCCAGTCATCTGCTCTGAGGTCCCTCCCTGGCCCACCAGTGCACCCCCTCGGCCGCGAGTGGCTCGGACCCCGTCCACTTGCCCCAGCCACTCGGTTTCCTCCGTGTCCTGAGATAAGAGTCACCAAATGGTTGTCTGTCTGAATGTGATCCTGTGCAAGTTCCTTGTGGTCATCTGTAAAGCAAAACCAAACAAAACCAAGACAACAGCCGGGGAACTGGGCGTGGTGCTGGCGTGCGGGGCCCTCTCCATCTGCAGCCCTTGTACCCCGGCTTCTCGTGTGGGGTAGGGAGCCGTCACCCTTGCACCCACCCCTCGGAGCCTGCCAGGGACCCCCTCGTGGTAGGAGCATTCCTCATCTACACAGCTGAGACCCAAGCGGGGCCCCCGCAGAGCCGCCCGGCCCTGTCCCCACTGCGCTGGTTCTGGGTGTGCGGTGGCCAGAGCCAGGCTGGCCACGGGGGCGCAGTGGGCCGGGCCCGCATCCAGTCATGCTCCAGGAAGCCTTTTCTGGCCCGCAGAGCCCTGGATCTGCCCCTCGGTCTGTTCTGCTGTAGAGTTCTGCTGATGATGACAAATGCGAGATTCAGACAATGATCGGCTCACATCTGTCACCATACAAAAGTATGTGCCGAGTGGCAAGCCGTGTGTGCGCACGCACATGCACGTGCAGACGCGGGGAGACCGTCCCCAAGGACCTGGGCTCCCTGTGCGGTCCTCTCGGCCTCAGTGAAGATCACATCGTTCTCTTCCCAAAGGGAAGGGCATGGACGCCCACTGGGGATGCTCATCTCGACAGCCTCCCGTGAGCGGCCGGCAGCAGGGCCCCGCTGCACTCTCACGCTGTTTTGGGACTGGGTCCTGACAGCAGGGTCGTGTGTATAGCGCTCAGGAACTGGACAGGTGCAGCCAGCCCCGCCACGGGCCCGGCGTTCACGCAAGGACACACGCTGCCTGCTGTGGGCTGGGCCTCTGGCAAGCAGGCAGAAGACGCAGCACGTCCACCACCCGCCGTCTGTGCCGTGTCAGAGCCCCGACGTGCATGGTCCACGCACACTGCCCGACGTTTACAGCCTGCAGCCCAGGGGGCCCGCCCACCCTCGGGGGATGTGCCAGGGCACAGGAATAAATAAAGATCTGAAACCAGACCGGCTGCTCCAGTGGTGTTGGGGAAAAGGGGTGTGGGCTGGAGCCGTGGGGGTGGGTGTCGCTCTCCTCGGGGGATTGTGTTGGGGCCACATGCTGAGGCTGACGTGGCTGCACAGCTCCATGTGCGCGCACGCACGCACACACACACACACACACACACACACACACACACACACACGGCCCTGCATCCCACCCCATACAGCAAGGGAGAAAGCGGGGACAGGGCAGCAGGGAGCCTCTGGAATACCATCGATGTAAAAACCCAGGCTTCTGACAACAGGAAAGCCAATGGTCTGTCCGCTGGGACACGCCCCTCAGCCTCTTCTTACCTGTTAGCTCTTGGCAGAGACGGTACCTGGCACCCACTCAAGAGCCCAGTGCTTTGATCTGCTGGGCACATGGCAAGAGGGTGTGTTCCCCCTGGGCCTCAGCCGAGGGAGCCGCAGCCGGGCTGCCGGGTGCTTCACTCCTGCGCACTGTGGCTGGAGGTGTTCCCGTGTGAGGGGAGCCGGCCTCCTGCCTGCTGCCTCCAGCCTGTCTCCTACCCCAGGCAGCCGGCCCACCTCCCGCCACATCTGGCAGAGGCCCCGGCCCCTCCTGCGGCACAGCTCCCGCCCCCACCGTCCTGCCCACGGCCCAGCCGGCTTATCTGTTCAGCACTTATTTATCTCTGCGCTGAGGGGGTGGAGCCCAGGGCCCCCCCACACCAGCTGCTGTACCCTCAGTGCCTCTGGACCCCAGCTTTGAGCCGGCTAGGCTAGAACAGCCGCTGCGAAGGCCTTGAGTTTGGGGGCCAGACCCATCAGCTGCTCCTGGGCCCCTGGGCTGCCTGACTGCAGAAACTGGACACATCACCCACCAAGTTCTTCCGCAGGGACCACTGAGGAGCAAGTGGGGCTCGGTGCTGTAGGATGGGAATCTAGAAGGGTCTGAGGCTCAGAGGGGGCAAGCATGTTCCCTACCGCTTCCCTCTCCAGTTCCATAAAGCAATTACGGGGATTCGAACATGGGGCCTTCCCAGTTCCACCTGCACTCCACCCCTTGGGCTTGGCCTCCAGCCAGGCTTTTTGCTAATTAGAGATTAACACTGATTTTCCTGCCCAGATTGGCTTTAAACTGTGACCCTCTGGATTTCAGCTTCCTGAGCTGGGAGGACTGTAGGTGTGAGCTACCAGCCCGGACAACACAAGATGCCTGCCCTTGGCATCATCCAGACAACACAGAACGTCAGAGCCACATGGTAACAGGTGCACGGGTCACCCCAACGGCCTGAGCACGCAGGTCCATGCCTACGTTCTAAGCAGACACTCCAATGGCAGACTTGAGTGCCAGCCTGGGCCCCTGCAGTGCTGGAGGGCAGGTCTGGACGCAGCCCCCTCTGGGGCACAGAGAGCCGGGGGGTGGAGGGGGGGCGGGTGCACAGGGGCCCCAGGAGGCCTGGACCTTGCTTATGCCCTATGTTGTGAACAAGGCCACTGGCTGGGTGCTGTGGCTCACACCTGTAACCCTAGCTCCTCAGGCAGCTGAGACCTGTTGGATCACATACACACACACACACCTGCACACATCGCCAGGAATACTAGCAACGATTCAGCCCTCTCCAGCGCTGCTTCCTTTATTCTTAGCCCTCCGTAACTTGTTTCAGGAAAGCGGCACCAGGCCGTAATGGAGCACAGCTAGGGTGCCTGGGGCGCCAGATGCCGCCGGGGCTGGGAAGTTCCCCCATGGGCCCCGAAACACGAGGCATGTAGCACGAGCCGCCGTCCATGGAGGGACACACACACAGGAGCACAGCTGGACTTGGCCTGGGGTCCCCCGTGGGACGGGGTGCTTGCCCAGCCCGCCCTCGCCTAAACCAGCACATCCTCAGGCCCTGCCTCAGACCCTGCGCCCTCCCTCCGGGGCGCTGGGGAGCCCGAAGCTGGGGAGGCAGCTGGCGCTGACGGAGCTCACACGGCCTGTGGGACAAGAGGCACAGAGAGGTCCGAGCAGGCCCTGCAGGACCACGTGCGACCCCCACACCCCACCCGCAGGGCCAAGTTCCAGCACAGCAAAGGCTGCAAGGCACCCAGGCAGGGAGCTCTGCGGTGCACAGCGGTGGCGCCCTCTGGGCCGGGCCTTCCGGCGGGCCGGGCCGGGGCAGGGTGGGCGTCAGGCCCCGTCAGAGCAGGTTCACTCCGTGCTTCAGCAGCTTCTGCCTGGCCTGGCCAGCGAGGCCAAAGGCGCCGTCCTGGGGGCTGGGGAAGCCGGAGCCGCGGGCCGGCGGGGCCAGCTGCTGGAAGTATGTCTCCTGGGCAGGGCTGCAGCAGGCGTACACGGCCGTGGCGGCACTCCTGTGGGCAGGGCGACAGGCCGGGAGGGACACCTGCTGTGTGCCGTGCCCAGTAGGGCACCGGCGCTGCCGCCGCGTTGACATTTCAGGACGTGGTGCCCACAGACAACTGGGCCTAGGTGGCGTGTGGTGGGCCTGACCTGAAGCTGTCGGGGCTGGGTGGGGAGGGGCGTGGCCAGTCCCCCTCCCCCTGGAGCAGCCCCATCCCCCACCACTCCAAGAGGTGTCACATCAGTCTCTGGAAGCTGAGTCTGCTCCCCACACAGGGTGATGGGGAGGGGGACCGGGGATGGACAATGACAGCGACTCCTGTGGACACGGAGGCTGAGGGAGGGAGGAGGGAGGGACGGCAGGGCCCAGCGAAGCCCGGCCTCCTCGGGGAGCAGGGCGGGCTCCCTTCCTAGCGACAGGAGGGCCGGTCCTGCTCCAGCTGCCGGGGACCCCTGGAGCCATGGCAAGGTCTGGAGGGCCTGGCTGCACCCTAGCACCGTGGGGGCAGACACAGGCACCGCTTCCGGAGGACTAACCCCAGGAAGAATCCCGGAGCCGTCCAGCAACCTGGCACTGGTGTGCAGTGGACCTGAGTGTCATGCGGCGGCCACAGCCCGGCTTTGGCGGAGCTGGTGGCAAGGGGACAGCCGGCCTGCCAGGGCGCAGCTCCGCCCTGGGACCTGGGGTGACAGAGCGGGTGGGGGGGGGGGGGGGGGAGCTCACCTGGCGGTCATCTCGTACAGTGTGGGCAGCCGGGCGAAGTCAGAGTGCATCAGGCTGACGGCCTGCAGGAAGCGGCGGTCCACGGGGGTGGGCCCCAGCAGCAGGTTCGCTTCCAGGAGGAAACAGAGCTGGTGAGCAGCTGAGCCCAGCCGCCCTTCCCTCCCTTCCTAAGCCCGGCCCAGTGCCTGGAGAGCAGGCAGAGCCGCCCTGGCCAGGAGCCCACAGGGCTCTGTGGGCATCTCAGAGTTCTGGGGCAGACCCCACAGGCGTCTGAGCACGCATGAATGCCTCTCGGACCACTGAGGAGACAGCCCACCAGCACCAGCCGGTCCATCTGACCCCGCCTGGGGCTCCCTCCACTGGCTTCTAGAAGGCACTCCTGGCGCTCTGCACTGGCCAGTGCCCGCTCCTCACCCATCATCACGCCCTGCACGCGGTCGTAGTGCACAAAGCTGTGCGTGCGGCTGGTGGGGCCCGCGTCCTCTCTGGGCAGTGTCTCCTGCAGGTGGACTTCCAGCCCGTTCAGGGACGCCAGGCTGCCATGGTACTGCAGAGGGCACAGCAGCGGGTCAGCAGGCTGCCTGCTGCTCGCCAGGGACCTACTTCACACCTGAGCACCCAGCAACACCACAGGGCGCCGGGGCACAGTTCTGTGCAGTTCCGCCCGTGTGGACAGAACACTAGCTTACAACCTACAGTTCCACCCTGTGGACTGAGCGCCAGCTCACACCCCGGGTCCCGACACGTTAATGTCAACATCGCGTGGCAGAAAAGCAAGAGGAGGAAGCGGGGACGGCACGTGAGGCAGAGAAGCTGCCCACTGTGGGCGCGGACAGGAAAACCAGCTCCCACCAGGCACGTGCCTCGAGGCCACACACCTGTGCTTCCAGAACCTTCCCAGAGACAAGTGCAGGTAAGCTGAGAACACAGTGCTGTCCAGCTTGTGTCGTTCTTATGTGACAGAGGTGGTGCAAGCCATCAGTAGTGACGGACACTCGCTTTTTACCCTCCTGGCAGGCTGGGCTGCTTTCCTGGCCCGTGAGCACCCCCAGCACCCCTCTCTAGAGCTCTGCTGGGAGCCTCGCTGGGGACGTGGCGCCATCTCTGCAGGTGGGCTGCACCGGGGCTCCAGGTGAGGCCAGCCTGCCAGAGCTTCCTACACAGATGCCCAGGCAGCCGCCTGCGTTGGCCAACGTGCTACCCAAGGCCGGCTTTGCAGTCAGGCAGTGGAAAGGGTCATCCCTGCAGGTCATGTCAGGTGACGGCCCGCTGTGGGGGTGTTGGCCGGAGGAAGCCATCCAGGCCCCGAGGCACACTCCCCTGTAAATACCTCAGACACTGCATCGGTCCCTGGCTTACCGTTTTTTGTTAGGGTCAGGGTCAGACTGGCCTGCGGCTCAACAAGCGTCTGCCTCAGCTCCCCATGCGGGGACTGCCATGGAAAGGCACCCCCACCCCACGTCCTGCCAAGACTCTGTCTCAATGCCCGAGCCCTGCATGGGCGCAGGCCGGCCCTGGCTGCACCTCACGCTGCCCCCACCCGCACCCCTCGGCTCAGGAGCCTCCCGGGTGACCAGCTGTGTGTACGTGTGAGCCCGCGTGTGCGTGCACAAGCACCACTGGAAGCCCGTGAATGGCACCCGTCCCGTCCAGCCTGCTGCCAGAGGGAGAAGGGGTGCAGAGCAGGCCAGAACGAGCCCGTTCTCCCAGGCACCAAGCCTGGCCTCCAGAATCTGGAGTCTTAACTCGTACTCCAGACAAAACTGCTTAGCCGTGAAGTGGGACGGCCCTCGAGCACACAGTACTGAAACCAAGTGCATTCGCAGACCACCTCTGCGTGGCTGGGGAGAATGATCTGTGAGCTTCTGCTGGGTGCTTGTGGGGTGCTCCTGGGCCCAGCCACAGCCCCCCCAGCACATCCCTAGAAAGGACAGCAACGCAAGGTCCCTGATCCTGACGTCTGGTCCACCCTCCCCTGGCAAGGGCCCTGGCGGTGCACAGCCCACCAGATGGAGAAAGCAGGCCAAAGGCCCGCCTTTCCACATCACCTCCTGAGGGGAGGGGGAGCACTGCCCGGTCAGCACCTGTCCCGGGGCGGCAGCAGCAGCAGCAGCAGCAGCAGCGAGCAGGCGACCTGCTGGCCAGGGTCAGAGGTCAGGAGATCCCCTGGGGCTCCGGCAGATCTTACAACAGCCACTGCGCTGTCCCCAGCCAAGCCCCCCACTCCCTCAGCCCATCCTGGCTGCTGCTCGGCATGCCCTGGGGTGCTGGACCCCTCCCAGGGCGTGCGCTCCAGGACTTCCAGGAAGCTGATCAAGGATGTGCTAGGCGCATGAAGGTGGAAAGGCAGGAGCATAGCTCTCCCATGGACACAAGGTTTGCGCTGCTGAACCCAGCAGTCCCTTCTGCTCTT
This sequence comes from Dipodomys ordii, assembly GCF_000151885.1. Taxonomy (NCBI): domain Eukaryota; kingdom Metazoa; phylum Chordata; class Mammalia; order Rodentia; family Heteromyidae; genus Dipodomys; species Dipodomys ordii. Next base: position 5,605,082 of record NW_012267239.1, on the reverse strand, counting down.
CAGACAGGGCAGCCGGCACCCATGTGCACTCCACCTCGAGCCCAGGCCACGCCTGCTTCACACGAGCCTCCAGCCCCACACACCCACACGCCACACCAGTCTCTGGCGCCCATGCCCACTGCACACATGAGCTCACAGATGCTGTCACGGCAGCATGTGGGCCACACGCTGAGTCCCGGGGGCCGGGCTGGCACAGGGGGACATGCACGTTGGGTCTGCGCCTGCCAGCTTCCACTACAGCCAGGCCGAGCTTTTGTACTGGGGACAGGTGCAGAGCTCCTCCCACAGCTGCCCCAGGGTAGGGCCCAGGTGACAGGCGCACAGCTGGATTTAAGCCATCTAGACACCGGCCTTCAGCGCACACTATGCCTAACAGGACCAGGGAAACTGAAGCCTGAGGCTGTACCCAGAACCCCAGAACCCCGCTGTCATCAGTCGGTTGGACAACCATCCCTGCTGACAGTGAGTTCACCGAGCGCCAGAACAACACAGCTGGGTGCTTGGGGCCTGTGGAAGGGGACAGAGACCAGCGCCACTCCCTGCTTCCGACTAGCAGCTCCAGGCACAGACATGCCCTGCAGCCTCCCCTCCCCTCCCCACGCTCCAAGGTGACCTGCTGGTTTATGGAGGCCACAGCCCTGCACGCCAATAAAGATCGGCTTCAAATAACATGGATTAAGGAGAAAAACAAGCCAGCCCCAGGACAGCCTATGCCCTGCAGCAACTGCTACCCGCTGTTCCTGCACGGCTCCTGCCCGTGAGGCAAGGCTGTTACCATAGCAACTCCATCCTCAGCGCGGCCGGCCTGGAGAAGGTCAGTGTGCAGGGAAGGGCTGGAGAGGCTTCAGAGCCGCTGGAGCCCATGGGGATGTGAGATGGCTCCAGGCCACAGCCCTGCGATGCTGGCCACAGAGGGGAGAGGGACTGCCACTGGGCTGTGGCACAGAGCGCATTCCAGCAGAGACGGCAGCCAGCACGGCCCTGGCAGGGAACCGAGGCATCTGGAATGGGAGCCCAGAACCACCCTACTGACCAGGAAGCACAGGCCCAGAGAGGCGTACTGCAGGCCAGGCCACTCAGCTGGAGAATGAAGCAAGACTCTGTCCCAACTCCTCCCTCCTCCCAGGCCCACGCCTCATACCCTGCAGGAGGCGGGAGAGCACAGACCAACAGCAGCCCTGCAGAAACACGAGGCTCTAGCCAGGCTGTGCCACAGGTCCAAGGATGAGCCAGCCTGTCTGCATATCTAGGAGGCAAGAGAGGCTGCAGAGAGGCTGGGAGAGGGGTTGGGGACACTCACCACCTCCTCGATGGCCACGTCGTCCCCGAGCAGCGGCTCCTCGGCCAGCAGGGACAGCGCCAGCCCCTTGACGCTGTGAGTGTACAGAGCCATGGGCACAAGCCTCACGTGGGACCCTGCTGGGGTCAGGCTAGCGTCGCCTGTGTCTGCAGAGGCTGAGCTGCATGGGGGACCAGGGGCTGCATGGCCCCCGGAAAGTTCATTTTCTGTCTGCCCTCCCCTGGGGGGAGGGTCTTGGCCGTGGGCTCCAGGAGGGCCTGGAGACTGTCCCCGGGCTCCATGCTGGGAGAGTGGACACAGCTGGCAGGTGCCGGCAGTGTCCTCGGGGGGCTCGAGTGCGGGGCCGCCGCAGGTGTGCACGCGGTTCTCGCTGCACGGACCTCTGCCTGGGCTGCCCTCAGGTGGGAGGGCACCGCGGCCCGGAGCTTCCACACCACACACTGCAGACAAGCCCCGCTCCCCCTGTAGGGAGCCACGGCCAGGGTCCCGTTTCCAGGCTGTGCTGTGCAGCCCAGGGCCAGGCAAGCGGCCCTCCTCCTCCCTGCCATCTGGCCACACTCCATCGGGGGATGCGGGCCCGGAGGTGGCCGTGGACGCCACAAGCCTGATGGCGACTTCTCCGGAGGCAGAGGTGCTTCGGGGAGGATGGGGCTCTAAGCCCTCCTGGAGTCTGGCTGGCGAAGGAGAGCTGGCAAACAGACGAGGAAGGGAGGTCAGCCGCTGCAGGACGCTCCGCCGGGGAGAAAGGGAAGGCACAGTGCCGGGGACGGGCGTGCGAAGGCCCCGGGGCTTTGCCTCCCACGGCAGAGCCCTCCCAGCACACGCGCACTACTGCCATGTAGCAGAGGGAACCCACATGCTGGGAGAACCGAGGCACGTGGCTCCAGGGCCTGCTGGCAGCCTCTCGCCCGAGGAAGCCGAGGCCTAGGGAGAAGCCCCCTCTCAGCCCTGACGACCCCACAAGCTGCGGGTGCTGCCTTGCGGACAGGAAGTGAGGGGGGACTGAGGTCCAGGACTGAGGGCGCGCTGGCACAGCCCGGGCCTGCTCACCCACCCACCTACCTGGCTGTCCGCTGCACTGCAAACTCACGGAGGCTGGCAGCCTCCTTTTCGGTCAGGAAAACCGGGGTGATCTGGACGCCGGGGGGCAATGCTACTCCTGGAATTGCAAAGCAACATGGGCAGGGCTTGCCGCTGGGCCCCAGAGAACAGAGGGCCATGCTCAGCCCAGAACTGGGAGGACGGGGAGACTCAGCGCCAGGACCTTGAATGGCACTCAGTAAAAAAGCCAGACCTGAGCTAGGAAAAAAGGGACCAGCCCCCTCGGCCCCACCTGTGGACACGGCCACACCCTGCAGCATGTGGCTGCTCCCCGTTCTGTCCAGCCCAGCCCGGCCCCTGGAACTGCTCTGCACAGCGCCACGTTGGGGGATGTGAACGCAGGGGGTGGGAGGGTGTGGCAGCATCAAGTCTGGCAATTAGGAATCCAACGGGCGATGCCCTCCCAGGCAGGGGAGACACACCCGAGCCCTGCCAGCCGTCAGCTGGCTTGGCCCTCGCCAGGCGGCATGACAGAGCCGCTCCCCAAGGCCACCCGCATCACACACTCACCCGCCTCCTGCGGGGCGGCTCCAGCTGCAGGCGGGTTCTGCAAACAAGCACACACACACACACATGCACGGGCTGGCACTGGGCACCATGATCTGAACTTGACCCAAACACCACGGTTCTGCTCACAGGACTCAGCCACAACCAGGGAGCTTGTCCCAACCCCAGGGAGCAATGCTCCCCAAGCTGCTGGCAGAGCCTACCCACCTGGCCTGCCTTGAGCTTGGGTGCAGACCTGTGCGGCCTTCTCCCTTTGGGAAGCTCCAGTACCCATAGATACACTTGCCCCGGGATCCCCCGCTGGGGCACCACCTGACTCCCACAGGACCAGGCCCCTCATGGCTGGACCCCATTTCCCACTCATTCTGCTTCATGGCCAAGGGAAAAAAGAAACTTTACCACCATTTGTAGGCTCCCAAGGGGCCTGCCAGAACCAACCACAACACAGAAAACCACCCTCCCATTCCCAGGCCTTTTTTTCTCAACCATTTCAAGAAGCCACACTTTCCATTACTACTAGACATCTACTCCTCCAGGCCAAAGTTTTGTTTTGTTTTGTCTGTGTATTAGTCCTAGAGCTTCAATTCTAGGCCTGGGTGCTGTCCCTGAGCTTCTTTTGTGCTCAAGGCTAGCACTCTACAACTTGCGCCATAGCTCCACTTACATCTTTTTTGGTGTTTAATTAAAGACAAGCGTCTCACTGACTTTCCTGCCAGGGCTGAATGTGAACCAGTATCCTGAGACCTCAGCCTCCTGAGTAGCTAGGATGACAGGTGTAAGCCACCAGCATTCACCACTCCTTAAAAGTTTTTTTAAAATAATCCTCAACTGCAAACTCACGATGCTGTTCATGTGAATGCTTTTCTCTTTTCTGTCTGCCTTTTTGTACTTTCGAAACATGTGAGTGGTAACACTTCTGCCCAAAGCAACAACATGCAACAGACTCCCCAGAATATCCCTGGCTACTCTTTTGCCACTGAGCTATAGTGACAGCCCATCTGCAGAGGTTTTGGTGGTCCTGTGGTTTGAAGTCAAACATGTGAGCCACGTTCCCAGTCCTTTTGCACTTTTTGTTTTTTGTCTGAGATGGGGTATTGCCTTCTGCCCTAGGTGGCCTAGTTTACACTTTCTGCCACAGCTAGAAAGAAGGGTGTGTACCACCTTGCCCAGCCCTTCGAAGGGGCCGTGCATACTTGCTGCCCGGGCTGGACTTGAACCACAATCCTCCACATCTCTGTCTCCCAAGTAGGTGTATAATCTCAGTCTACCCAGCCCCTGGCCTTGGCCCCACGCATGCTTATGAGCAGGTCCGTGAAGTGTTCCCTGTGGGCAGCTGGCGCACAGTCCAGTGCTTGCCAAGCCTACCCTGCACGGCTGTTTATCTGACTTAGCAGGTTTGAAGCTACATCTTTTCCAGCAGTCAGTCTTGTCTTAGTGGAGATTTCCAGTGAGAGGAAAGGGGACCCGAAAGGCCGTCCTGCCAGACCCCACCAGCAGGGGGCGAAGAGACTTCACCTGCAGGACAAAGCTGTGTGGCATGGAACCACACAGCCTCCCAACGCTGCAGAGGCAAAGCGTGTGGGTCAAACAGGTAGGGAACCCTGTCTTCAAGGAGCTCTGTCCTGCCCAGGTGCCAGAAAAACATGACATCTCAGGCCAGCATGTGGCTCACACCTGTACTTGCAACAACTCAGGCAGAGAGAGAATTGAAGCACAAGGTCAGCCTAGGCGAAAAGTTAGCATGACCTTATCTCAAAACACAAGCTGGGAAGTGGCATTGTGGCGCCAAGTGGTAGAGTGCTAGCCTTGAACAAAAGAGCTCAGGGTCAGCGCCCAGGCCCCGAGTTCAAGCCCCAGGACTGACAAAAACAACAACAACAACAACAACAACAAAGCAAACAAAAAAAATAAACAAGCTGGGTACCATGGCATTTACTGTAATCTCGGCTACATGAGAAGCATACATTCAAGGATCACGGGTCCTAAACAGGCTCTGGACAAGAATGTGCCACCCCATCTGAGACGCAAGCTAAAGCAAAAGGCCTGGGGGAGTGGCTCGGCTACGGTTACCTGCCTAGCAAATGTGAGGTCCTGACGTCAACCCTTAGAACCACCAAAGAAACCACAGCATCCCAGTGTGGAAATGCACAGGCTCAGAGTTCAGCAGTTACCCAGTCCAAGGAAATACGCTTCCATCTTGCCTGGGAGTGCAGTAAGACCCCGCGGGCAGATGAGGGTGCCGACAAGGGTTGGGAGAACCATGCCCAGCACGTGCTCTGTGACTGGCGCGGGTACCTGGTTCCCAGGTGTGGACTGGCGAAGCAGGACCTTGGCGGTGAGGGAGGGTGGGAGCTGGGTGCTCACAGTCCTAGGGATCAGAAACAACGACAACTCCATGAACAGGGGACCTCCAAGCTTACAAGGAGGGGAGTGGCTATTCCCGCTACTCAAGAGGCCCTGGCTGCTTCCAGTTCCAGCTGGCACAGGTCAGAGGAGGCCCTTGACAGTCCCTGTGGACAGCTCCCAGGCCCAAACTCCTTAGCCAGGCTGGACCAAGAGGGGACCGCCTATGAATATCTTTCCAGGGACAACGCTGAGTGCTCACACACATGGCGGAAGCCCCAGCAAACCCGCAGCATCTTCAGGGCCTATCCTTGTGAGGCCAAAGAGCTGGAGCAGCTCACTTTCACAGGGCACTGGGAGGCCGGCGGAAGGTGCCCCACGCAGGCTTGCTCATGTGCTGCCGCCGGCACTTGTACATGGACGCTCTGAGAACTACAAGGTCCCTCTTCTACCCCAGCCCGCTCCAATATGACAACTTCTGGTACCTACTGTGCCCTAAGCCATGACTGCGGCCAAACAGCCTGCACGCACAGTAGCCAGACACTGAACCCCAGCCCGGCCCCACCATCCCGGCATCTACAAGCAAGTAGTCAGAGGCTGAGCTGCAGCCCCCAAGTCCGCCCCTCCCAGCCCCTGCGGCATGACTCACAGCCCCCGGTAGAGGACACAGCCGGCCAGGATGTGAGGTACGCGCTGGCAGTTCTGCAGGATGAGCGTGGCCTTCAGTAACAGCAGGGGCTCTACCTGTGCAGGGAGAGTGCACAGCCCCATGGGCACACTCAGAAAAGGGGTGGTGGTCCTGCCTACAGGCAGCTCACCACCCCAAACCTGGAGTGAGGAGAAGGCGTCCCACAGCACGACCATCAGGACATAGCCAAGTGCCAGATTCTTGGCACAAAGGCCTGTGAATGTGGCATCCGGCGACTCTCTGGGGACAAAGCAGATGGCCTAGAGCACCGGCTGTCAGCGCTGACAGGAGTGGGCAGCAGAGGGGGAGAGAACGCCCACACCAAGGCCCTGGGGGTGGGGGAACCACCGCCCCCTGCAGCCCAGTCCCCAGGGGCACAGCAGGTGGAACCAGCATGTACACAGGTCCCACAGCCCAGAAACGCCAGCCTGCTCCAGCCTTCCACTGGGTCTGCCTGGCCCAGCTCTCATCTGCATGAGGAGTCACAAGACTCTAAAGCTGAACACAAGCACCTGCACCCCACTGGGAGCTCTGCTGGGCCGCCGGCGCTCAGTGTAGGAGGAACAGAGCCCCAAAGCGCCTGCCTGGTGCGAAGTTCCATTTACTCCCTTCTCCTGGCCTCGGCAGGGCCCAGCCCCACCAGCCCCCCTGAAAGGCCTCCGCTATAGTCACTGTCACCAGACTCTCCCAACAGGACAGAAGTGGAGCGTCCTTGGCTGGTCTAGCAGAGTTATGCGCTGCACACCGTCACACACTGCTTACGAGTGAGACGAGGCGTGTGCGCCCATGGCACACACATGGTAGCCGCATGGGCAGCGTCACTCACTGAGGGCCAGTGAGAGCAGAACGCCTCAGACAAGCCCTTCCAGACCCTCTTAGAGACTGTCAACCTGAGAGCCAGCTAGACAGATGGCGCCCCAGGAGGGCAGAGGACAGGAGTGGCGTAGCTCAACCTGCAGAGGCGGGGCCGAGCGGCCCCTTTCCTGAATGGTGGCTTGGTGGCGCTTGAGAAGCAGCCTGCTGCCCAGCAAAGCAGCTCTGGAGGCCATGCTTGCCTCGTCCTCAATCCCCAAGCTGCGGGGATGCCACGCTCGTACGCAGCTCCGCCCCGGCACAGCACGGGCGCAGAGGCAGGGGTCACCTTGGTCTGGTCGAGGTTCCAGAGAGAGTCAAATATCTTATGCAGCTCCGTGGTGTTGCTCAGGACTCGCTCAATGAAGGCGTCCCACTGCGTGGCCAGCTCCTCCCTCGATCGCTTCTGCAACACCAATGGCCCAGGGTCGCACCTGACATCTGGGGGCACAGACTTTGGCAAAGGGGCTCCCGAAGGCATTCCTCACTTGGGAAGACAGCCCTGCAGGAAGCCTGTCCTTATCCCCACGCGGGTCATGCCTGGCTCCCACCGGTGTCCCGCCTTTGCTGGGGAAACGCCGCTGCCCCCCCGGCCATGCTGGCTTGCTAAACAGGCCCACAGGACCCTGCACCACAGCACACGTACCTTGTAAGCCAGGGCCACGGGGCCAGTGTAGAAATGAAAGAAGCCAATGAGCTGGTCCAAAAAACGCCTGCAGCTGCTGTCGGGGAGCTCCACGGCACAGCCCAGAGCCTGTGATGAGGGGACACAGGAGGACAGGTGCTTCTCTTGCTGAGAGCAGGCCCAGCACCCCAGCCTCTGCAGATGCCGGGGGCCCACCAAAACCCATCTGAGCCCGGGCCTCCTGCAGTCACACTGCTGTCCCCAGAGAACACGTTCTGTCTATCCCTCTACCCGTGCCAACCTGTTCATTCCCCAGGTCACCCTCTCCTGCAGGACTCCTCCATGATGCCTGGTCCACAGACCACGGCCAACACTGGCCTCTGTGTACCGTGTGGGCTGGATAATGCATGTGTAAGTGAGGTTTCATCAAATTGTGCACAGCCAGAGAAGGCACTGCGGGCAGCTGCTAAGTAAACCACCAGATCTAACCTCCCAGGGTAGAGCCTAGGGCCCTCACTACACATGGCAAGTACTTGCAGAGGTGGAGAGTGAGCTCTGGCAAACCCTCAGAATCTGCCCTAAGGGAACCAGCAGACATTAGAAAAGCACACAGCCCTGCCGCCCGACCAGAGCACAGGACTGTGTTCACTGACACCAGCCACACAGGAAGCATCCCCTTCCCCCAGCCGGCCTGTGGCCGAAGGCAGATCCAATCACCAACCCACCAGCTTGCAGGGGTGGGGAGCTTTTTTTCTGCCATTTGGATATTTATAACATCATCACCGACCATACAAAATTATCAGTACAGGCAGATGGCTGTGGGCAGAGAAGCAAACGGTCTGTCCTTGTCCCGTTATGTACAAATGATTTCCAAGGCCACACGCGGCGGCACACAAGCAGACGTGCCCCACCCCTGGCAGAAACCCACAGCTGAGTGCACAGAGCAAACGCAAAGGAGGCAAAGGATGGAGAGCTTTCCTGGAAACAACTAAGACCAGAGGACTTCTACTGGATTCAAGACCTATGGTAAGGCCACAAGAATGAAGGCACTGCAGAGCTCACACAGAGCCTTCCAGACCAGGGAGGAGCTCAGGCCCTAAACCCATCTGGCCAGTGACAAACAGCATCCACAGGCCGGGGATGCGGCTTAGTGGTAGAGTGCTCACCTAGTATGCACAAAACCCTGTGTTTGATTCCCTGGCACCACATAAAAAAAACAAATGAAGTTGAGCTGGGAAGGTGGCTCAGTGGTAAAGCGCTTGCCTTGCATGCCTGAGGCCCTGGGTTCGATTCCTCAGCACCACATAAGCAAAAAGAAAAAAGCCGGAAGTGGCGCTGTGGCTC
>NW_012267239.1:5572429-5593737 GCF_000151885.1 Dipodomys ordii | reverse complement strand
AAGCAAAAAGAAAAAAGCCGGAAGTGGCGCTGTGGCTCAAGTGGTAGAGCGGTAGCCTTGAGCTGAAGAGCTGAGGGACAGCGCCCAGGCCCAGAGTTCAGTCCTCACAACCGGACCCAAAAAAAAAAAAAAAAGCTTCATGTGGCAGAAGAGCTGGAGAAGGGGGAGGGGGCAGGACTGAAGAGGAGGCCAAGAAGCAAGCTCTGGCCTCAGCACAGCAAAGCAGGGTAGAGCACCTGGTACAGCTAAGTCCAGCTGCCCAGTGTAAATCCTAGCCTGCTGCAGCTTACCTGAGATGGATAAAAATAGCAAATGCCAGCTCTGGTTGGGTCGCCTTCCTCCTTTACCTTGGAGCCATCATAAAGAAGAAAATAATTCCACCTGGCAAGAGAGCAGAATGGAGCCATGATCCCTGAGCCAAGGACAGCAGCCTCGCCCAGCAGGGCTCCGGGTGCGAGCCTCCTGGAGGGCTGGGAGAGAAACCGGGAGCCACTAGACAACCAGGCTCCATAGTGCAGGAGAGGCAGACGGAAAGCCCGCCTCTTCCGGCTGCAGGAGAATGTCGGGACGTCCACTTCACCTCGCAGCCGCGTGGCCTGGTGTGCGTCCCTCAGCTCTGATAAGGAGGGCGGTCACCAGTCAGCTGTGCTCCTGGCAGCTGCTGGCACTGGGGCTGCCGCACCTGCCATCCAGCAGGAACCCCTGCTCTCATGTGGCCCTTCATGGAGGGCCATGGGCTCTGCTGTCTGTCCAGGCACATTGGGGTTCAAACATGGGCCCCCAAAAGGCCCTGCCACTGGAGCCCCACCTCCAGCCACACATGCGATGTCCATGAAGGGTACTGAGTCAATAGTGGGGAGGGGGGAGATGGGTTTTTCAGAGTTTACAGGGAACACCAAACTCGTCTCTGAACATCAAGACCTTCCTTGGCCTGCACTCTGTTTCCTGGAGGAATCTTCCTCCTGACTTCCCTCCTTTGTTTCTCAAGACCTTTTTCACCTTATTGTTTGAAACCGGGGCTCACTGTATATCCAGGCTGCCTCAGATTCTCCATCCTGCTACCTCCACCTCCCAGGTGCTGGGACTGATTACAGGCATGCACCACTACATCTACCTTCCTAGACTTCTTACAGGCCACATCGGTACAATGATAATCACTACTACTCAGTTTCTCATTAAGTATATTCCATTTCACTCTCCGAAAGCATAAGGCTCAGGCAGCAGCATACAGCAGGGGCGGGGAGACAGCACTGGGACCACTCTGTCACTGGCATCATGTTCAAGTGCATTTGTGCCCTGCCCACCCCTCCCACCTCAGCTTCCTAGTGACAAGCACCACCTCCAGCAGGATCCAGTTCCTCAAAGTCTAAGGCCAGAGGTGCAACTCACTGTAGGGCCAGGCACATGTAAAGGGCTCCCCTCCTTTCCCTCTTCCCCCTTCCTACTTCCTAGGGGAAGCCCCTGCGCCCTTCTAGGCAGGCAAAAGAAGACCGGCTGACTTGCATCTATAAAGTCAGTCACTAAGCCCTGCTGAGTCTAGTCTATGGCACCTTCTCTGGTGATGTACAAGTTAACCAGGAGAAAGGATTGGCCCATGTGAGGATGAGCAGGGAGCAGAGTCTCAGGCAGCTCAGGCAGACATTGCTAGACTGGCCTAACTTCTTCCCGCAGTGTAACCATCCCCTGAAAGAAGTCTGGGCAAAGGGGACCAAGCCCAGGCTTGCAAGGTTGCTGCACCGGCTCTGGAGTGGCGTAGTGCCCATACTCCGTGGGACTGCTCCAAGGAAAATGGCTGACCGGCTTTCTTTCTCTCTCCTTCCTTCCTCCCTTCCCACCTCCTCTTGATCTTTCTTATGTTGTACCAGTCCTGGGGCTTGAACTGAGGGCCTATGAGCTCTCCCTGAACTTTGGTGCTCAAGGTTGGCACTCTGTCATTTGAGCCACAGTTCCATTTCTGACTTTTTGGTAGTTAATTAGAAGTTAAGAGTCTCACAGACTTCCCTGTCCAGGCTAGCTTTGAACCAAGATCGTTTAATAAAATCATAACAACTTGCCTGAGGATTACTGTTATTTACCAGTTCTGTTTTGAGACAAACTAGCCTCACACTTAAGATCTTCCTGCCTCAGCCTTAGTGCAGAGATTACTGGCGTGCAGCCCCACGCGAATGACCCATCCAGCAGCCAGGGAGAGCTACCCACCAGGGGCCCTGCTACTCACCAAGAGGCCGACTTTGTCCCTGCAGAGGTGGAGGTGGCCATCTACCCTCAGGCCAGCTTCATCCTCTTCACCTCTTCTGCTTTCTCTTCCACCCAGCTGGATCCCCAAACCAGAGGATGTGGGCGTGGCAGCTTTGTTGTTTTCTGTTAACCACTGCCACTTGCAGGCTTTCCATTCAGCATGAAAGTGCTATTTCCCTTCTGTGCGAGCATATTAGAACTCAGGGAGAGAATGGACTAGACCCACTGGAGAAGTCAAATGCACCAGTTGAGATTTAGGAGTTTCAGCATGGCTGCCCACATGCTGATCTCAAGCTCCTCTCCCGGAGAACCCCACAGGAGAAAGGCAGACTAGGCAGAAGCGGCTTTCTGATAGGATTCTGAACTTGTCTAGTTCAAAGACATCTCCAAGGTTCTTTCAAAGGTTCTGACATTTCCAGTTCAAATATAAGTGCCTTGGCTCTGAAGTAAACACAAAGAACAGATTATTTCAGAAACCCACAAAATACCATGTGATCCCAGCAGGATTAAGTAAAGGCTATGTCTCAGAGGAGCTATCTATAATGGTGTAAATTGTTCTAAAATTCTTAAAAGGGCAGCAGAAACTTCAAACTATGTTCCTTTGTTCCTTCAACAGTTATAGTAAGTACGTGACCAGAAAATGAAATTATTATGTGGAAAAGAAGGTCAGGTTCCAGTAAAATGGCCACTCTAGTAACAATGGGACCCAAAGTAATTGTCGCTTGACAGCTCAAATATAATCTGGAGGGGGCTGGGAAGGTGGCTTCATGGTAGAGTGCTTGCCTTGAAGGCATAAGGCCCTCGGTTCAATTCTTCAGCATCACATAAGCAGAAAAAGCTGGAAGTGGCGCTGTGGCTCAAGTGGTAGAGCACTAGCCTTGAGCTGAAGAGCTGAGTGACAGCGCCCAGGCCCACAGTTCAGGGCCCACAACAGGGAAAAAAAAAAAAAATCTGGACACCCAGAACTTCAGAGCTGAGCAAATTTTCAAAAAGCAGAAACTTGGGTGCTGATGGATCATGCTCGTAGACTGAGCTCCTCAAAAGACTGAGGTCTGGAGGAAATGACAATTTAAAGCCAGCCAGTCTGTAAGACTCAATCTCCAATTAATCAACAACAAAAATCCAGGCTAGAAGTACAGCTCTAGTGCCAGAGCAAGTATAAGGTCTAGAGCTCTTATTATTTTTTGTTTTTTTTCTGGGATTGAGGCTTGAACTCAGGGCCTACGCATTGTCCCTCAACTTTTTTTGCTCATGGGCTGGTGCTCCATTTGAGCTCCAGCTCTACTTCTGGCTTTTTCGTGGTTAATTGGAAGTAAGAGTCTCATGGACTTTACGGCCCCAGGCTGGCTCCCAGAACTTCGATCCTCACACCTGAGCCAAGAGCCACGGGCACCCAGCCCTGAAGAAAGCTTTCAAAAACCACAAGAGGGACAACTCATGGAATTTCGTGTCAGAAGGGGACTAATCCTCCTAGGTGGCATTTTCCCAGTCAATAAAGATCGCTACCTTGACAGCCCTGGAAGGAAACTGCAGAGAGACAAGAGCTGCAGCAGGTTCCGGGCGGTAAGGCCAGCCACCCACTCACCGAAAAGCCTCCCTGCGACTGCCACTCATGGGTCTGGATAAAATCTGCAGGAAAACAAGGTTTAACCCTCCCTCAGGTGACAACCCCGACCTGTATTCCTAACTGCCATCCACTCCCCACGGACGTCCTCAGGGGCAGCCGGTTCTGCTGCGGGGCGCTCTGAGGCTCCCCAACCCCTCGGCTGCTCCTCAGCTCCGGCTCCCGTGCGAGGCCCCGCTCCCCGGCCACGCTAAGGAACGCGTCCGGGCGCCCGTGGGGGAGGAGGCGTCTCAGTCCCCGGATGCCACAGGCCCGTCCCGCCGGCCGGCCCCACCTTCAACTCGAGGACCGGGAGGGGATCCGGGCGGGACTAGGAAAGGCTCTGGCAGGCTAGGACGCGACAGCCACCCACCCGGGGGACGGCCCAGGCGAAGCGGAGCGCGCAGGCCGGGGGCCGGGGGCGGCGGCGGCGACGGGACTCCGGACCCGGAGCTCGGGCGGCGACGCGACGCCCGCGCGGTCCCTGAGCGCCGGGCCGACGCCGGAGGTCGGAGGTCACGCGCAGCCCCGCCCCCCTGGGGGGGGCCTCCGGAGAGCCGGCGCAGGGCGATGACGCCAGGCCGCGCCGTTTCCCCGCCCCCCCCCCGCGACGGCGCGGCCTGGGGACGTCAGAGGCCGATGGCGGCGGCCGAGCCGGACGCCTGGCGGGTGGTGGCTCCGCGCGGGCGGCCTCGCTCGGCGGCGCGGCGGCGGAGGGCCGCGGAAGCCGGAGGAGGCGCGGAGGCGGACTGCGGAGCCGTGCTTCGGCGCCTGCGTGAGGCCGGGTGAGTGCGGACGGGGAGAGGGGCGGCGCTGGGCCTGCGTCCCCCGCGGGTGCGCGGCTCCCCGGAGGGGGCGAGCGCCGCGCGGGCCCGGGCTGAAACACGAGCGTCGTACGGTCCCCCGACGGAAACCGAGCTCCGGGCCAGCGCTCGCTGCCGAGGCCCGAAGTCGGTTCATTGGGATCGTCCACCCCGAAGGGCCGTGTGAGCACGAGCTGACTGACCGCCGCCCGGGGCCTGGCGCACGCAGCCATAGGGATCCGACTACTGGAAAGTGTGGAACCAGATGTCAGACGCCAGGCCCGGCTTCCCATTCTGGACTTTTCATCACAGCCCATATACTCCCCACCCCCCAGTCCATTCTCCACAAAGGAAGCACCCCGTCAGTGTTACCTATACTGTCGTTATGTTGAATTCTTAACTTTTATTTCCCTGCAGTTCGAGTCAAGCTTATTATAACATGAACAGCTTTAGCTGGGCACCTGTAGTTCACGCCTGTAATCCTATAGCTATTTAAGAGGTTGAGATCTGAGAATCGCTGTTGGAAGCCAGGACAAGAAAGCCAGTCAGAGTCTTATCACCACTAAATTACCAAATTAAGCCAGAAGTGGAGCCGTGGCCTGAGTGGTTGATGCTAGCCTTGAGCAAAAGCAGCTCAGGGACAGCATCCAGGCCCTTAGTTCAAGCCCCAGGACACTAGTTGACATCAGATCAGATGTCTGCAGGACCACCCCAAGGGGAAGGAATTAGCCTCTTTATGGGCTCCTCATGTCTGGAAGTAGAATCATGAGGCGGTGATGACCCAAGGGTCACCTGTAGAAAGGAATCCCTGGCTCACCCAGAAAAGGCAACTCTCCACATTCCCTTGACATTAGTATTTCCCACCCAGAGCTCCCATGGGCTGTAGTCACCACTGCACTGGGCAAAGGATGCCCAGCACTTTGCTGTGCAGACATGAGTTTCCAGAGCCCTCCCATGGATATTGGACTCCTTTACCCCCTTAAGAATGTGGGCAGCCTCTGAGCCTCCTGCACACTGTCTCGGGCTCATTGGTTCAAATCCTGTTCGACTCAATTCGCTGCTGAGTTTGTTTTGCTCTGGACTTGTGGAAATCAGTCGACTTGAATAAAGAAAGCCCAAACCCTTCATTTTGTTTCTCGTTTTGATTTTTTCTAGAATTGTATTTTGTCTCAGGCCAGGATTCAGACTCTTAATCTGATACTTTCGCCCATTGGTTGACATTCTACCACCTGAGCCATGCCTCAATCCCCTCTTCGAATTATTTCTAACAACCAAAAGCCATGTTTAGTACCTGCTATGTGTGCCATATTAATCCACTTAATCTGCCCTGTCGCTGCATGGTAGGTACAGTGCTTCCCTCATTCTGGTGAGGAAACTGAGGCTAGAAAATCCGGATCCTAAAACACCCTTGACTCTGTGGGTTTTGTGCACTAGTGAGGCCCTGTTAAACCAGACCCATCCGTGGGAACAGGGCCTCCTGCAGAAGGCCCTCTCTGACTCCTCAAGAGTAGCCATGCTCATGTACTTCCTCCCGTCATTCAGGAAGGGCGAGCCCTGTGTCAGGTGGTACATCATGCCATTCTCAGGCTCTCAACTTGTGGTGGGCAGGGCAGCTGTGAAATGAGTGGGAGATGATCCTGCTATGTTTTTCTCCACAGGAATGACCTGCTTGTCTCTGATTTCTGGAGTTCAGCAGTAGGTGGGTGCTGCCTGGCTGAGGGCATGGGAGGGAGGAGGGCCTGGATACATAGGTGGAGAAAGGAGTACTGTCTTCATCTAAAGACACCATGCTTCACTGCACGTGCTTTGGTTCTGAGGCTGATTCCTGAACTAAAGCTGACCCTATAGCCCACCTGTGGAGTGGGGGTCATGGCATGCATACACCATAGTGTAATTTTGTGAATGAAATGAGGTTACATACTTACAACAGTGTTTGCCTGCTACAGAGGCAAGAAATGCTATCATTGTTTCTGCTAAAACTTTCCTCTGGCCATTTTTCCCTGAGTGGACTTTTCATGTGTTTGTATTTAGCATGCAGAGAACACATCTTAGTCCTCCTTTCTGTTGAAAAGGCATTTCCCTGTTAGTTACGCATAATTGCTGTGAGCTACCTTTTGCACAAAGCTTTTGCCAAGCTTAGTGTGATCTATCTGAATTTATTGCCACTTGTGAAAGGATTAAGTGAACGTTGGTGACTTAAGTTTTCATCTATCATCTTGCTGTCTTCCAAAAAGGATTCTCTGATCAGTAAGGAGCCATTTTCTTTTTGCTTTGTTAATTTTGTAAGCATACATCAGTCATACTAGGAAGAGAAATTTCAGAGACTGGGATAGAAGACAGATTGGCTACTTTGAGAAAATCCAAACCTCACCATTGGAATGTATGGGATTTTTTGCTTTTTATACAGATTTGTTCATCTAAATTTCAAAATCAGTACAATGAAAAGAGGAACAAGAGAACCTATGTGTGTATGAGATGATTTAGTGTTGTTTGTTCTTGAGTTACACATTTCTTGCGTGATTGAGTTCTCTATTCTTATCAAAGACATTTCAGAGCCTAGTCTACAAGTACTAGGAGTGTTATTAAATGACTTAACATCTAAAAGATTGGTTTTAAATGGAAACTGAGGCTGGGGCTGCACTCTGGGCCTGTGGCCCTCTTTGCTGGGTGATTGGCTCCTGGGGTTAGAATGCACCCTCTGAATGTCTCTGGGAACCTGCTTTTTCAGAACCCATTATCCAGTGTCTTACAAAGCAGCTGCAACAAAAGGCACCAGTGGGGAACCTTCCAGAAACCCTTGAAAGCCTGTGTCTTCACTCACCACCAGCCGACTCAGACAGGGCAGCTGGCTGCCACCTAGGAGGGAGCCTGGCCTCGGGTGCCTGCCTGGTGCAGTGTGTTTGCTATGGGCTGGGGAACTTCGCCTCCTGCATCACAGCCCGCACACAGCTGGCGTTTCTGCTCCTCCTGCTGGAACGGTGCCAGGTAAACCTGGCGTCCCCCCTCTCCCCTCCTCCCCTGGACATGCAAACTGTGCATGCATGGATGCTCAGGCAGAAGTTAACTCTTTTTTTCCCCCTCCAGATCCCTAGACATCACTGCTGGGTCTATGACCCTCTGTTCAGCCAGCTTGAAACTTCAGTTCTGAGCACACTCGGCGTAGCAGTTCTCAGTGAGAATGAGGTGTGTGCTTTAGAAAAGCGGGGAGGGGAGGGGCTGCAGCAGAGCCGGCTGATCCTGGGTCTGGGATAGGCCTGCCTGGAGCTAGGGCGGCTCCTCTGCCCTGCTCACCTACCCACCCATGCCCTGGCAGACCTGCCCAGTCAACCTGCGTGACGGCATGTGCTGTCCCTGTCAGGAAGACACATTTGTACAGCTTGAAGCTGGGTGTATTGAGTGCACAGTCCGTGGGAGGAGACTTCAGAAATCCCGCTCTGTTGCACAACCTGGGAGCCTGAATCAGGTCTTTGGGGTTGGGATGGAGCCTGGCCCAGGGCAGGTGTTATGGAGTGAAACAGGCCAGGCATGGCTGTCTCAGCAGACACCTGGGAGCGGGGCCTCCGCCCTGGGCTCCTCACACCAAGGTCCCTAAGCTTGTCCTGTGACGTGAGAGACTCCGCTGAGCTGTCACTCCTCACAAGTCTGCCATTCTGTTCATCCTGGATCGTTTTAGACATTGTTTAACCCAGGCTAGCCTCAAACTTGCAAGCCCCCCTGCCTCAGCCTCCCAAGTGCTGGGATTACAGGCAGGCACCTCCATACCCAGTATACCATCAGCTTCCTGTCCCTTGGGCACAGAGCTTGGGGTGATGAAACGAAGCCAGGAAGGCCATCAGGGAACACATTGTCACTGCAGAGCACGGGGCCCGTCACAGCAAGCCACGCTGACAGTGAGGGAGCCTGTGTGAGGCCAAGGTGGGAGAGTTTGGGGGTCAGAGCAGAAGTCTGCCAGAGGGACAGCACCGCATGCCGACCTCAGGATGAGAGGAGAGTGGGGCAGGCCCTGCCAGGAGTGGGCTGCGGCCTCCTCAGGAAAGGTAGCACTGCCCCCCAGGGAGCTCCCGGAGGTGACCTGGCTATGCCAGGGTTTGGCAGGAAGTGACTGCAAGGGGACCACCACAGTGCCCTCCCCCATCCTTGCCCAAGCAGCTCTTTGGTCAGTGGGGAGCATGGTGCTCAGGACAGGCACTGTTTGGGCCCTGTGTAACTGCACAGCCGTCACCTGCATATGTGACTGATACGGGCTCTTCCACAGCCGAGTTTTGACTTTGTCCCACCTGACATCCCCCATCTCAGCCCTGCCCCTGCTCTGCCCTTGCTGTGAGGAGACAGGGGTAAGGCTCACAGCTGAGCTGTTCCTGCTGCACCCAGGAAGGCAAGCGGAGCGTGCGTGGAGAGTCTACCATCTTCTACATGCCACACTGTGGGACAGCGCTGTACAACAACCTTTTATGGAGCAACTGGTCGGTAGACGCCCTTTCCAAGATGGTGGTCATTGGGAACAGCTTCACAGGCCTCAGGGAAAGGTGAGCTGGGTGTGCAGGCTCTATCCCCCAAAGGCCCAACTGCAGCCCACCCAGAAATGTGAAGGCTTCTACCTCGGGTTGTGAGATCTGTTCACAAGTCCTTTCTCCCTGCTCTT
This sequence comes from Dipodomys ordii, assembly GCF_000151885.1. Taxonomy (NCBI): domain Eukaryota; kingdom Metazoa; phylum Chordata; class Mammalia; order Rodentia; family Heteromyidae; genus Dipodomys; species Dipodomys ordii. The sequence goes on along the minus strand of NW_012267239.1, from coordinate 5,584,451 downwards.
GGACAGGCTAAAGTTTGCAACAGCTGTTGCATTTCTTGGCATACAGGGCTTTAGTGTTGAACCACATTCTCTACCCCTTAGCCACCCTACAACCGCCCTCTCCCCCTCCTTCCCTCTCTCCTTCCTTCTCTCCACTCCCTCTCCCCCCCCATCTCCCCCAAACCCTGGCTAGATCAGGTCATCTACCTTTCACACCCTCACTCCTCCTGATGGTGTTTATTATTTCTAGGATGCTTACAAGGGTTCTGCAGAAGAGTTACCCGTATGTGGCAAAGGTAGGCACTGAAGGAAGGTTGGGAGAAGGGTGTGGGGGCGGGAAGCGAGACTACTCCCACAGGCCATCCCAGTGTTCCTGAAGCCAGGAAACCCCAGTGCCTTCTCCATATCACGTGTACCACCCCATGGTCCTTAGAGCTTCCAATTCACAGCAGAAAAAGACCCTCATCCTTTCTGCTTGGACTTGTACACTCAGGTCCTGGAGGCCCTGGAGGAGCTGCAGCTTCCACACACCCCACGGTATGCAGACACCTTTAACGACACCTCTGTGCATTGGTTCCCTATGCCAAGGCTGGAGCAACTCCCTGGGGACCTGTGGGCCTCTCGGGAGGAGCCTGATTACCAGGACTGTGAGGACCTGGAGATCATCAGGAAGAAGCCTGTCCGTCCTGCGGCTGCCAGCCCAAACCCTGGTGCCACAACACAGGGGCCATGCTGAGAAGGGCTGTGCACAGGGCCACATGCCCGCGCTGCCTGTGGGTAGCTGTCCTGTCTGGGGATGGTGAGGTCTTCTGAGGACATCTTGACGCTGCAACATGCCCCACGTCCCTCCCTGGTGGCGAGGTGGCGTGTCCTGAACAGAGACGCTACGTCCAAAGACAAGTTCAGACAGTGTATTCACAGGCTGTCCTCTCTCTGTGGGCCCTGGTGCGGCCCTGGCGTGCGGGCAGCCTACTTGGCCATGTCGATGAGGCTCTGCAGGGAGGTGGGCACCCAGGTCTTCTCACCCTGCACAAACACCACACCCCGGTCGATGTAGATGACGATCCGGCCGAAGGTGTACAGCTGCTTGCCTTCGTGCCGCTTGCCGATGACCGGCATGAAGACGATATTGTGCTCCTCCGCCTTAGTCTCAATGAGGTCCTTGAAGTTCATGGGCACTGAGCTGGCGGCCACACCGATGCCCCTCTGCGCCATGTTCTCGGCCTCGCGCCGCTCCTGCATGGCCTCGTACTGGAAGTCCTTCCTGCGCTCTGTGTGTGTGAGGTACGCAATGTTCTCCCGTGCTCCTGGCTGCATGTAGGCCCCTGCAACAGTAGACAGGACAAGGTGGTGGGAGAGGAAAAGCCTCAGGAGACCCAGAGCCTGGCCCTAGGACCAGCCAGCGCGGCCATAAGGCTATCAGGCACTGACACAGATCATCTGACGCCTCTGAGGGCTAGACACCAGCCAGGCTCACAGGGATGAGTGCAGAGACTGGCTAACGAGGAGGAATCGACCTCCAGTCACTGGCTGTCTGTCCTGCCCTGTCTCGGGCAGCTCTGAGTACTTGTGTTCCTGCCCAGGTGGAAGGAGGAGCCGCTGCTTCGAGGGGCACCGGGGAAGGCAGGGCTGGGAACCCGTGGCGTGGGGTGGCTGAGGAAGTCTGGTGGGGAGCAGCACAGACGGTCCCCTGCCTCATTAAACTGTCTGTGGTGACAGCGACCCCGTGTTGTGTTCATGGGGGAAGTGGGAGGTAGGGGAAGAAACTGTCCCGGAGCTCAGACGTGGTTAGCAATGTCAGAGCGGTGACTTGGCTCTGTGGTGACAAGAGCCTAATGCTTAGCTCCCAACACGGGGCTAAGCACATGCCCACACTGTCACTCAGGAGCCAAGCGGAATGACTTAGAAGAGGGTATCGGCACAGAGGGAGGGGTGAACTGCCTGCTGACAGCCACCAAGAGCCACAGTCCGTCCATCCCCAGGACGCAGGCACTGTGGCTGTGTACACGCCGGAGAGGCTCTTCTGTGAGGAGCTCAGCCACACGGCATGGTGTGCGGGAAGGGGCCCGGAGAGCTAGAGCGTCACCAGAACCAGCTCCAGCTGGGAAATAAGTCCCAGTCAGCTGGATCTGGAAGTGGGGTGAGCTGATAAACTGGCACAGGAGGGAGAGGTGAGTGAGCAGGCGGTCTGCAGGGACCAAGTCTACTCACCAACATTGGAGGACACCGCCCTGTTCATGATGTCCAGTGCTTCATTGAACTTGTCCTTGACCGCTGGGTGGGCCAGCACCTGGTCTGAGAACACAGACTTCCATCCCAGGTACCACTTGGTAATCTCCTCGTAATTGGGGCTGTTACTGAGCCAGGAGCACAGCACCTGCCAGACAGCAAAGGAGAGGTAGAACTCCCCCCCCCCCCGGGGCGGGTGCGTCGGGGCCCCCTGCTGGACGGTGACCCTTCAGCGAGCCCATGGGAGCCCAGAGCCTGGCCCTGAGGTGAGGGAGCTGGAGGCAGCTTGGCAGCCGGCAACCTTGCTCCTGAACCCACCAAAGCTAGCCTCTGCCCTGCACTGGGTGGGAAGGCCTGGACAGCTGCTGGCACACGACAGATGTGCCACACACAGACATTGTCAGGCCTGTCCAGGGCCACTGCCTGTAGCCACTTGCGCCTGCCACAACATGCAGCGAGTCCCCACCCCCGTCTCCCCACACAGCGATGCAGACGTGAGGCTTACCTGAAGCCACTTGGGGAAGAAGTGCTTTTCCAGGAGCCCCACCAGGCTGGACACCGAGATCACCCCTTCCCAGTCCATCACCCAGTAGAAAGCGTCCATGTGCTGCTGGTGGGGGTTGATGACCAGCTCACCCAGACACATGCCTGCAACACAGCGCCTGGGCTCAGCCACGCTTGCAGAGCCACCATCGCCCCACCCCACAGGCTCTGACCGCCTTAAAGGTCAGAGAATCAGGTTTTCTCCTACCCAGAAATGACTGCTTAATAATTTAGGATCAAATACCATAGCCATTTCAGGACACAAATGGCCGCCTTAATGCCAGAAGCCCCAAGGGGCCAATCAGGACACCATGGGTGGTGAGCCCTCACTGCACAAGCTAGAGGCTGCCATAAGCGGAAAGCATCTTTACCAGCCTACCCTGTCTATCCAGCCCCCACAGCCTCGGCCCAGCCACCCTGGGAAATCCCCATTTCCTGAGCTGTGGCTCCTTGCCACTGGGGTCCATGCACATCCCTGCTTCCTTACCCAGCTTGGGCACAATGTTCTTCACCATGAAGGCCTCCCAGGAGCCCGGGGTGAAGACGTCCTTCCAGGGTTGCAGGATGAGCTTGGCGGAGGCATCGCTGGGGTGCCACTTCTGCAGGGCACTGGACAGCTTGCTGCGGATGGGCGAGTAGAGCGGCTCCAGCCGCGCCTGCATGAGGGGCAGCCATGGGTGGATCCATGAGTGGATGGGCACCGTGTCCGTCAGTGGGTTCCAGCTGTCCACCTGCGGGGGGGAGGGGAGACAGTGTAGTTACAAGCCACCCTGCCCCTGCAGGATGCGGAGGCCGCAGTGTGTACTTTATAGAGAACCGCCCAGGCACAGGAGCAGCATCTTGCATGCATGCCACTTCCCCTGAACAGAGACCACCGTCCACATGTGAAAGCACACATGCATACTTCTGATTTCAGTGATGAAACATCAAGAGACTATGAACTGGAGTTGGGAGGGACAGGGGAGATTGACAAAAGCAGCAACATCCACAGGGTACCCTAAACTGACAGGTTGACCGGGAACTCCTTTGTACAACTAAAGACAGTAACATTACAGTTTAAAATTTAAAAACAAAAAAGAAACTGCTAACTCAAAAGCAATGTAAAAGAGCTGGGTGCTGGCGTCTCACGCCTGTCACCCTAGCTACTCAGGCGGATGAGATCTGAGAATCACTGTTGGAAGGAAGCCAGCCCAGACAGGGAAGTCCAGGAAATCCTTATCTCCAATTGCTCACCAGAAAACCAGAAACAGTGCTGTAGCTCAATGGTAGGTAGAGTTAGCCTTGAGCACAAACAGGCTCAGGGACAGCACCCTGGCCAAAAAAAAGAAAAGTAAAAGGATGAGGGAAAAAGATGAGGTCCACCCGAGGCAGGTAAAGATGAGGTCCACCCGGGGCAGGTTTGGGAGCAGTGGGAAGGGCAGGTAGTATGACGACAGGAGCTGACAGGTGCCGGCAGTCAAGCCACGCTGGGCACAGAGGAGAGGAGGGGAGAGGAGGGGAGAGGACCGACAGCAGCCCCGGACACACCTCCTTCTGCAGCTTGGGGAAGACGAGCTGGTCCAGTATGTTTTCCAAGACCCACACAGGGATGATGTGTGCCCAGCTATCCAGGAAGTCCACCATTGGCTCACAGTTCCTTGGCTGCCACTGGGTAACAATATTTCGAACAAAAGGCATCCAGACTTCCCATATGAGCCTGCAGGTGGGCAGAGGGGCACAGGGTGGCAGGTGAGCCCGCTGCCCTCTCTCTAGGCTGAGGCCCTAGCTGAGCTGGCCACAGCAGGTGACCTGAAATCCTCAGAGCAGGGCCGGCAATGAGCAGGGGACGCGGGGAGCAGGAGAGCCTCTCCCACCTGGTGTTTGCCTCATACCTGTGAAAGGCATCAGCTGAGAGATCCTGGCCACCGTGGGACAGGATCTGATCATTCTCCAGCAGGCTCTTCCACTTGGAGAGGATCTCAGTTCCATAGGTGCAGTCCTGCAGAGATGGGGCAGGTCAGCGGCCCTCGGCCTCCACACCGCCCTGTCTGCTGAGGCGGCGCCCCCGCCCCGTCCCGCTCACCTTGAGGGGATCCCACTCCTTGAAATAGTCTTTCATGAGCGGGTAGACGATGGCCACGGCCAGGTCCACACGGTCCGACATGCGGTACTCCTCATAGTACTTGTCCTGCAGGGTCTGGAAGATGCGGGCACACTCGTCCAGCGTGAGGGGGTCAGGGCAGTGCGGCTGCAGGCGCCGCTCGCACTCCTCCACCATCTCCAGCACCTTGCTGAGGTTGGAGATGACGCGCTCCTCGTGCTCCAGCACCTCAGACATCTTCTCCAGCTCGTGCGAGAGGTTGACCACCATGTCGCGCTCGTACTGCAGCTGCCGGTCACTCTGGATGATCTCCTGCTCCGTGAGCTCGATGAGCAGCTGCAGGTTGTGCTCCAGCTCGGGCAGCGCAAAGCCTGGCACCTTAGTCTCCTTGCCCGGCAGTGGCAGTGGCTGGGCAGCCGGGGGCAGCCCATCATCGGGCACACCGTGCTTGTGGCTGATCTGGCTGTAGCTGTAGTAGACCTTCTGCTCCCGGCCCGTCATGTCGATGACCTGGAGGAGGCGGGGCAGTGAGTGTGGCTGCTGCCCATGGAAGCTTCTAGAGAGACCAGTGTTTTTCAGTGTGGGCCTGCACTGGGCTAGAACAGCACAGCCGGCTGTTCTGGCCTGGGTCCTGCTCACCAAGCCAGGATAACTGATGAAATGTCAACAGAGAATTGGGGACAATAAGGGAGAAGCTGTGCTGATGAGCGCAGGTGCCCCGACCATGCAACCAAAACATGGCACAGAGCTGCAGGGCGCGTGCACGCAAGGAAAAGCCAAACAGCAGCGCACTAAGGCCTTGAAATTGGGTAAACTATGTTTCCTATTTTACCTTCCATTTCTTTCTATTTTTTCTCTATGGCTGGGAAGGGAGATTTCTGGGGGGCTAAAAGCAGAGCCTGGCTGGGTGCCGGTGGCTCACACCTGTAATCCTAGCTACTAAGGAGGCTGAGATCTGAGGATCGAGGTTCAAAGCCAGCCCAGGCAGGAAAGACCATTGAGACTCCTATCTCCAATAAACCACTAGAAAACTGGAAGTGGCGCTGTAGCTCAAGTGGTAGAGCGCTCACCTTGAGCTGAAGAGCGCAGGGAAAGCACCCAGGCCCAGAGTTCAAGCCCCATGACCGACAAAAAAAAAAAAGCAGAGCCTTCCATTTACTAGGCAGGTACTCTACCACTGAGCCACCTTCCCAGCCCTTTTTGTGTGTTAGGTCTCACAGTTTTGCTCGGGTGGGTGTGGAACACTATCCCGTTTATACCGTCAGCACAGCTGGGAAGGCAGGCAAGCATGGGCCCCCGAGTCCAAGGCCACCTCCTGAGGAGCTGGGATGACAGGTGTGAGTGAGCCTTGACACCCACGGGAAGGCACTGGCTGCCTGTGCCTGTAATCCCTTGCTACTCAGGACACTTGAGACCGGGAGCCTAGCTGAGACTTCATCCCAAATTAACCAGAGAAAAAAACTGCCACACTGGAGGTGTGACTTAAGTGGTAGACAAGGCCCTGAATTCAAGCCCTGGTACTGGGTCATGTGCGCACACATACATGTATGTACACACACAAACATGTGCGCACATGCACACAGACAACCCGTTTAGAAGACTCACAGCCAGGTATCAAGGTACCTTGACCTGAGAAAGCTCTTTCTGAGGGGCGGTGAGCTTCTTGCTGATCCTGCCCTTGGCCTTCAGCTCCTCCACAGTCTTGTAAGAGTACTTGGGTTTCTTCTTGCCCCCGCCGGGGTCTTTCCTCCACTGGCTCAGCTCCTTCTGGAACTCCTGGCCACAGGGATGTCATCATGTTGCTGCATAGCAGTGCAACCGAGACCCAGCCCACCTCACAAAGCTTCCTCACGGTCTCTCAATACAGAGCTCAGAGCTCCCCACTCGGTGCCCACTGGCCCTCCTCTGAGCTGCCATCCCAAACTCCCTATTCTAGGTGTTGCACCCAGGTGCTTTCTAGCTCCCAGTGCCATTTCTCAGCACACCACAGCTGCCAGGGTTCCATGAGTCCACACCTGGGGCCTACACCCACCCACTGGGGCACAGCCCCCTGCAGCCCAGAACCTGACCTATACAGCAGGGTGTACATGCATGGTCCAAGAATAGCACCTGCCCCACCCCCGGCCCCAGTCTCAGCTCAGTCACCTCTTCAGCCTCCTCCTCCGAGTCGACCACAGGGAAGTCTTGCAGGGACTGCGTGGCCCGCTCCGAGCCATAGGCCCCCACTGCGCCTTTCCCCTTCCTCTGCTTGGCCTCAATTGGGTTGATGATACCTGACAGAAGCAGAAAGAGAAGAGGGGCTTCAGGCTTAGTGGCTCAAGGGTGTGGATCACACTGGGAAAATTCGCAGCCTGACTCTCCGCTGCCACAGTGCCTCTGCTCACTCGGGTCATTTGTGTGCGTGCACACGTCCATTCCTACCCGGGGTCACTGCTTTTGTGGACGGGATGGGAAGAGAACAAGTCATCTACGATGGGAAATCTCACACCTCAGCATGAGCACATCTGCCATGGCAAGCAGGGAAACCCACATAAAATACTGATCCTTACTGCAGAAAAGCTGCCAGTGGCCTTGCTGAGGGGAAGGGGGGCGGGGAGACTTTTATACCCTGAGCCCTGCAAGAAACTTAAGCCTTCTCCTGACAGCAGTCACAGTCAGGGCCACAGGGTCAACGGACTCTACTCCGCTCCTTGCACTCAGTGCTGCACAACTGCAGTTACAGGATGCGCCTTCTCGTTCCCCTTCCAGCTGCTGATCCACAACACCGGCCATGGTGCCAGGAGGGCTCTGGCTCATGGGAAACAGTTAGATCCTGCAGGCAGGTGAGGAGGGGCTGTGACCGGCTGGGTCTATGTGAGGATGAGAGGCTGAGAGGAAAGCAAGGCAGGATCGGCTTGGCTCTGCTCAGCCACTGCTGGCTATACATCTTGGCTGGTAATAAAGCTACGTACATGTTTCACTGATATTTCCAAAGGATGAAAGTCCTGTGGGTAGGGATTGCAATCTCAGATCCCTTTGGGCCCAGGAAAGCTCATGTAAATGAACAAATGGGTGGGGTGACCATCCACAGTAAATAGTAGAGACCGCTTCCAGCTGAGGGCCACTGGCCAGTCGGGATTGCTTCTGGGTGAAGGGTATGGGCAACAGTGGCAGAGACAGCTACACACAGCTAAACCACTACAAGGAGAACTCAGAGTTTTAGGTGATGTCTTATTTTTAAATGCTGGCAGCAAGTTCAGTTTTTAACAAACACTGGCCAGGCCATAAAAGCCACCACTGTGCCGGGCTCACGCCTGTCATCCTAGCTACTCAGGAGGCTGAGATCTGAGGACCACGGTTCAAAGCCAGCCCGGGCAGGAAAGTCCATGAGATTCTTATCTCCAATAAACCACCAGAAAACCAGAAGTGGCGCTATGGCTCAGTGGTAGAGAGCTAGCCTTGAGCTGAAGAGCTGAGGGACAGTGCTCAGGGCCAGAGTTCAACCCATGACCAACAAAAATAAAAAAGCAATTTTTTGTCGTTGTTTTTTAAAGCAGCCATTGTACAGCCTGTCATAGACTGAAACACTCCTCCTCCCACTCAGGCAAGTGTTTGATGTGATCTGTGTGCGAGAAAGCAAGGCGGCCGTGGAGCATGACTCCGGATACAAAGCAGCACAGCTACAGCACTTTCCAGAGGGGAGGAGACCCCACCAAACCAGGGCACGCAGGGCTCTGGCCTGGCCTCACCTTGGGCATTCTTCCCGAGGCCCCGGCCGGGGACGTAGCCCATCTTCTGCAAAAGCTTCTGCCCAATCCCTTTTGTGTGTCTCTCCCAACTGCCAAAGTCCATGAAGGACTTGCTTCCTCCTGCGAAGCCTTTCTGGCTGGGCTTAAAGTTGCCTCCCTGCAAAGAAGAAAAGCCAAGGGTGCATTAATGGAAGAAGAGAAAGAAGAAAAATCTAGCCTGACAGTCAGTGACTGATGTAGAAGCTGGCTGGTCTGAGGAAAAACCCAGACCCAGTGCCTCCTAGTCTTCCCATATACAGCCAGGAGGCGTCTGGACCACAGAGCCTCGGAAGAACACCCAGGAAGCGTCCCCCAAAAGAACGCTACCGTTTTCAGCTTCTTTGGTCCAAAATCCTTAGGGAAGTCTTCCTGTCTCACAGGTTTCTCCTCTTCATCAGAATCTTCCAGCTCCACTTCCTCAGCTGCCCCTTTCTTGAGCCCAGCGCTGATGAAGTTCACAGGTGCGGAGTAGTCGCGGGCCCTGCAGGCAGACACCCAGCCCCCGGGTCCATGAGGAAAACTCTGCAGCATCCCCTCCTGCATACAGCTCACTAGAAAATTCTTAAGACTCAGAGCACCTCACAGTAAAAGAGTAGCATTTGTATGTCAGAAAATCAAAAGGGTGGGCTGGGAAGGTGGCTCAGTGGTAGAGCGCTTGCCTTGCATTCCTGAGGCCCTGGGTTCGATTCCTCAGCACCACATAAGCAAAAAGAAAAAAGCCGGAAAGTGGCGCTGTGGCTCAAGTGGTAGAGTGCTAGCCTTGAGCTGAAGAGCTGAGGGACAGTGCCCAGGCCCAGAGTTCAGGCCCCATGACCTGACCCCCCCCCCAAAAAAAGACATATAAGGAAAATTCATTACATTATATGAACCTATAATAACAATTAAAAATATTCTAAGAGCAGGACCCCAGTGGTTCACACCTCTAATCCTACCTACTCAGAAGGCTGAGATCTGAGGATTATAGTTCAAAGCCAGCCCAGGCAGAAAATCTGTAAGATTCTTATCTCCAATAAACCACACAGAAAAAGCCAGAAGTGGTGCAATGGTGGAACTCAGGCTGTGAGTTCAAGCCCCAGGACTGGCAACAAAAACAACAAACACAAAAACAAAAAAACTCCAAGAAACTAACTCTGAATTTTATTGAATATAATCCCAAGGGCATTAAAAACAGCATTTATAAGCTATAAAAATGCATAAAGCAAAACCACAAAAAAAGAAATCTCATCTAATCTAATGTTGAAAATAATGATTTATAAAAACAAGCAGAAAGCCAGGCACTGGTGGCTCACGCCTATAATCCTAGTTACTCAGGAGGCTGAAATCTGAGGAACATGGTTCAAAGCCAGCCTGGGCAGAAAAGTCCGTGAGACTCTGATCTCCAATAAACCACTTGAAAACCAGAAGTGACGGTGGCTCAAGAGGAAGAGCACTCACCTTGAGCTGAAGAGGGCAGGGACAGTGCCCAGGCCCAGAGTTCAAGCCCCACGACCAACAAAACAACAAAACAAAAAAGCCAAGTCAGGTGCTGTTGGCTCACGCCTGTAATCCTAGCTACTCAGAAGGCTGAGATCTGAGGATCACAGTTCAAAGCCTGCCCAGGCAGGAAAAGCTGTGAAACTCTTATCTCTAATAAACCACCAGAAAACTGGAAGTGGCACTGTGGCTCAAGTGGTAGAGCAGTAGCCTTGAGCTGAAGAGCACTGGGACAGCGCCCAAGCCCAGAGTTCAAGCCCCATAACCGACAAAAAAAAAAAGAAGAAAGAAAGAAACTGGACAGACAGACACACAGACACAGACATGCACATCCTCCCTGATAGTTGATGGGATAGCTAGGACTCACTAAGACCCAGAGAGGATCCTACAGGGATGTTTCCCTCACTCTGCCTCCCACTTCCCTAGAGCAAGGGCAAACAGCTCAGGACAAGCAGTAGTACCGTTTGCCTCCGAAGCTGGGCCTCTCCTCATCCGAATCGCGCTCAGCCCACACCCCGTAGGTGGCCTCTTCCTTGGTCTGCCAGTGGCGCTGCCGGTTGGGGTTGAACTCATTCTGGAGATCCCAGTCAGTGATCTCGAAGTTCTCCCGCTCGTCATCGTCATCATCCATTAGGCCTTCCCCGTCCCGGTACAAGTGGGACAGTGACATCACCAGTCAAGTCACTAAACAAAGGGACAAAAAGGGCACCATCTATATCAAGTCCCAGCGAGGTACAGGAGGATCCCCTGGGAGGCTCCAGAACTTTCTCCAAATCCAAAACCCATTATCATCATTTTCCAAGAGTGGACATTAAAATCCTATTTCAGAAAATAATCAGTACTTAGGCAGAAGGTTGCAATAACTGTGGCTTGGAATAAGCACCCCTTCAGAGCCAGGCAATGAGTTCTGTCTATGTCTTAAATGGAACTGATGACTAAACTCAACGTTACAGAATGTTCATTAGAGTTATAAACCACTGAGCTCACAAGTACTCTACAAATGATACTGGATGAAGCCCATTAGATTCCTTGCCATTTTCGATTACTGTATTAGAGAGTACACTTAACAAGTGTTGTGAGAACAGGTGAACCAAACTCAGCTCAAGTCCGAACTCTTCCTAAATACTTTGGTGTATGAGCATCAAATGCACAGAAAAGCCACCCTTACATTGGCACAGTCACACACAAATCCATGACAGCCTCTAGGTTTTGATCTACCAGTCCCTACATGCAGCCTTCACTAACAAGGAATCCCCCATTTCTTCAGGCTGCGTTAAGCTCTGCACAGCTGTCACCAAGTTCTCCCCAAGGGCACTAGTTGGATGCAGCCTCACCCAGGGCTGCACAGAAGGAGGGAGATGTCCTAAAGGAGTCCCAGAGAAATGAGATTCAACAGTAGGACGAGGTTTAAAAAAAAAAATCCCAAAAGTAGGGGCTGGGAAGGTGGCTCAGTGGTAGAGTGCTTGCCTTGCATGCCTGAGACCCTGGGTTCGATTCCTCATCACTACATAAGCAAAAAAGAAAAAAGCCAGAAGTGGCGCTGTGGGTCAAGTGGAAGAGCGCTAGCCTTGAGCTGAAGAGCTGAGGGACAGCGCCCAGGCCCAGAGTTCAGGCCCCACGACCGACCAAAAAAAAAAAAAAATCCCGAAAGTAGTCACGAAGGATAGAGCCCTTAGTAGATGCCAAGTACAGGCTGGGTGCTTGAGACCGATTTTTTTTTTTAAACTAATTGTAGGGGAGAGTTGGTTTCCACAATGCGTCCTGACCAGCCTCAGCCCCTCCGCTAGCCTCCCTTACCCCACCCTTTTCCTTTTCAAACCCGCTCAGACGCCTTCACTGGTCCCTTTTCTTACCAGCCTCTTCACCTCCACCCTCCCCTCCCCCGCGGCAGAGCCCGCTGCACGCTCCCGCGGAGCCGCGCGCGCCCCCGCGGTGCAGACCGCCGACGTGA
>NW_012267239.1:5536285-5570168 GCF_000151885.1 Dipodomys ordii | reverse complement strand
GTGCACCTCCATGTTTATTGCAGCACTGTTCACAATAGCTAGGATATGGAAACAACCCAGATGCCCCACCACAGATGAATGGTTCCAAAAATTGTGGTATCTATACACAATGGAATATTATGCAGCCATTAGAAACAACAAAATAATGGCATTTGCGGGGAAATGGATGGAGCTAGAAGAAATCATGTTGAGCGAGGTAAGCCAAGAGCAAAGAGACAAACTGTATCGCAAAGCTCATAGAACTCATAAATGTTACAGACCTTGAGAGGCAATTTGCTCCAGGAAAGTTAGAATGTGTTTGTGACTTTAACTGAGCATCACTATCCCACACTACTGTGAAATTTGGGAAATTATGTAACCACTTAATCACAATAAAACATTTGAAGGAAAAAAAAAAAGCACACACACAAAAAGGTGCCCAAGCCCAAAGAGATGTTTGGAAAGAAGTGACAACTAAAGTCAGTGCCTGATGCTGGCATTCATCTTCAAACAGGACATGCTTCACCTTTTTAATATTCATTTTTGCTAAAGTGTACCCTAATTGTTCAAAGGGAAGATACTGTGGCCTTTCACACATGAGTGTAGAGGACTTGAGTTGGATCAACCCTCCACCTACTCCCCCCTCTCCGTCTCCACTGCCCCACGATGTAACAGCTTCCAGTGAGTTTCCTTTGGCCATTTACATTTATAGGTGTCCTGTGTTTTGGTACCATTCACCCTGTAATGTTTTCCCCTGCCCTTCTATTCCCTCCAAACATTCTTTGTTAGTGTGTTGGCACAGGGCTTGCACTCAAGAGTCTTGTGCTCTTGCTGGGCTTTTTGTTTGCTCATGGCTGACACTCTACCACTTGAGCCACAGTGGAGGTAATTGTTTCATGGATTTTCCTGCCTTGAGCTGGTTTCCTCAGATCTCAGCTTCCTGAGTAGCTAGGCCCAGCTCAGGATTTTTTTTTTAAAATGAAGCCTCTGGAGTGAAGATTTCAATGAAGCAAATTACCACATTGCTGCTTTCTAGATATGGGATCTGGGGCAGGTTACTTCACCTTTCTGGGCCTGAGCTTTCCCACCAGTATATGGGGGAGCTTGTCAGTGCTGCTCCAAGAGGTAGTTTTCAAAACAGGAGAAAAAAAAACCACCAAGTGTCATTTAATGCACAAAAAGCTCCTATATAGTAGAGCTCAGTAAGTACCTATGACTATTTTTAAAAGGGTTGTACTATCTGAGACCTCCCAGCATCATTGATCAGTGACCCTGACTCCTTCCAGGATTTCTGGGTTCCAATGCTCAGCCTTTTGCAAAACAAGAAGGGAAAGCTACCAGCGGTTTCAATTTAGGGCCATGGGGATCCATCCTTCATGTCCTACTTTTTTCTTTTTCTTTTTTGCCAGTCATGGGGCTTGAACTCTGGGCCTGGGCGCTGTCCCTCAGCTCTTCAGCTCAAGGCTAGTGCTCTACCACTTGAGCCACAGCACCACTTCTAGCTTTTTCTGTCTATGTGGTGCTGAAGAATTGAACTCAGGGCCTCATGCATGCGAGGCAAGCCCTGTATCGCTGAGCCACTCCTGCTTCTTCTGAGGAAAACCAAAACAAAAACACCTTGCTTGGGGCTTGGGGACATGTGGACCCAGGTCTAGATTCCCCATGAGGTCCTCAGATGTGCAACGAGTCTCCTTGGCAGGCAGGAGGGTGGCAGGGTCCTCTGATTCTCACTGGTCCCCACCACTCCTTTGAGAGGTGAGGGAGGCCAGGGCAAAGGGGCGGGGGGCAATGCCAGCACTACAGGACAGAGCCAGGCCTGGAACCCAGGCAGGCCTCCAGCTCCATGCTCTCTGTACCCAGAAGCCTGGGTGGCGTATGAGTACCACTCACTTCTCGGAGGTAACAGATTTCTATGAATTCAAGACCACAAGGCACACGTCTCACATTGAAGCAACCTTTGAAGACCGTCTCCATCACCTTTTCCTGTTCACACTCCTGAACACTCCTTGATAAAGAAATCTACTCCATACAGCAGTTTCTACATTGTTCCAAAGAGCTGGGGGATGCTCACTCGGTTCCCACTTTAAATAGGATTGGTACCATAGAAACAAACCTTAAATGGCATTTCAAAATGGATATATTTAAAGTCTAGCACATGTAGTTTTTCTAGGACAGTGACATGATGCAGTGGCACATGGCTTGTTCTCATTCTGAAGTTCGTTACAAAAATACCGTTGGGTGTCCTGAACTTGGCAGAAATGAAAACCCAGATCGACCGAGATAATCAAGTTTGATTTCCCTCTATCCATTTCTGACCGAAGGTTTCTACTTCTCTTTGGGAAGGCTGTCCATATTTAGGAAGTTGGGATGTGAGGTTCTGCAGGCCTCTGGCACTGTCAGTGAGGTAGGCATTCTCAAAAACACTGAGACATGCTGGGTGCTGGTGGCCCATGCCTGTAACACTAGCTACTTTGGAGGTTGAAAAAGAGAGGATCAAGGTTTGAGGTCAGACCAGGTAAATGTTAGTGAGACAACCCTCCCCCCTTTCAATCTATAGTTGTGTGCAGTGGTATATGCCTGTCACCTCAAGCTTTATGAGAGGCTGACACCAGCAAGCCAAAAGCAGGCCAGTCTGGGGGGAGCAGCCCTGGAGACTCCACCTCCATGGAGGGGAGCTAGGTATGGTAATGTGCTCTGAGTCACTATAAGCTTAAAACTAGGTGAACCAAGACTTGGGCACCCTCCTGGCCGGAATTGTGTGTTTGTGTGTCTATGTGCTGGTTCTGGGCCTTGAACTCAGGCCTGGTCACTGTCTTGACTTTTTTCCCTTGGGTGTGGGGCTTTGAACTCAGGGCCTGGATGTTGTCCCTGAGCCTCTTTGTGTTCAGGGCTAGCATTCTACCATTTGAGCCACAGCACCACTTCCAGCTTTTGAGTGCTTAATCGGAGGCAAGAGTCTCATGGACTTCAAACCACGATCCCCGGATCTCAGCCTCCTGAGTAGTTAGGATTGCAGCTGTGATTCACCAGCACCCAGCCATCCCTGAGTTTTTGTGTTCAATACTAGCACTCTACCCATTAAACCACAGCTCTTTTTCTGGCCTTTCAGTGGTTAATTGGAGATAAGAAACTCACAGGCTTCCCTGCCTGGGCTGGCTCTGAAGTATGTTCCTCAGGTCTCAGCCTCCTCATTAGCTAGGATTGCAGGAGAGAGTCACCAGCACCTGGCTTATCACCAAATTCTTAAAGGGACAGTGGCAAACTAAGATTGGTAATTACTGACTCATGGGTAAAACAGAGCCTCAGTATCAAACCCAAGTCACCATGTCAGAAAAGGGCGACAGAGTTCCCAGGCTGAGGGAGCGCGTGTCACCTGCTGGCCCGTCCCAATACACCTGTGAATTTTATTTTACTTTTTCCAATCATGGGGCTTGAACTTTGGGTCTGGTCACTGTCCCTGAGCTCTTTTTGCTCCAGGCTAGTTTCCTACCACTTTGGGCCAAAGCACCAATTCTGGTTTGCTGGTGGTACAGCAGGTAAGTCTCACAGACTTTCCTGCCCAGGCTGGCTTTGAACTGTGGTCTTCTTGAGTAGCTAGGATGACAGGCACGCGGCTCCACCTGTGAGATTTTAATGTCCTTGTTGTTCACGTGTAAAGATGGGGGTCTCAGATCTCCAGTCACAAGCAGGCCAGCCTGACTCCAAAGCTCATGCGTGCCCAGGTTACCAGAAGTCACAGCGTTCCCCAAAGGCCACATCTTAGCTCCAGGAAAGAGGGTGCAGCCAATCTCAGCCCTTCCAGATCCAAAGCTGTCCCAGGCGTGGTGGGACCCTACAGGAATGTCCATGCAGCAATCCCAGGGGGTCCAAACCCCACATGGCCTTTGATGGGCTCCAGGGAGGCGGCCTCACACCTACTGCGATGTCTTCCCAAGTAGCAGTGACTTAGAGCCACTGTCTGGAGTCTCCCAGGCCAGCAGCTGGTGACAGTGTGACATGGGGGTGCCCCGGGCCACACGGATGTCTAGCAGGGTGGGTGACTGAGGTCAGCCCTGTGCTTGTCAGCATGACCACCCTCCAGCCAAGTGGACATGGAGACCCAGCTGCGCCTCCTAGCAGCACTTCTTCCTTGCTGGCACACACGCTCCAAGGACACGGAAGCCAGTGGACCCCGAGCCTGTTTCTTCAGCTATTTCACTCCATCTCTCCCTCTACTGCAGTATGGAGCCTTGTACCCAGCAGCCCCTGCGGGTCACCTCGGGGACAGCCCCACAGGAGCTCAGTGCTTTCCAGGCTCTGCCTGGAACGTGACAATATTCAATGTGGAAAAACAACACCCCAAAACCCTGTGCGCAGGAAGACACAGAAAAGTGAGCCTCACTTTACTTTATTCAAATAATTTCTTTCTTTCTGTGAAATAAAACAGAATTGGGCAGCAATCAAAGGAACAGAGAAAGCCTCTTATATTAAATTCTGATAAGACTCTTTAAGTTCCAAGCCAGGATGATCAGGCCCAGGGTGCAGGCCTGAGCCCAGCACACAAAGCCACCGAGGAGGTCTTTAAATTAAGGAGGAAGGCAAATCCCTTTCTGAAAAACAAGTTCCTGAGGGGGGAAAATAGAAAACTTGTAAGTTTCAAAAGCCAGACGTCCTCCACCCCCCTGTGGAGGGTCCGAGAGAAAGGTGGCCAGGAAAGTTTTCAATGATTCCACTTTTGCAAACATATGCAAATACATTCCTCATTAGCAGTCCTGTTTTGGCAATTAATAGCAAGCAATATGCTTGGATTAGAGGTCCGAGTCGTGCTCGAAGGGGGCTGGGGGTGGGGGGGCAGCTTCTCTTCCAGGCCACAAAGCGGTCTGCGGAGACCTGAAAGGAGGAAGGCTGCATGAGGCCCAGAGACGCGACTCAGAAATAGAGCTCCGCTATTTCCATGCACGGTGGCAGAACGCGCCGTCTTCATCCACCCCGAGAAACACGCATCTGTGCCTTACATGCACACCCCAGATGGCTGCAGAGGCTTTTAGCTTAAAAATATTCCTTAGGTTTTTAACGCTTATCTCAACCTGCATCTACCCAACCTCAAAAATCCACTTTTCTTACTGAAGACCCATAGGCAGTGATTCTGTGAGACAAGCTGGCGAGCCGCCAGGAACCTCGGTTCTAGGCCAGTTCTGTGCCAGGCTCGGCTGAGGCACCCTCTGTGGGGTGCATTTAAATAGTCCCGCCAGGAAACAAGCAGGCGCTGTCGATGGCAAGGCCCTGGATGGATCTTCAGGAATTGGCAAGGGAGGGAGAGAGGACAGAGGTGGGAGAAACACGCAGAAAGGGCGTTTCTAGGTTGAGGGTTCATTGTGTTGTTTTATGCCAGTCCTGAAACTTGAGCTCGGGGCCTGGATGCTTAAGGCTAGCACTCTACCACTTGTACTACAGCTCCATTTCAGGCTTTTTGGTGATTAATTGGAGATAGGAGTCTTAGGGATTTTTCTACCCTGGCTGGCTTCAAACTACAATCCTCAGATCTCAACCCTCTCAGTAACTAAGCTATGAGCCACCAGCACCTGGCTAAACCTGGAGTTCAGGCTGGGAATGTGGGTTAGAGGTAGAGTGCTTGCCTAGCATGCATGATGCCCAGGGTTTGATTCCTCAGTACCACATAAACAGGAAAAGCCGGAAGTGGTGCTGTGGCTCAAGTGATAGAGTGCTAGCCTTGAGCAAAAGAAACTCAGGGACAGTGCCAGGCCCTGAGTTCAAGCCCCAGGACTGGCAAAAATTAAACCTGGAGCTCTTCTATTTTGGAATTTACAGGTTGAAAATCTCTTTCCCTACCCCTGAGCCAAACATGGAGGGGGATAAACGCACTTCAAATTATTTGCTGGGGTGATGTCCAGGAGATGCAGTGAGGGGATCTGTGGATCCTGGCTGTGTGATCTTGGACAGTGTAAGGCCTTCTCTGTGCTTTGGCTTTCTCCTCTGTAAGTAACAGGACAATGTCCCCTGCCTCTCCGGTTAAGTGAGGGACACCAAGGACCTGTCTTGAGGCCTTGGCTGCTACTCTCATAACAGAAAAGCTGTGGCTATTATTAGAACACGAACTGACTTGAACCAAAGCTGCTGCTGTCTGTGGAATGGACCAGCAGGCAGCATTCTTGACCCCAGAACCTCCTGGCATCCCCCGGCCCCTGCCATCCCTGGGGTCTTGCCTTGCCTAAAACCATGGCTGGACAAAGCTTTTGGCCAGCTGGGCCTCTGTTCCTGCCCACCTCCCCCTCCCCGAGATGTAGAGCTGGGACAGGGAACCTCCAGCTCCCTAAGCAGCATCCCCAGCCAGCCACCATGGAAACAAACCTCCAAGGGCAGGTCAGCCCACCTGGTGGACACCTCCCCAGGGACAGCAAAGGACCAGCAGGTTGGGAAGGGAGATCTCAGCCCCCGGGCTTGGGACCAGAAGAAACCCCAAGGCAGCGGGGGCTTACCTGGAAATCATGAGCTTCCAAGGGGGGTTGAGGTGCTATTTTGGTTCACCTGAAGGGACACACAGACAGAGGAAGGGGTAAGGCCAGGTGCCGGGTGCCAGGGTCTTAGGGAGGCTGAGTCAGGCCATCCCTGTCACAGCACGGCGGGCAGGTGGCCAGAGCTTAGCACAATGCCCCCTGCCTGTGCTCAAGGCCTGACCTTGCTGATAAGGACACAGAAGCTGGACCAGGGCCACCTGGTTCCTGTCCCTGGCACACAGAACCTATCATCTCCAGATCTCTGAAGTCTTTAAGAATGTCTTTTGTGTGTGTGTGTGTGTGTGTACTGAGGGAAGAAGGGGGGAGAAGAGAGAATGCCCAGCAGCTGTGGGCTGCGGTGGGCATCAGGAAGAACAAGGCAGGGGGAGGGTGAACAGAAGGGTCTATGGGGGCGAACAGGATCTGACTACTTCATTGGCATATACAAAAATGGAATAATGAGAGGCTGGGAATGTGGCTCAGTGGGAGAGTGCTTACCTAGCATGCATGAAGCCCTGGGTTCAATACCTCAGCACCACATACACAGATAAAGAGCTGTGGCTCAAGTGATGAAGTGCTAGCCTTGAGCAAACAGAGAAGTTCAGGGGCAGTGCCCAGGCCCTGAGTGCAAGCCCCAGGACTGGAGCAAAATGGAATAATGAGACCCATTAGAAACAGTTTGATAAAGGGGTGGGGGGAGGTGAGAGTAACAGAGGGGAAATTTGATCAAAGTACTTTCTATGCATGAGCCCTCTTTGTATACACTGAGAAAGGGGGAGAAAGGGAGAGGAAGATGGAGAGGGGGCCAGACAGACAGAGACGAAGACAGGTAGAACTCAAGGGTAGAGAGACTTCATGGCGCTCAAGCAGCACATGGAGGATTGGCTCAGGCAGAGGGTGGCTAGACCTCCACAGGATGACACCCTGCGAGGCACTCTGGCCTGACACCTCCTCCTCCCCCCTCCCCCTCCCCCCCCCGCCCCTGTTCATAATGGAAATCGGCCAGCTCCATCTGACTTGAGCCGCAAAGAGTCCCACACACAGACAGTGAGCTAGCAGCCCAGCCAGGGAAACCATACTGCAGAAGGGCCCTGGGCTTCAAACCTGAAAAGTTCCTTTCAGATTGGCTGGTGTCTTATAATCTCCTTTCAAGACCTAGGAGAGAGAAAGAAATATCACCACTGTGCAAATAACCAAAAGTTGAACTTTAATCCATCACTGATGGCACATCTACCCGTCCACCCACCTATCCCATGCATTAATCCTTCCTCCCTCCCTTCCTCCCTCCCTCCCTTCTTGTGTTTATTAAGCTCTTCTTATTCCACTGAGTAGCCACATTAACCAGATCAGTGAATTCTTGTTCTCAAGCACAACAAACACAAAAGGGAGATGGCAGAACAAAGGGTATGACCGGGGTGGCCAGAAGTGGCCAGGAAAGGCCACCTGGATGGCAAGGGAAAGCAGCCAGGCTGAGGAAACAGGAAGAGCAAAGGCCCTGAGGCCCTGAGCTACATTTAATGTACTTTATAGTCTTTTTTTGTCGGTTGTGGATCTTGAACTCTGGGCCTGGGCGCTGTCCCTCAGCTTTTCAGATCAAGGCGAGCGCTCTACCACTTGAGCCACAGCGCCACTTCTCCTGAGCCACATTTAAAAACTAATGAAACAGGGGAGACTAATGCCCAAGATGCCAAAAATATGGGCAAATTCAACTGACAATGACAAATCTCACTTTTTTTGTCCTAAAATGTCCAGATCCAGTGTGTAATTCAACTCACAGAGAGTGGGACCACCAAAAACATGGAATTGGAGCTGTGGCTCAAGTGGTGAAGCACCCTTTGCGCGCGCGCGCGTGTGTGTGCGTGCGCGTGTGTGCGCGCACGCACACCCCCATCTTGGGGCTTGAACTCAGGGCCAGAGCACTGTCCCTGAGCTTTTATGCTCAAGGTTAGTGCTCTACCACTTGAGCCACAGCCCCACTTCCATGTTTTTGGTGGTTCACTGGAAATAAAGTTTCATGGACTAGCTGGGCCAGCTTTGAACTGAGATCCTCAGGTCTCAATCTCCAGAGTGGCTAGGGCTCCAGGCATAAGCCACAGCACCCAGCTTTCTTTGTTTTTGTCTGGGGGCCCTGGGTGCATTGTGCAAGTTCACTGGGCCCTTTAATCACTTGAGGTCCATCCTTTACATGCATGAGCCACCGGCTCCCAGCTCTTAAGAATTATCCTGCCAGCTCCAGTCACATGTTTGAGAAGTGACTGTTAAACCTTATATAGTAAGAAGGGGACCCAACCCACATTTATCTATGCCCCTCATCATCAAAGGCTTCCCCAGCTCTGGAAACAGGCAGGCCAAAGGAAGAGTGAAAGAGTGGATGTAAGATACATGTGTGCATAAACAGACCTGCCTCAGCCATCAGAGCATAAGAGAGTAGGTCACCATGAGCTTTGAGCTTCCTAGTAGCCCGAGCAAAAATGGAAATACAAGCAGCTCTTCCATTCACACGTCTGTCACCTAGGCACCAGTCAGATCCTCGGGGACGCTGGCTCCCGTCCCACCAGCACCGAGAGTGCACTGCTGTCCACGCTTAAGTCGGCTCACCCGGTGGGTGTTGTTGATGACAATGGGGTCCGGGTTGCCGTAGTTGGGAGGATTCGCATATGGGTCATAGCCGAGCCGGGCCAGCATGGGGGCGATCTGAGCCATGTCCCTCACCACGTCCCCAGGGATGTGGCCAGTCCACTTAGACAGGGCTTCCAGATTCACGGGCTTGATCACCTGGTCTGTGGACCTCTCGATCCTGGGGAGACAGAACTGTGGTCAGCACTCGGGGGTGGCAGGCCATGGGGGGGGGCTGACCTCAGGCCGCCCTGCCCTGTGGTGGGACCACATGGCACCTCTGTGTGGTGCAGTGAGCAGCCCGACAGGGCCGGGGGAAAGAGAAGCATGAGCCACACATGCCGTGGTGACTCGACTCCCCCTGCTCCATGTCTCTGAATCTTTCAAAATAACCCTTTATGCTTATGGCTAATGGAGATTTTTGTCCTTGGGCAGGAATGTGGAAGTGAGTGGTAAAGTGACTGGTCTGATGCTCATCTGCCTCCCGCACACCTGGTCCTGGTGACCGGGATGCACCCTTCAATCCCTTCTCCCAGCTTTCCAGCGCCACAGCGGTTGAGGGCTGACTCCCGAGACCAGACGCCTGGGTTCAAGTGCAGCCGTGCCCAATCTGGCTGGGAGGCCTTCGCAGACCTAACTTGCCTCTTAACTCACCCTTGAGCAGAGAAAATAACAGTAAAGAAAACCACAAGCCTGCTCCCAGGAGTAAATGGGTTACTGCAAAGAAAGTGTTTGGTAGAGTGCGTGGTCCTCGCTAAGCGTTAGCTCTGTCCCTGACTCACACACGTACACACACAGACAAAATTTTTGATTGGGGATGGGGAGCAGGTATGGTAGCATACACCTGTAGTTTCAGCCACACAGGAAGCATAGGTAGGAGGGCCAAGGTTTGAGGCTGGCCCAGAACAAAAGCACGAGACCCTCTCTGAAATATAAACTAAAGTTAAAATAAAGGGGGTAGGAGGCTGGGACATGACTAAAGTGGTAGAGTCCCTAGCAAGATCCTAAATTCAAACCTCAGGACCACCAAAAGGAAACCAAAGAAAATCTGTTTCTGTTTTTAAAACAAATAGTACACTAAATGTATTGACCTACGACTTTCCCCCCATCCTACTCGATGCTTGGCTCTTTGTATGAGCTGAGTAGCACTGCATAGCACAATGAAGTTTATTTTTCTGTGTGGTCGGGAGATGAAGGCTTAGGTTGTTTTCAGTGTTCCACAACCATCCCTCTCCGGGCTACTGGCACACCACGCCATCGGAACCATGAGGATCCCACCACTGGTACCCGAGGGTGGGAGCCCAGGATCAGGAGCAGATTTCTAGATGCTTCCATCACTACTAAGAGATGACATGGGAAGCAAAGTACAAAGGGGCCACACACAAAGTAAAAAGAGGCCATACACCTCCCCTTTACTGGTCCAACAACACCCCAGTGTTATCAACAGACCCTGAGAAGGACTAGCGGGGGACAGCAGAGATTGGGGGAGAGGGGGGATTAAAGGCTGTCTCTCAGTTCCTGTTTACTGTGTTTCCCCAACTGTCTACAATAAAGACATAGTTTTTTGGGAACCTGATGGGGTTTTGTTTGTTTGTTTTTGTCTTAATTCTATACAATATCCCAGCTCCAAATGCCAGGACTGGTGGCTCATACCTGTAATTCTGACTACTTGGGAGGTAGAAGCGGAAGGCTTGAAGATTGAGACTAGTCTGGGCAAAATATTAGTGAAACCCTATCTGAAAGCACAAGGCCTGGGGCGTGGCTGGGCAGTAGGGGGCGTGGCTTAAGCACGGAGCAAAGCACTTGTCTAGCAAGTGCAAGGTCCTGAGTTCAGTGGGCAGAGCTGGCCAGGGGCCTCCCCTGTGCTCAAACGTCTACAGTTGTGGGGGCTCTGCCTGGCAGGGTCTGGCTGAGGAGAGGGAGCGGGAGAGGCCATGTTTCTGGTCCCCTGGCAGCAAGGAGATGGCTGTCTAATATTCCACCACAGAGATGACAGGAGCTCACTGACGTCCCGAGGACCTGGGATCAAATCCTAACAACTCACTTGTCAGCTGTGTGGCCTTAGGCCTGTGCCTTCTCTCTTTAGGGATGACTTGCTTCATCTTTAAGAGAAGGACTGGAGAGGCTGCCAGGCCCCTCGCAGACAGCCATGGGGATTCGAGGAGGGGGTGTCTGTCAAGGGCTTGACCCCAAGCCGGCCACGGGACAGCACCTGAGTTCTTTTGGTGCACTTAGCACTTACTGCTGAGGACTGCAATGACAACGCCTAACACTGGGGCGAGCTGTAGCTTCCAGCTGCAGCCTCACGAACCTAAGCACAGAGAGGCTGATGATTTGCTATAGGCCGCCCAGCTAGGAGATGGCACAACCCGGACAGCCTGGCCCTGGAATCTGTGTACTGCAGTTAACCATCGCCCCCTCCTGCCCTCCAGCAAAGCATGTCCCAAGTCCACTGGTTCTATGGGAAAGCACAGGCGGTGCTGCCCGCCCCCTACTCCGTGCCCAGGTCAGGTGGCAAACACCAACTCTGCAAGGCTTTGCTCCTAACCACATTCCCCGTCCCTGAGCGTCTGCATTTGGACGAAGTACACCCAAGCTCAGAGAGGTACAGAAACTCGCCCAAGCCTACACAGCCCATCTTCAGCTGTGGGTGGGAGGTGGCCTGAGGCGTGCGCACGCGCACAGGGCGATGCTCCCGTCCCGGGATGCATGCGTGCGCGTGTACACGGACGTCCCACGCTCACCTGGACAGGAAAATGGGAAGGAGGAACGCCCGCAAGCACGGACACGCGCAAGAGGCCAGGGCACGGATGCGTACAGAAGCCCGCACTCACTTGAACAGGAAGATGGGGGTGTGTGTGGAAAGAAAGCACACACGCGTGCGCATACACACCCATCTGCACCGACTTGGGGGGAGGGGGCATGGCAGGACCCACACACGCATGCGCACACAGTCCCACTGGCACCCACTTGGACGGGGGTGGCAGGCCGCAGGCACGCACGCGCACCCCGCCCGCCCGCACGGACGCCCGCACGCATGCGCACCCCGCCCGCGCGCACTCACTTGGACAGGGAGATGCCCCCGGGCTTGCCGATGAGCTCCTCGTGGTGCAGGACGGCGTCGCTCCAGGCGATGCCCAGGAAGTCGAGGATGCGCTGCAGGGAGCGGCGCGGGTGCAGCACCAGCTGCTCGTAGTAGACGGGCAGGCACTTGTCCCGGCCCACCTCCAGGCACTGCGCGTACATCACCTCGATGGCGCGGTTCCACTTGGTGAGGCAGTCGCGGTAGCTGCTGAGGTCGAAGCCGGCGATGGTGACCTTGCGCGTGATCATGGAGTGCACGGAGGCGCGGCCGTCCCGCACCATCAGCAGGAACTTGGCGTTGGGGAAGAGGCGCGCCAGGTAGACGGAGGACTTGAGCGTGAAGGGGTCCTTGTTGCACAGCACGCGCGCCGGCTCGCCGTGCTTGGCGATCACCTCCAGCAGGAAGGCCTGCATGGCGGCGTCCAGCACCTCGTCCGTCACGCCCGCCTCGTCCAGCCGCAGCTTCTCGCGGCCGGACTTGGCCCAGGCCTGGCGCATGGCCAGCAGGCGCGGGATGATGCGGGTCTCCTCCCCGCAGCGCACGGCCGGGTGCGCGTCCAGCATCACGCGCATCAGCGTGGTCCCGCTGCGGGGCACGCCGCCCACGAAGACCAGCGGCGTGGACCGGCTGTAGCGGTACTCGGCGCGGTCGGCGCCCAGCACCACCAGCTCCTCCTGCTCCGGCCGCATGGCCCGCCGCGGGCCGCCCGGCGCCCCGCACAGCAGCGCCCGCGGCCCGAGGAGCCGCGCCGCCAGCACCAGCGCCAGCGCGCAGCCCGCCAGCAGCAGCGCCCGGCGCACCGACAGGCGCATGCCGGGCCGGGGGCGGCGCGGGCCCGGCCGGGGGCCCCGCTTCAGCGGCAGGGGCTCGCGTCTGGGGAGAGAGGTGGACACGGAGGGGGGGGCCTGGGTCAGGGAGGGCCGGCTGCCCGCGACCCCGGTGCCAGGCACCTGGCACCTGCTGGCCCACTGCGGGGGCCCAGCTGTCTGTCCTCCCCGGACAACTCAGGCCTGGCAGTCTGGGTCCAGCCCAGTTAACTGTGTGGCCACCCCCGATGGGCTGCTGGACCATAGCCAGACCCTCAACCCCCAGCGAGGCCTCCACCATCTCCTGCCATCAATGACCTAACGTTTACTCTAACATTCACAGACCAAGGGTGGGAAATGGAGCCGGGCGCCGGTGGATCAGGAATCCTAGCTACTCAGGAAGCTGAGTTCGGTTCAAAGCCAGTGGGGAGAGGGAGGGGGTTAAGTCCGTGAGACCCTTATCTCCAATAAGCTATTCAGAAAAAGCCGTAAGTGACGCTGTGGCTCAAGTGGTAGAGCGCTAGCCTTGAGCACACAGAAGCTCAGGGATAGCACTCAGGCTAAGTTTAAGCTCCAGGACCAGCAAAAGAATAAAGAAAGAAAAAGTGGGATGCTGCACTGGGTGAAGGAGCCCCCCCAATGAACCTCAGCAGGAGGCTGACTTCCAGAGCATCACAGTACCAGATGGACCCGGGCAGGAAGTCCATGCGACCTCCCTTCTCAGTGGTAGGTGGGCATGGTGGTGCATGCCTATCGTCCCAGCCACCTGGAAACTGTACATAAAGGACTGAGGCCCAACCTGGCTAGAGCATAAAGCAAGGTCCTAATCTCAAATATAACTAAAGCAGAAAAAAAAAGTGTGTGTGTGTGTGTGTCTCTATCCAAAGGCCCCGAGTTCAATTCCTGTACAGCCACACTCCAAAAGAATGGGCTGTAATCCTGGGGAAGATGATGCGGCCACTGCACAGGACAGGGGGGTTTGCTGCCCTCACCGGCGCTCAGTACATGGTTGCAGATGCATGAATGAGCAGGGGCTGACTCCAAGAGCTGGGAAATCATCCCTGGGGGTGGGGGGGACTGAGTCACAGGCTGAAGCCCAGTCAAGGCCAAGAAGGAAGGCCAGGCCAGTGCCCTGGGGTCAGAGGGTTCTGGGAGGGGCGGGAAGCCGGGCTGTATCTCAACCTGGGGTCAGTGGCCAGTCCGAGCATCGGAGCGAGCCAGGGGTCTCTGGAAAACACACCTGGGCAGTTGTGCTGTCAGTACTTGGGGCTTACGGACACCCCCGACCCCAGGTCTGTGACAGGGAAGGCCCGCTCCAGGACACTTTTAGAAGGGAGGCAGGCAGGCCAGGACACAAAGCCACACAGCCTGAGCTTTTTTAAGTGCTGCCTGAAACTTCCCTCCTTGGACTCAAGACTGAAATTGTGCCAGTTACTATGAGCTGAGTTTGAAGTCCCCTGTGGAGCTGCCAATCACACTTTAGCTAGAATTAGAATAATCACCCTTTTGGGTGAACAGATGGAGATGAGGAATAATTTCGAAATGAAGAGTTGCTTCCAGAAAGTGTGTGTGTGTGTGTGTGTGTGTGTGTGTATGTGTATGTGCACAGGGAGGTGGGGGGAGGGGTAATGGGGTACATGCCAGGGTGTGTGAGGGTGGTGTGTGTGTGTGTACTCATGAGTCTGTTTGTGGCTGGTGCAGGGGTTGGGCAGATGAGGACATATGGGGGGGGGGGGGGGGTGGGTGGTCAGTCACTGGGCTTCGGTGGGTCCTGAGTTCTGCATTTTCACACTTGCAGAGCACTCACTCTGCCGAAGTGTTTCCATATATTATCCGAGCAACTTGCCCAAGGTTGCGCAGCCCGAAGGGCAGGCCTTGATGGGCCACGGTCATCATCCACCCTCCATTCCCAAGGCCCAAGGAGGAGCAGAGGCCTCAGTACCCCGTGGTGGGGGCAGCCGCGGCTTTCCAACCGGCTGGCTGCACAGAGCAAGGTGCAGCCAGGGAGCCGCGCAGCCATGCTAGAAGCCAGGGGCCTCCATCCAGGAGGTGCCTTACCTTCCCTGGGCACTCTCATGTCGGGCCTCCAGCTGCCGGGCTTGCTCAGGGAGGGCTGCTGCTGCTGCCACCACCCTGCGGAAGGAAGGAGGCCTGTGTGAGGGAGGAGCGCTGGGGAGGGCGGCTGCCCTCACAGGCAGAAGGCTTCGGCTGCAGTAAGCGCCCTCACCATCGCCACCCGGGCCTGCTGGGCCCAGCCGGTCAGGCTGTGCCCTGGGCGCCAGGAACTGGGGCGACAGTGTGTATGGCGCTCCTTGGAACTGGACGGAGCTCTGCCCCCGAGGGAGATGCCAGGGAGGAGGAGCCCTGGGTCCAGACTCTCACAGACCCACCTCCCCACCCCGCCCAGGACATGCAACGCCCGTTCCTCCCCCTGGGGTTACAGGACAGGGCTGGCCTGTAGCTAGGACCTGGCCAAGATGGCAGCACGGGGTGCTGGTGGATGGAAGGCCGGGCAGACTCACTCAGTGGGGGTGGCCTCCCACTCACCGTTGAGGGGAAATCAGGGCAGGGAACAGAGCTGAGCGTGCAGCTGGACTTCCTCCCCTGTCCTGCTGGGGGCGCCCTGGGCATGGGCAGCTCCCTTCAGACAGAGTTGTGCTCCTGGGAGCCTCAGTTTCTCCATTCTGAAGAAAGGGCTGTAAGGCATTTGCCGGCATCACGGGGGATGGACGCAGCGACCACTGTCCTCAGCCTCCCTTCGCTCACTCCTTACCTTGGTGTTTGCCTACTCCTAAAACTCCAGGCTCCATCCCAAGCCCAGACACCCAACGGTAACCACAGCAACCAGCCCCATCCCCCAGCAGGTGTAACCTTAGCAACATCCCCCACCCACCCCTCACCCAAACTCCAGAATCCTCAGGTATGGCTGTGAACCTGCCCAGGTCTACCCACCGGGAACAACCAGGCCAGGGCGCTGGCAGCGCTCCCCAGAACAGGCTGGCTCAGGCCCAGGTGACCTCGGGCAGCCCTTGAAATGCCAGTGAGCGCAGAGCCTGCCAGCCCGGCAGCTCCCACGGTCACAGTGAGGGCCAGGCCCCTCCAGGGAACAGCGGCCCTTTGAGAGGCGTGGGAAGGAGCCTTGAGGGCCCTGGTCTCTTGGCTTAGGGAAATGTGAAGCTCAAAGAGAACAAAATGTAAGACTCCTTCCGTCCATACCGGCGGCTGCTACATTGGGGCTGGGCTGACCACAGGGAGGAAAGAGGCTGGATACAACGATGGCACACGACTGTCCTGCTTGTGCAGGGCCTCTCCTGCCTGCCTTCCCTGGACGCCAGTGGACAGCTCGCTCCAGCCGAGACCCTGGACGTAGGGCTCTCAGTCACCTAGAGGTTGTGCAGAGTGCAGGTTCCAGGCCACGCCACGTGTTTCCACATGCAAGGCCTGGGCAGCCGTGGCAGAGGTGGGGCGTCCAGGAGACCCCTCCCCGTGCAGTCCGAGGGACAGCCGTCCGTGACATCGAGGGAGAAAGGAGGAGGGCAGTGCAGCAGGGACCACAGAGACGGAGGCCTGCCAGCATCCCTGGGACGGTCGCCATGGCGACAAGCTCACAGACCTCCACCCAGGAACGTTCCATCACCGCCTAACTCGGCCGAGAGGAGCATCAGCAACGTGGCAGCTGTCGAGCCCCACTGGGTGCCCTGCCCGGCACCCAAGGCTGTGGGTGCCCTGCCTCCCTGTGTCCACACACCCGCCGTGGGGCGGCAGCACACCTCATCCAGCCCCTGCTCTCGGCAGGCGGAGAGGGAAGAATGCTGCTCTATTCGAGAAAGCTGCTTACATCCAGACTGTGAAGCCTGAGTCGCTAACTGCGCACCTACTATGTGCCAGGACTGTGCCAGCTGGCAGATCCAAGGGTTCCCAGGAAACCTGGCTGGGGAGTGGTGGCCAGCGGCCTGCTGGGCCGGCTGAGCAGGCAGCCACCATACTTGCTTACAAAGTAGACCTGGACACGAGCCCAGTGGCTTGTGCCCAAGCTCAGGGCAGCCCTGGGACCCCTCACACCACACCGGGGCACACAGATGTCACCCCCTCTTCCCCGGTGTCACCGGGATGACTGACACAGCAGCTGGCTGAGAAGGGGACCCACTAACTTCCTTTTGTCCCAGTTGGCCCCTTGCAAGGCCTCAACTACAGGTCCCTGTAAGGGACACACAGGTCCACCCTGAGAATGCACAGCAGGTGAGCTCCCTCCATTGAGGCTGACCTCTCTAAAAGCTCAGTGACCCCTCCAGAGGACAGAGTCAGGGGGACAGAGTCAGGGGGGTGTCCATGGCTCAGGGTGGCCACTCAGCTTCTGGTACCCCCGATACCCCAAAGGCACAGAAGCATCCTCCAAACACTGAGCAAGGGGTCAGGGCTGTCCACACTCCAGGATCAGAAAGCCCGCAGCTCAGCTGGTCTCAGCCACCCAGGCGGCTCTGCCAGTACCCAGAGCTGGGCACAAGCTGTGCCCGGCAGGATGCCCACTTTTCTTTGGCCAGTGCTGCACAGCCGGCCACCAAAGGCTACTCTGACCTCTGGCTCTTCCAGCCAGCCAGTCCTGCTCCATCCCTCACCATGGGGGCTCAGCATCACTGCAAGAGACACCAGAGTGAGACCACCACTTGGTGGGCGGGGCTAAGCAGTTGAAGGAGGGGCTGTGGGCCACAGTTGGCTGTGTGTGTGTGGGGGGGGGAGGTGAAGTACAGCAGCCTCAGCTTCCCTGAGGGTCCTCAGGCTGAGCCACCTGGCTTGCAGTGCAGCTCTGTGGTGGTGACTCAGAGTCAGACGCTGGGAAGGACTGCCAAGATGAGGGCAGGACCTGAGGTTACAAGTCTCTGGTCTCTAATTAGGGACTAATTAAGTGCTCCACAGGGCAGCCATTAGGAAGTACATGTAAGGATTCATCATACCCTAAGCCACTGGGAGACCTCTGATGATTAAAAAAAAGAAGTGATCTGATCCTACCAGGGCACTGCATGAACCAGGGAGCATGTTCTCACTGGGCGTCAGAGGAAAACCCACCATGTGTGGATTTCTAGGTTTACTGTGTCGCTCTGGAAGCCGGGAGCCTGCTGTGCTTTGGTGGCTGAGGCCAGCCCTGAGGGGAAGGGGGAGGAGCGACAGAGCAAGAAGGGGCCAGAGGCCAGGGATGCCGTGGCCCCGCCCTGGGACCCTCACTCCCAGACCTGGCCGGAGCTCCACCCATTCAGTCTCTACAAACATGCCCACGTCTGCAAACGCTAAAACAAACATCAGAGGAGGGTGCTGGGACTCACTGTCACACTGGAGCTGGACGTCACCTACCCCAAGCCGAGCCCACGGTGGTTCCTACAACGCCAACCCGGCTGGCACAGGAGGAGCGGCTGGGCTGGGTACCCGTGAGCACGGCAGCGCTGGAGTTCAAGGGGGCCAGGAGGACGGGGAAGCTGCCAGGGCTGACAGCCTGCCCTCACCAGCAGGGGCCACCCGCCAACATCCGCCCAATAGAGGGGCAAAACCACAGCACCACCCCACCCCACCCCTGCCAGCCTGCCGCCAGCGTGCCAGCCACGCCAGTCAACGCCAGGCACCCAACAAGAAGTTGGGGGAGCTTGGGCAGCACCCCTTCCCCCCACCATGGCCTCAGTGCTCTGTTACTTTTCAGTTTAGGCCTCAGGGTTTTCGCAGCCGGGATTACATACACAAGCCACCGCACCTGGCTTGTGATTTGAGACGGGCCCTCACTAAACTTTTGTTGCTCAGGCTAGCTGCAATCAGGGTAGCACCCAACCTTTGTCTCCCAAGAGGCTGGGATTACAGGCATGAGCCACTGCGCCTGACCTGAGGCTTACAAGTCTCTTTGGAGCTAACTCTGCAGTCCTGTTCTCATTCCCTCTTTCCCGGGAGCACTGTAGGTGAGTGTGTGAGGACGCCCCACGCCAGCTCTTCCTAGGACGTCACACCCTCAGATCTGAGGGCAATTACACGTGCCCTGCCGTGCTCAGAGGCCCTGCATTCTCCACAGTCTGTGGACACTTGCCTGGTCTTGTCCATGTCAGCTCTGTCCTACCCAGAACTGGAGGACAGATGAGTAAAGCCACCCAGCCCGGAGGGCTCGGGCACCGGGTGGAGACAATGCAGGCTGCTCCCGCCAGCTGCCAGTGCTGCGTCCACCGCACCAGGAAGCCACGGCCGACTGATGGGCACCCGTGGCCCTCTCCTCTCGGCTTTAACACAAGGACACAGGCACCCACCCCGGGAACACGTCCTGCGTGCCAGGTGACAGTCCCAGGGACCTGGGTAGAGACCGGCAAGCGGCAGGATCACCTGGGACCTCACCATCCAGCCCATCCCAGGGCCCTGGATGTGCGGGTCAGCGCCCCCAGCACCCCCCCCGTGCCCACGAGAGGCCCCTCCAGGGCCAGAACAGGGCGCCCCTGCCATGCCCACCCACAGCTCCCTCTTGTACCAACTTGGCCAAGCTGATGGTCCCTCCCATTTTCCAGAGGTGGGGACTGAGGCTCCTCTTGGCTCCGGCTTGCGAGCTCTGGTCTCTGCATGGGCATCTGCCGCGTCCCCTGCCTGCTCAGCCACTCTGCAGGTCCTAGGTGCTTGGAGCGAGGAGGGGACGGACAGGCCGAGTGGGCTGGCATCCAAGTGCTGCCAGCCAAGGCTCTGTGCCCACTAATGTGCACTCAGGCAGGGCATCGGGCAGGCCTGTCCACGGCGCATGGACAGGTGCCACCGGGAAGTGGGCAGGCACTGGAGGCTTGGGACTGGGGGAGAGGGGTCTGTATACGCCAGCCTCAGTTTCCTCCCTTGGAAAACAGCTCCCACCACCTGCTGCTGAGGGGGACTCTGAGTACCGAGGGGCAGGGCAGTCCCCAGACAACAGCGCCCCCAACCGGGCCTTCCTCAGGCCGGGGCTGCGGGACCACAGCTGGCCCTCTGCGTGTGCCCCACCTTTCCCTCCCAGCACTCAGGGCCTCCCAGTGCTCTGAGGTGGGACTCCTTTCGTGCTCATGATACCCACAACTTCCTGCCTCCGCCCACTCCCAGAGCCCACATTCCCAGGCAGTGCCAACGTGCAGTGGGGTGTGATGGGCCCTCTGGAGGCACACCAGTTCCCCCAAGGGAAGGGGGGGGGTCATTGCCCGGGTACCGCTTGGTGCCTGCTGCACAAACACACCCAAGCCTGAGCCTGACAGTACAGGTGGCCTCCACGGACAGCCTCCTCTTCCAGGAAGCCTTCCGAGATTGTGCAGCCTGATCGGGGCCTGCCCTGGGCTCTCACAGACTCCCGTCTCCACTGAGCTCCTTCAAGGGAAGGAACCACGGTGTATTCCCGGTGCCAGGCCTGAGACTGGTATTACAGCAGGCAATTAATAGGGACTTCTAGAACGGTCTGGAGGGAGGAAAAGTGACGTGGGCTGAGAAGTCCCACTGAGCCAATTTGTCCATCTTAGTTCATGGCTTCTTCATCCAAGAAAAAGGGGGGTCACCACTCTGTTTATATACCAGGTGATGGGGAACACCTGCTAGGTTTAGAGAGGGAAGAGGGCTTACCCACAAATTAACAACTTCCACGCTCAAAACTCTAGTCTCTCCCCTGGATGAGCAAATCAAACACCACATGGTATTTATAATACACCTTAAACCAGCTGCTTGTGTCTGTCAGAATATATAAAGAACTCTGTGAAATCAACATGCAAAGGCCAGGAATGGCAACAGTTCAATGGGCTATCTTGAAGAGCTACTTAGTCAAAGAAGCTCATCTCATTATCTACCCCAAATGGGAAGAACACATGGGATCTGCAAACCCTGAGAGCTAAACTGAGACCAGAGCAAGTGTCAGCAAGGACAGGATGCGGGCAGATTCCTCCTGCTCTTCCGGGGAGGGTAAACCCGGCGTCCGTCCCGGGGAAACCGGCTCAGACCACAGCT
Organism: Dipodomys ordii; assembly: GCF_000151885.1. Taxonomy (NCBI): domain Eukaryota; kingdom Metazoa; phylum Chordata; class Mammalia; order Rodentia; family Heteromyidae; genus Dipodomys; species Dipodomys ordii. The sequence continues at coordinate 5,549,223 of NW_012267239.1, read as the reverse complement.
CAACACGGCCCCGGGCAGGGCCAGCCAGTCCCGTGCAAGCATGCACCAGGGCACACGGGGTGTGCCCATCAGCTCTGCTGACTGCAGGACCCACTGCAAAACTGCCCCGTTGCCGGGGCAATATCCAGGACCCATCGGGAAGGAGCCTGGCAGGCTGCACAGATGCCAGTGCAAGCAAAAGGGGTGCTTCCTGGCTATGGGGGTCCCTGGAGGGGTGGGAGAGTGCTAGGCCCCTCTGAGGATCAGGGTTCCAATTACACGTCCACACCTTATTCAGAAAACCTGCCAGGCGCCCACTTGGCCACACTGCGAGGAGGAAGGGGCTGCTGCCTAAATGGGGGCCCATCTCTAGCCCCCCCTTTCCCAACCACCCCTTTGCGTTGGTCAGGTCTCCACTCAGTGTCAGGTGCCAGGAGTCTTGGCCTTCCATGCTGCCACCCACACCCCAGATCTCGACACAGACAGCCCCAGGCTCATCCTCTGCACCTGTAGCCATGGCCGCTTCCTCCCGTCTTCCCACAGCAGGGGACAGAATGTCCAGCTACCTGGCACAGGGGGGTCCCCGCCTGTGGTGTGCTCTGCTCTCCGCACAGGCCGCCACTCCAGGTCTGTCTGTGCTCCAGCCAAAAACCTTCAGGGCAACTTTGTCTCTGTTCCCACCCCACGCAGGTCAACGCAACTGCAGATCGGCGGACTTGGCCTTTAAACCGGGGTCAGATGTGCCGCTGCTGGGCTGCAGCCCTGCCCCAGGGGCCTTCGTGTTTTCCGGGTGTCACGGCCCAGCCTGGTCCCCGCGGGCCTGGCTCTGGCTGCAGGAGGCCGAGCTGGCCAGCTGCGTCAGGCCTGTCTCCGTCTCCCTCTGGTGACCTCCTGAAGACCCAGTCCAGGCGCCATCCTCGTCTGCGCTGAACCTTCCAGAGCCCGCCACTGTCCCCGTCTGCCCTGCTCCTGTCGCCTGCGGCCACTCAGGCTTCTCATTGTCCTCAAACGCACAGGCAAGCGCATCCTTCCCGCCTGTGTCCTGTGTCCCAGCCACCTGCGGGGCCCAGCCCCCACACCCGCCCGCCTTGCCTGCCACTCTCCTGTCCTGCTCTGTCCTGATGGCCACTGAGCCATAAGCCCACAGGCCAGCCCCAGCCCTAGGCTGTGTCTCCTTAGCACTTCCTTATAATTGGGGTTGTTTGGGGGCAGGGCTGGGATTTGAACCCAGCGGCTCCAAGCTTGCTGAGCCTCATCTCCAGTGTGCATGGTGGCATGTACACTGGCGTTCCATAGTCACCACACCCCCCTCGGGCAGGGCACGGGGCTCAGCAGGTCTCCTCTGCACCCCTCCTTCCCTGCAGCCACCACCACTACCAGCCCTCAGCCGCCACCATTAAATACCAACTCCCCGGGCACCGGTGGCTCACACCTGTCATCCTAGCTACTCAGGAGGCTGAGATCTGAAGATCGCAGTTGAGCACCAGCCCCGGCAGGAAAGGCCGTGAGACTCTTATCTCCAATAAATCACCAGAAAACCAGAAGTGGCGCTGTGGCTCAAAGTGGTAGAGCGCTAGCCTTGAGCTGAAGAGCGCAGGGACAGCGCCCAGACCCCGAGTTCAAGTCCCATGTTGGACAAAAATAAAAATAAATACCAACTCACCATGTCGCCCCCCCCCCGGAGTCTCAGCCCCCAGACAGCAGCCCTCACCATGTTGAGCCAGCTCCCAAGATGTTCCCCAGCCAGAACACCCCAGAACACCTCCCCCCTTGCTGCTCAGGGTGGCCTCCACCTCACGAGCCCCACGGCCCTGTCCCACCTCTCAGGCTATCCGGCCCTGGCGCCTCACCACACACGTCAGAGGCTAAAGGCCCCTGCCGCCCGGCCTCGAAGCAACACGCACACCGGACTCCCCTGTCCTTCTTCTCTGCCCACTTTGCACAGTATAGACGCACAGCCCAGGCCTAGCCAATCACAGCGCTCGACCTCAGGCCTCAGTGTAGACACCTGAGCCCATATAGGTCAACAAAGGCAGGCTGGAATTTTTCCAGCCCCCCCCCCCCCGCCCAGGAGTCTAAACCAGGGCACAGGGCAAGGAATGGGGGGGGGGGAGAATCGCTAGCTAGCACCAGCACAGTCTGCTTGAGAACAAAGCCAGTCCAGGAAGACAGAGGCAAGAGATGGAAATCCCTGTTGTTAGAGCCCTGGAGCCAGCCATGCCTGAAGGCATCTCTACCACGCAGGTACTGGTGACTAATACCGAAGCTGGCTGTCTGTTAACCAGGAGCCCTAACTAATATTGGTAACACCCTCTTTCCCAGGACTTACCCAACTCCAGCATCGGCTTTTCAAGAAGGTTTTGCTGAACACCCCGAGGAGGTTAACATCCTGCCGGGGTCACAGCCCGCCCCAGGCTCCCTCCGGCACTCTGCACTTTGACCCCCTTTCCCACCCTAGAAAGTAGGCCTCCAGGCGGAGGGAGCTGGGTGGCTTGGCTTTATTCTTGGTTTTTTAGCATCTCTTGACTTGGCAGGCAGCCTGCCGAGCCCCAGGGTGCTCCCTCCCGTCCCCCAGGCCACCTTCACTGGTTCCCAAGTCCCTTTGGATAACAGGAGAGAGAACAGTTCCTGCAGGAAAACAGACGAGAGCTGGAAATCAGACTGCTGTGTCACCTTAGGCAAAATTACTCAACCTCTCTGGCCAAACAGCACCCTGGGAGCCTGGAAGACTCTCTAGCTCCTCCTCCCACTCTCCCTCCAGGGGGGAATCCAGAAGGGCCCACGTGTCAGCCGTGCGGAGCCTGTCCAGAATTCAGGCACTTCTCTTAGATGATAGGTCCTAGTGTCCAGAACGCAGCTAGGCCCACCCCAGAGGTCTGTCTGGTAAGAGGGCTCCAAAGCCCATAGAGAAAGACTCCAAGTGGGTTCTGAGGTTTTCAGGAATGACAGGGGAAGGGGCTCTCTCCCTGCTGTGATGGCTAAGCATGCAGCTGAGCCCAGGCTCCCCAGCTGGGGCTGTCCTCTGGGTGAGCATGCCTGGAATGACACCACCACAGTACAATGCCCGTGTTAGCCCAGTGAGCCTCCTTCCCAGAGCTTAGCACACTCCTCCCCTTCCACAGCTTCGCACGCTCCCTTCCTAGGCAACACTAGGCCCATGTAGTAAAGGCAGTAAATAATCAGCCTCCAACCCTCTTTACCTTGGGATGACACTTCTCTGGGGCAGCTACCCCCATCTAAGGCAACAAGAGCCCCTTAGAGTGACCTTCAGGTCTGGGCAGCTGCAGGACTCCTTATCTACTATTTGGACAGCAGCCATAAATCCTAGTCCGCCATGGAAGAGCCCCTGGCCCTCACGTCCACACCAGGCTCTCCGCCTCCTAGCCCCTTCTAGCCCCTCCTAGCCCCCTTAGGTTATATAGGTCACCTCAGACAATACCCAGCGCTTCTTCTCACTTCTTCCTTGGAGAAGGGGTCTTGCCAGCCCCTTTCCCGGCTATAAACCTTTCTTTGTTTTCTGTACCTGGGGTCTGCATGGTTTTCTGGCAAATAATCTAACATCCCAGCCAACACAGAGACAGTAAAAGACACAGTGTGCCGTGGAGCACCTGGATACAGCGGCATCTGCAGGGGACCATGCCTCTGGACTTGCATTTACCTGAGTCAGTAACTTGGCTTATCTTCTACCTGGTTATTCTGGATTGGAGCACTTCTCCCACGGCCTGACAGGCGCATAGCAGGCCCTTCCAGACCCTGGCATATTTACCTCTAGGTTGTCCCCAGGTTCCTAACAGATGTTTGTTTTGGTTTGGTTTTGTGTGCCAGTTCTAGGTCTTAAACTCAGGGCCTGGGCACTAACCCTGAGCTTCTGTGCTCACTACTAGCAAGTCCTACCCCTTGAGCCACACCTCACTTCCCACGTTTTGGTGGTTCACTGGAGATAAGAACCAGGATCCTCAGAGCTCAGTCTCCTGAGCTGCGAGGATTACAGGTGTAAGCCGCTGGTGGCCGGCTGGCTTCCTGCCTGATACTGACTCAGTCTTATCGAGGGCTGTGGGTGAGGCTGGAGTCAGCTCAGCCGTCTTACTTCCTCTCAGAGTCAGACAGCTGTTTCCATACCGGAAGCCACCTGGAGAGTGTGTTCACAGAAAGCTAGACGGATACCTGGTATTTTTTTTGCTTAGAAAGTCTTTGCCTAACTTCCCCTTCCTGCCGGCCCCGCCCCGCCCCCACCCCCAGCCCATCAGTTCTTCATAGTGGACGTCCTCTACCAGGGCATGGGAGGAAGAGGGGGAGGGAAAACGGGGAGGCTTGACCTAGAACTAAGCAAGTGAGGGTCAACACCGGCCGTGGATATGCTTCCCAGGAAGATGGCCTTCACCCTTAAGGTCTTCACAGGGTGTCTGCAAGGCATTAGGCTTGGTTCTGTGAGAGCTGGGCAGGCTGGGAGGGGCTTGGGAGAGGCCCCAGTTCTGAGGCTGCAAGTACTGGGACTACACACCCCCCCCTTGCCCCCATAGCCTGTGACTCTGCCTCCAGGAAGCAGGAAGTGTGAACCGGTAGAGACTCCAGCAGCCTAGGAGCCTGGACCTTCTCCCAGGGAAGTCTCTGAGCAGCCCTGTACATTTGCCCGGAGCCCCACTGCCATCCTGAGAGTCCGTGGTAGCTCCAAGCCTCAGTTCCCCGCCTGCAACAACATTCTCATGGCTGAGAATTGATGACGAGGGGAAGCCCTGCTGCAGGAGGCTGAGGCCCGGAGGGAGGGGTGGCTCTTGGGCATCTGGCTTGCGAGTGCCACAATCCCAATGGCACCAAGTCCAGCGTTAAGGTGGGCCAGCTGGGGGTGGCGCGATGTCTGGAAGCAGCTCACGTCGCCAAGTCCTCCCTGGCCTTCTCCTGGCCCCGTTCTAAGAGGACAGGTTCCCCAGGAGCAGACAGGGCAAAGTCGGCAGCAAGAAACAAGAGCCTGGTGCTCATGTCCTCCACAACATGGGCTCCAACCAGGCCCCACGCTGTGTGCCTAACTTCCTGCTCACCTCCACCCCAGGAAATGACCACCACTACTCTGGGCTGGAAGGGACCCGGGAGGTGCCCCCCACCCATGCCCACTGGGAATGGCCTTCTGCCGGTAGATCTCCCACATGCACCCCCTCCCCCCAGTGCACGGGACTACCCGAGATGCCAAGGCCCGACGTCTGCGCCCTCCCTGTGTGCCAGGCCTTCACTCTGCCCCAGGAGGCTGACCTCAAGGAAGAGAGGATCTGTGTTCACTGCTGGCACCAGCAGTGTTTGCTGCTTCAATGAGATCTCATGAGCCATGACAAAACCCCACCCATGTTCGTGGGGCTGGGGTCCTTTTCCAATGCAGGCACAAAGCAGCCCAAGGCCGCACCACCCTAGACAAGATCTGCCCAGGGCCACAGGATGCAGCACCCCAGCTTTCACTGGGGTCTCACGGGACCTCTGCCTGCCACACACCATAGCAGGAACTGTGAGGCACCATCCTGGATACCTGGGTCTTTGCTGGTGCCCACCTGAGTACAAACAGAAGAGTGGGAGAGGGGACGGCACACCCGGAGTGGGGTCCCGGAACGAGGAGGGAGGAGCCAGGGATGTGGCAGGTGCAAATGCAGCAGGAAGGGCGGCCTCGGAGCCGGTGTGAGGGCGGCAGTGGTGTTGGTGGGTGCCGGAGGGCAGCCGGCAAGCAGGGAGGTATGGACAGAGAGTGAGTCACGAGAGCAAGGAGCTCATCCAAGGCTCCACAGCTCACCACTAATCCAAGATGGCCCCAGAGAGGCTCCCTTTCCATTTCACAGATGAGCCCTGCCTGGAGGGAGCTGCCGGGCGGGGTGAGGGTGACAGCCAGAGCAGAATCCATCTGGAACATAAGCTCTCCCACCACACCCCTTAGACTGGGTAAACTGAGGTTCCAGCGGTGGTGAGTGGCCGGCCCCGGCCTGATCACCTAAGGTCAGAGGTCTCCCTGAACCCCATCTGCACTCTCACCTGGAAGACACTGAAGGCACTGAGGGCAGCTGCCCGGCTCCCCTGCTTATCCCAGGGGGATGAGCCAGGCCTCAGGGGGGAACTTCCATCTCCCGAGGGGCTTCACAGGACACCCCGAGGCCACCTCCCTGCCCACCCCCCCAGCTGACCACCCCCATGCAGCTCCAGCTCCTGGGCTATGTCCTCCCAGACTCCATCCTCACGTCCACACGTGGACAGGACGCTGCGTATGCCGTGCCAACACTGGGAGAGGAGAGGGTTGGGCTCTTTGTTAAGCCTCAGTCATCCCCCCACACACACCCAGAACCTGCAGCAAGCAGGCACTGCTGGCCTACTATGTGCTCGTGCTGCTGTGGTGCCACTCCGTGCCAGGGTTCCAGCTGGCAGTCCCAAGCCTATCCAGAGCCATGGCAGCTCCCGCCTCCCGCTGACACCAGCTTCCTGTTCCTCCCACAGCCCTGCCCTCCCCAACCCGGGCAGGTGGGGGGGCGTGGCACCTGACCTCCAGGGCCTCCCGTGGCCTGAGAGGGGCTTCTTCATCCTCGGCCATGCTGCCAGGTGCCTGTGTGTGTGTGTGTGTGTGTGTGTGTGTGTGTGTGTGTGTGCATAGGCATGAGGCGGGAAGGGGGAAGTGTGGTGGGCTGAGGGGACAGATGGAGGTGGAGAGCCAGCCGGGGCTGAGTCAGGGCACAGGGCTGAAGGGATCAGGAGAGAGCCTGCAGACATGGAGAGAAGCAGGGAAGGGGCAGAGATCAGCAGGGGAGCAGGATGGGCGACATAAATGGGGGGCAGAGGCACAAAGCAGAGGTGATAGGGGAGGGGAAAAGCCCTTGGGGGCCATTGGGCCGTGGTTCCAGACAAGTGTCCTCAGCTTTAAGGCCTGAGCCTCAAGGAGCAAGGCCTCCCCCAAGCCAAGCTCCCGGGGTCCAAGGGAGGCCTGTCCCGGGGGCTCCCCAACGCATATCTACAGGGGGGCAGCCTCTCTGACCCTGGCTACTCCCAGAACCCCCTGGCTCATTCGTTTGTTGTTTTTTTTTTGTTAAGCGCGGTCAAAGTCTATTTTCAAAGGAAGCCCGGCTCTATGGCTGCAGCACAACTACATCTTGTTAAAAAGTCCGAGAGTCAGGGTGAAATCTGTACCACAGGAGCGGGCTGGAGGCTGCTGCCCAGGCAAGACCCCTAAGACACAGGGGAGTACGTGGAGAGAAGAGCAGCGAGTGGGACGGGGGAGGGGAGGGGGATGGATTCATTTTGTGATCTCTAGGCAAAACCAGGTCCTCTGCCCAGCACCTGCAGCTCTGCTCTACAGTGACTTCATCCAGTTTTAATGCTCTTCCCCGCTACCCGCCCAACCAACCGCAGACACCAACATGGCTGTGCCCTGAACACCAAACCCACCAGGTCACACAGCATCTCTCCAACCTCCACACCTTGGGGCCTGTGGCTCTCCCCCCTTCACCCCCCTCCCTTGCCAGGAAGCCTGCAGGGCCCTCCCCAGCCCAGCTAACTCCTCCTGGGTTCACACTTCCTCCTCCAGGAAGCCTTGCCTGCCCCCCCCCCTGCCCACACTGCATCCTCCAAGGTGCAGGGCGACTCCTCTGGCAGCTTCTGTGCCCATGGCGACCCTGACTCCTGGCAACAAGACCCCTCCCCTCCTGTCCCAGTGTGGTCTGCCCACTGACTGGGAGAGGGGATGAATGGAGAATGAAGGGGTGGATACCCTCAGAGAGATGAAAGCCAAACAGAAGACCTGTGGCTCTGTCACAGGCAGGCCCCTTGCCCCTGTGAACCACAGGCCCTCCAGGGACGCTGCTCAGGGCCACCTCTGTGACGCGACAGCACTGCCCATGACACAGCCGACCACCGCCAGAGCGAGGCTCCCAGGGTGAGCACAAGTGTTCCCTGCAAGAGTTACGGCTTTCATTAACCATGGGGAAACTCACCACACCACAAAACCCTGTGAGCTGCGGGAACCCAAGCGGGGTTGGTGGGTTTTCGGTAAAAGACCAGGCCAGGAGTATCATCAGCTTTGTGGACCCCTGGTCTCTTCTGCAGCTAGGCACCACCCCCTCACCCACAGAGGAGGGGCTGCATTCCCAGATCCCCGGAAGACCCCCCAAACCAAAGCCAGTCAGAATCCTCACGCACCTTATTCTCTACGCTTGCTAAATAGTTCAGTGGATAAATCTGGCCCTGAGTAACTAGCGATTAAACACAGCAACATACTGTCACATTGTTAATGCGCTTTGAGCATTATTAAGGACAATGAGGGGCTGGGAAGGTGGCTCAGTGGTAGAGCGCTTGCCTTGCATGCCTGAGGCCCTGGGTTTGATTCCTCAGCACCACATAAGCAGAAAAAGCCAGAAGTAGCGCTGTGGCTCAAGTGGTAGAGCGCTAGCCTTGAACTGAAGAGCTGAGGGACAGCGTCCAGGCCCAGAGTTCAGGCCCCACCACCAACCAAAAAAAAAAAAAAAAAAGGACAAGTCACTTCAACCCAAGCACTGACACAGCAGCAACCCCCCTGAGAGACAGCTGCTGCGTGACACTGCAGACACAGGAAGCCATGGGTTGGTGGAGGGCACTACTGCACTCAACGGTGCTATTATTGGTTGCCATTGAGAAGAACATGGCTGTGTTCCCATAAAACTTTATTTGTAAGAACAAGCAGTGAGCTGGACTTGACCCAGGGGTCACCCGGTAACAAGACTCCTGGTGCGCATGCGCAGGATGGGCTGAGAGGCTTCCGGACCTGACTTCCTGGGTCGACATCACTGGTCATAGATGGGGTACCCTCTTCTTCCCTTCTTGTATCATGTCACCCCAGAACTCTGGGCCTGCTGCTCCTCAGGCCCTGTGCCCCTCCTCTGGCTGAGCAGCTGCTGCCTGCCCTCACCCCCCCAGCAGGCCGAGGACCACCGATGGCACTGCCATGCACCCAGCTCCCGGCAGCCTCCACAACCTCAGCTGAGAGAGTTCAAATCCCAGCGCCACCACCTCAGGCCTGTGTGACAACTGGAAAGTGACCCCACTGTTCCCCAACCTCAGCTTTTGGGGAAACAGGGAAGCTGGTCACAAAGGCTTCCTTGGTAGCTTATGGGGACAGAGAAGGCTAGAGGAGAGTGTGGTGATCACAGACTCCCGCCCGCAGGGGCACAGCCCAGGGGCCTCTGCTGCTCCCAGGCCTCTCCCTGCAGGTGAGGAGGGGACCTGGACCAGGGTCCTGAAGTGGGCAAGGAAGCATTCCATTGGAGGAGCTTCCCACGGTGGACATGGGGGCGGGAGGCCCCAGCCAGCCTCCTGTGTTCGTCCTGGAAAAGCAGAGCTGGAAGGCACTTTGGAAAACATCAGAAGCAGTAGTTAGAAGGGAAAAAAAAAGTCTTAAAAGCCAAAGAACTGCTTGTTCAGGTGACATCAACAGGCCCAGGGTGTGTGTGTGTGTGTGTGTGTGTGTGCAAACACGTATGCGTGTGTGGGGGTCGGAGGACAGGGGCAGTCGGGTCCCTCAAGTGACCACGGGCAGTGCCAGGCACCCTGGTGGCCAGGAGAGCCACCTCTAAGGGAAGCTTCAGGCTGCTCAGTTTGGCCCAAGCTCCTGAGTTTCCAAGAAAAGTGAGAAATGGGAATTTTTCTCTAGAAATGTTGGAACACTGGCTCAATTAAAACCACAGAGAAGCCACACAGCCTGGGAGCTAAACCATAACCACATTGCAGGCTAAGCACATCTGTGTAAGCAGGTAGAGAAACAAGTTCAGAGAGGGGAAGCATTCTGCCGAGGGTCACACAGCAATTTGGAGGGAGAGTCGGGTCTCAGTCACCTCAAGATCTTATCCACTGCTCAGCAGAGGGGAATGTGGGGGGGGGAGGGGAAGAGTCCTGCTTGTCTATCCATCCACAAGGAAGTGTAGACAGACAGAATGGGTGAGCATTAATGAGGATTTATGACTAGCAATGCTGGGTGGTTTTGTGTGCTAAGCCTTAGGATGAACAATTGCGTTGGTCTCAGGATGAGAAATGAAGAGGACACACAGGCTTGGGGTTCAAAGCCAATCTCTGCTGATTGCTGGCTGGGTGGCATGGGGCTCCTCTGTCATAGGACTGTTGGAAGAATTTGCTGTGCTCAGGTGCAGGAAGCAACTACAAGGGGCCTGGCAGCCGGCCAGCCCTGGGTGACATTAGCTGTGATTGTCCCTGTCTGGCAGCTTGGGAAGTGTAGGCCCCCAGGGGCTACACTGGCTGTGTCAGAGAATTCATCTCACACCAGGGCCAGGCTTTTGCCCGGGGCCCAGTTCAGTACTTTACCACTAACCCCTTCCCACTCACAGCCCAGGGGGCCATGCTCACCAGTGGGTACCCCTATCTGACACCCAGAGCTGAGCAGCGACAGCTCCAGGGCCCAGACCTGCCTCTCTCACAGGCCGCGAGCATGCCACCACCCGGCCTAATTCTGGCTGCCAGCCTGTTTTTCTGGCTGCAGCAACAGCCTGGGTCAGAAAGTCTGGTGGATGCGAGAATTCAGCTGGCAGACGGGCTGGCAGTGGCCACGGGAGCAGCTAGACGCAGCTCCTCCCAGGCCAGACGCTCCCCAGGGCCTGCGGGCACCGGCCTCGGGGCCTCCCCTGCAATTTCTGGGGCTTGGTCCGTCTCTTTGGAATGACTCATTCCCACAAACCCACCACAGGCCATAGTTGGGGGTGGGGAGACCTGACAGGGGGCAGGGGAGGAGCAGGTACCCAAGCTTCATCTGCTGTGGCCTCAGGTGGGTGAACGTCTCTGTGGGCAACCTGAGACCTTTGGCAGCAGACACAGGTGGCAATCGGGGAGACCAGAGGCTGTGGTTACCTAGGGCAGCCTCCATGATGCCCTAGGGCAAATCAGAACCTCTCTAGCCAGGCACTGGGGGCTTATATCTACATCCTCATGACTCAAGAGGCTGAGATCTGAGGATCACAACTACCCCAAGCTTCCCTTGCTTGTCCAGGGACTCCTCACTCTGTCCCCATTTCCCTGCTGCTGTTCTGATGGGCGGGAATGCAGGATTTTCAAAGCACAAGGAAAGGTAAGTCAGCAGCATGAGTAAACATGCAAGGAGACCCATACAGTGCGTAGACGGCAGAGGCCCAGCAGGTCTCAGATGACAGCTGCCCAGGTGACCCCCAGGCAATTCCCTGGGGCCCTGGAACATGCACACAGATCCTGAGTTAAGTTCTCAAACCAGTTGACTGACTACAAGTCTGATCTCCTGAGAACTGACTGCCTGCAGGAACTTTCTCTGTAAAAACACAGCATCTGACCCCGGCTCTTCCACGCAGTCTCCCCTCTCTGACCAGCTGGGAAAAGGTGGGGGGAGGGCTCCACGTCGAGGGAGATGTCCCAGAGGACAGCTGTGGGATGATCTATGTGTCAAGAGCACCTGGAACTCAGGACAGCTCATCTCAGTCCTGGGGGGTGACACCAATGGGTGGCCCTCCCACTCTCTCCCGGGAAAGTCACTTGAGCGTGAGCAGGAAGGTCCATGAGGGTACAGGCAAGCTCAGGATGATCCTGGACCAGGGAGACAGACCTGGGGCTGTAATCTAGGAAACAAGGTGGGGCAGGGGGGTGGGGAGGCATCCCTGGCTTCAGATATGGAAGGGCCCTGCTCACCTAGTCCTTCCACCCCCCCACGGTCAGTGCCATCTTGCCAGGCACTGGGTGCACGCTGCTGTGAGCGTGAATGCCCGGACGAACCACACACCAGGCCTGAGCTCTGCTCCCCTTCGTGATGCTCACGAGACCAGAGAGACCTCCCTGGGGACATGCAGGACCACCATTCCCCTAACCTGGCACTCGGTTTACTGAGAAGTGGACAATCATTTCCAACTAACACATCAAAGCCACTCATTTTTAGCAGGGGGGGGGAGGGAGGGGTCTGCGGTTCATGCCTGTCATCCTAGCAACTCAGGAGGCTAAGATCTGGAGGATCACAGTTCAGAACCAGCCCAGGCACGAAAAGTCCAGTCAATGAGTAAAAATGTTGGAACTGGAGGCATGGTCCAAGTGGTAGAGCTCCAGGCATGAGTAGAAAAAGCTGACTAAGAGCACAAGGTCCTGAGTTCAACCCCAATACCAGCACAAAAGAAACCAAAAGAAAAAACAAAAAAACAGGCGAACTGTGCCATATGTGGATATTATCCCAGCAAAGCTGATATAAAAAATTTAAAGTAGACTTCTTAGAAATAAGGTGAAACCAAGAGACATACGCATATAGAATTGGGATTCAGAGGGGATACTAGCTCAGAAAGACTGCATAATTTCTGTAGGACAATGCCACAAACCCAATTCTGTAGTCATGGAAACTAATGGGGGGAGGGAGGGTGATCCAGACTGTACCCCTATCACCCCTGGACAGGACACTCAGGCCGACCCGACCCAGACTCTGGTGGAACCCAGAATTCCAGCACCAGCCATGCAGGTAGGGAGCAAGAAGTATACCAGAAAGGGAAAGTTTCTTATACTTGAGGGGGGGGAGGGGATGTTATTAAACTCGGAAGCAGTCCACCCTGCCTGGGCAGGGTGTCTTTCAGGACCAGAGAAGGTTCCAGAAGTTTAAGTAGGAGTCTGCCCGATCCACTTCTCCAACATCCCCCACAGGGCACGAAGTCAGGAGGCCTCAAGATGAACTTGAGTTCAGCCTGTCACTAGCTTTGCGACTTCTAGAACAACAGTTGGGTGACACCCGCCCCTCCCCCGCAGCCTCAGTTTCCCCAACCTCCGTAAAAGAGGAAGAGATGACAAGCGTCCTAGGAGGGGGTGCACCGAAGTCTGCACCCCTCCCGGCCCCACAGAAGGCCAGACCCTGACCCCGGCCCCCCCTCACTCCGCGGGCGGGAAGCGGGGTGTCCTCGGCCCCCCCTCCTCGTGGCGGTGACCCCCGAGCTCCGCCGCCCGCGATTTCCGCCCCCCCCTCCGAGCCT
>NW_012267239.1:5495012-5535814 GCF_000151885.1 Dipodomys ordii | reverse complement strand
GCCGTGATGTCATGGAAGGGGCGTGGTGGATGCAAGCCACGCCCTCTCGGGGGCGGTGCTGGGCGCGGGGGAGGACCTGGAGCTGACGTCAGAGCTCCCAGGGCCACGCCTACCGTCCTGCTGGCTGTTTAGCACCCAGGCTGGGCTCCTGGCTTATTCCCGCTGCCCCCCTCTTAAGCGGTGGGGTGGAAGGAAAGTCCAAACCCAGACTGACGGGGGTAAGAACAGAATTAGCGGAGGGAGAAGGCGAGATTGATTAGAACACACTGTAAACGTGTGTGGAAATGTCGCAAGACCCCCACACACTTTGTGTAACTAATACAGGCTAATAAGAACAAAGGTAACCAGAGCGATTCATCAGGAGAGATCTGCTGTCAGTCCTTATTAAAGATGTGGGCCCAAAGGTGAACAAACGCAGCAGGGGTCCTCGATGTGGAAAATGAACTATGCAACCTGTGGATGAAGACAAGAGGGAAAATCTGGAAGAGAGCGAGGGAAACAGCACCAGGTGACCTCTCCAAAAGTAAACGCACTGTTTACCTGACTCAGGTCACTGTAACCCCTCCCTCTCTGTACAGCACTTTTATGATAACAATAACTTTTTTAAAAAAGATGTTTATCCATGAAGGGAAATGCAGAGTAATCAAATCCCGCTGTATAGCAGCTTCAGATACAAACCAAAAGGAAAAAAAAAAAGAAAGAAAATTCCAGTAACTAGGCAGGGTCAAATCATACCTGATCATCCAGGAGCTAGTTGTGAGAACACGTTCTACTTGCTCTGTTTTGTTAAGGATATCTGTACGTTTTTTCAGCATGTTCACATAAAAATTGTTTTTCATTCTGTCAAAACATGACCACTTACTCTTCTTGTTTTATTCTGTTTGTTTGTTTCTTTTCTTTCTTTCTTTTTTTGTCAGTCATGGGGCTTGAACTCTAGGCCTGGGCACTGTCCCTCAGTTCTTTAGCTCAAGGCCAGCGCTCTACCACTTGAGCCACAACACCACTTCCAGGTTTTTCTGCTTATGTGGTGCTGAGGAATCGAACCCAGGGCCTCATGCATGCAAGGCAAGTCCTCTACCACTGAGCCACCTTCCCAGCCCTCTGTTTGTTTCATAAGGAAAAATTGGAGCAAATTTGGGAATTGTTCAGTTTCTTACTAAAGATGCCCAAAGCTAATAGAAAGAAAGAAAAGAGACAGAAGAGAAGAAGAAAGAAAAGAAGGCCTAGCATGGGTGTCTCATGCCTGTAATCCTAGCTATTCAAAAGGATTGCAGTTCAAAACCCACTCAAGCAGAAAAGTCTGTGGGACTCTTAGCTCCAATTAACCACCAAAAAGCTGAAGTGGAGGTGTGACTCAAGTGGTAGAGCACTAGCCTTGAGCACAAAAAGCTCAGGGACAATGCCCAAGACTGAGTTCAAGCCCCAGGGCCAGAACAAAAAGAGAGAGTGAGACAGCAGAGTGGCGGGAACAAAATTAGAGTATACTTGTGGCACTCTACAAAACAAAGGAAAGGAAGAAGGGCTCAGAGGTGTTCTCCTGTATCATTAAAATCTTGGATGTACACGGATGAAAGCAACTCCACCATGGTAAGTTTTAGCTCATCCTCAGGGATAGTACCTACCTGTCCCTCTGTTTCTTTTTGTGCAAAAGAAAAAATAGCAGCCGGGCGCTGGTGGCTCACGCCTGTAATCCTAGCTACTCAGGAGGCTGAGATCTGAGGATCGAGGTTCAAAGCCAGTCCGGGCAGGAAAGACCGTGAGACTCCTATCTCCAATAAACCACCAGAAAACCGGAAGTGGTGCTGTAGCTCAAGTGGTAGAGCGCTCGCCTTGAGCTGAAGAGCTGAGGGACAGTTCCCAAGCCCAGAGTTCAAGCCCCACGACCGACAAAAGAAAAAAAGAAAAAAGAAAAACTAGCAGATCTGTGTCTGTGTCATACCTTGAGTAGCTGAGAGAAGTCTGGGAAAGGCGAAAAGCTGGGCTTACTTCTCACTTTGAATCTGTGTTCTCTTTAGTCTTCTTTTATATGCACACACACATTATATATATATATATATATATATGTATATATAACATGCTGAAAATAAATGTACTAATTATAATGATTGCAGCAAGCTTTGCACATACACATCTGTGAAACACGCAGAGCTATTAGGTCATCTGTCTATGTCAGCCATATGTTTATAATTCTTCCCTCCCTCCTTTCCCCTCTCCCTCTCTTTCCTTCCTTCCTTCCTTCCTTCCTTCCTTCCTTCCTTCCTTCCTTCCTTTCTTCCTTCCTTCTTTCCCATAGACATATCCCATAGACATGTCTGGCTGCCATGTGGAAGATACTAGACTGAGAAAATAAAGTCCACTCCCTCTGTGAAGCTGGTTATTAACAATAAAACAGTTTTATATAGTGTTTATGAAGTGTATCTTAGAGAATTCATGTAACTAATCAAGCTTGAGATGCAAGCTTGAACAGATGTTTAAATTTATTGATTTTGTGTGTGTGTGTGTGTGTGTGTGTGTGTATGTGTGTGTGTGTGTACTGGGGCCTGGGCACTGTTCCTGAACTTTTTTTGCTCAAGGCTAGCGCTCTACCACTTGGACGGCAGCTCCACTTCTGGCTTTTTGGTGGTTAATTGGAGATGAGTCTCATGGGCTTTCTTAGCCCTGCTGGTTTTGAATCTCAGTCCTCAGATGTCAGCCTCTTGAGTAGCTAGGATTACCAGGCGTGAGCTGAGCCCGGTGTTTTATAATATCAGTGTGGGTGGAGAACTGAAGATCAAAGAATGAGAGAGGCCAGAAGGAGGCCCGTGTTTAATGACGTACAAACAACTGAACTTGCTGAGCCCTCTGCCCGGTGCTGGGATTCTAGCGGCTAATGGGAAGTCTCGGTGCTTGCATTCAAATGGGAGAGAGGGAAAACCTGGACTCTCCAACAAGCTTTTGGGGGTACAATGGGTACTCATAACTAGCCGCACAGGAGCAAGAGGTTAGCCTAGTCCAGGGAGGGAGAGAGCTGGGGTGCTGATGCTCAAGTAGGGGTGTGTGTGACCTGAGTCACCAAGATGATGTTGGTCACCAGGAGCAGCTGGTGCACCGGCCAGCAGGAAGGAGCTGAGCACAGGAACTCACTCAAAGCACTGAGTGGAGAGGAGATCAGAAGGATTTGCATGGCGGATGCTGCCAGGCTCCCAGGCCGTGGGAAGGAGTCAGGGCTGACTGTGTGTTGCAGCAACACACACGCAGGACAGGTTCTCAGCTGAGGGAGGGCGTGGCTCACCTTGTTTTCAGGAGAGATCCTTCTGGTTGCTGTGTGAAGGATCAAAGCAGGGAGTTGGGTTGGAAGGCGACTGGAATAATCCAGTTAGGCCACCTTGGGGTGTGGGGGGGGGAATGGAGGGGACGAGGGCCTCGAGAATGGGCCTGATCCTGGTTCCTAAGGCATTAGGAAAGCAGAATTGGCAGATGGCAGCGGCAGGGTTTGCTTAGACCCTTCTCCCTCCTGGTCCCTTAGCTTAGCAAGCTACCGAATGTCTCCATGTAGCCGTCACCTCTGAGGGGAAGTCTGATTGTTCTCACCATCCCCTGGGGGATTGGACCCTGGACTCCATACTATCAGGAGTGTGATGTGACTTTGAAGGCCTGTGGGTGAATTCCCAGTCTGGGAAGCCCCAGGGTGGGGCCCCTGGGTTTTATTTCCACCCTCCCTCTCCTCCCTGGCATCTACGCAGAGCCTGGCACTCAGGAGGTCATCGATCAATATTTGCCGAAAGCAGGGAGAGTTAATGTAACATAAAACACATTGATCCTGAAAGTCCTTCCACCTCCGACGTCCAAAAGGGATCTGGGGCTAGGGGAAGGGGTCTGCTGTTAGAGCACCTGTCTAGCAAGCATAAGAGCCTGAATTCAAACCCCAGGGACCACCACCAAAACACAAACAACCCCCCCCTATGATCCTAGCTGTTAGCTGCTCAGGAGTCTGAGATCTGGAGATCAAGGTTTGAAGCTAGCCCAGGCAGACAAATTTAAGAGACTCTTGCCTCCAATTTTAACTAGCCCCTCCCCCCAAAAAAAATGCCAGCAGTGGGAATTTGGCTCAAGTGGTAGAACATCAGCCTTAAGCAAAAAAGCTAAGCAACAGTATGGAAGCCCTAGGTTCAAGTCCCACCCTCCCCCACCCAATAATAACCAGATGTGTGCTGGACCCCACACCCCTCAGAGGTGCACACACAGCCTGGTCATTTCCTCTTTCTGACAACCCTCTGAGTTTTCTACATCACTCTTGTGGCACAGAGGAGAGCATAGAGGTAGTTTGAGTTGACCATCAGCCCTGGGACACGAACCCAGGTTCTTTCTGTTCTCGGCGCCTGCTGGCAGGAGGTAACATAACAGTGAACTGGACCCAGGGTGGATGAGCAGGATTCTGCCTTGCAAGTAGCCTCCCTGGATACTCAGGTTTGTTAGAGAGTGCTTTTTGATCTTGGAGATCTGACTGGATGACTGGTTACCATGGCAACGTAGCTCTCCCCGAGATGCCCAGGAGACCCTGCGACCAGGTCTTACTTATCCCCTAAACTCAAATGGTTGTGTGCCAGTGTCTACAGAAAAATCTCCACAGAGCCAAAACTGCCATATTGGAGAAAGGGGGAGAGAGGAATACCTTCACCAAGTGTGCTCTTTGCTCCAATATCATCCCCAACACCATTTTTTTTTTTTACTATTTTTTTTTCCTCCCTCCTGTTGGTACTGGACTTTGAACTCAGGGCTTTGCATTTACTCTACCTGCTGGTTCACTGGTGCTCTACCACTTAAACCATGCCTCCAGCCCTGCTTTTTGCTGGTTGTTTTGAAGATGGAGTCTTGTAGACTTTTATGGCTGGGCTGCCTTTGAGCCATGATCTTCTGGATCTCAGCCTCTTGAGTAGCTAGGATGACAGGCGTGGGCCACTGGCACCTGGCTCCCAAGATAATTGTTGGTGGTGGTGGTGGCAGTTGTGGCGGTCATGGGGCTTGAATTTAGGGCCTGGTTGCTGTCCCTGAGCCTCTATCACAATACCACTTCCAGTTTTTTGTTTTTTTTTTTTTTGGTCGGTCGTGGGGCTTGAACTCTGGGCCTGGGCACTGTCCCTCAGCTCTTCAGCTCAAGGCGAGCGCTCTACCACTTGAGCTACAGCGCCACTTCCGGTTTTCTGGTGGTTTATTGGAGATAGGAGTCTCACGGTCTCTCCTGCCCGGGCTGGCTTTGAACCGCGATCCTCAGATCTCAGCCTCCTGAGTAGCTAGGATTACAGGCGTGAGCCACCAGCGCCCGGCCCACTTCCAGTTTTTTGTTGTTGGTAGTGGTGGTTGTGGGACTTGAACTCTGGGCGGGGCGCTGTCCCTCAGCTCTTCAGCTCAAGGCCAGTGCTCTACTACTTTAGCCACAGAGCCACTTCTGATTTTCTGAGTGGGTTATTGGAGATAAGAGTCTCACAGACTTTTCTGCCCAGGCTGGCTTTGAACCGTGATCCTCAGATCTCAGCCTCCTGAGTGAATAGCTAGGATTAGAGGTAGGAACCATTGGTGCCAGGCACACTTGCAGTTTTTGAATGGTTAATCGGAGATAAGAGTCTCACAGGGACTTTTCTCCCCAGGCTGGCTTTGAACCCTGATTCTCAGATCTCAGCCTTCTTAGCTAAGATTTCAGTGTGAGCCACCAGCGCTTGGTTAAGGTTTATTTTTTAATAAGTTTTTTATTGTGAGAAATACTGCACAGAGAAGTGTTACAAGCAAGGTAATGAGTGTATTTCTTTCTTTTTTATTGTGAGAATACCGTACAGAGATGAGTATATTTCTCATCAAGCATTGTTGCCTCCTCCTTTGTTTTTCCCCTGCCATCCCTGCCCATCTCCACAACTATACTCCCCCCAAGTTTTTTTTGAGTTTTGAGCACCTGATGAATTGAAATTAGAAGTTTCAGTTTCAAGATTTAAAAAAAGAGACTTATGTTTAAATTCTGAAAATCTTTTTTCTCCCTTCCTCCCTTCCTCCCTCCCTCCTTCCCTCTCTCCTTCCCTTCCCTTCCCCTTCCTTCCTTCCTTCCTTCCTTCCTTCCTTCCTTCCTCCTTTCCTTCCTTCTTCTTTCCTTTCTGTTGTACTGGGGTTTAACCTCAGAGTCTCAAGCTCACCCAGCAGCTGCTAGCATTTTTGGTGGTGGTGTTGTTGTTGGTGGTGGTGGTGGTCATGGGGGTTGAACTCTGGGCCTGGGCACTGTCCCTCAGCTCTTCAGCTCAAGGCTAGCGCTCTACCACTTGAGCCACAGCACCACTTCTGGCTTTTTCTGCTTATGTGGTGCTGAGGAATGGAACCCAGGGCCTCAGGCATGCAAGGCAAGCGCTCTACCACTTGAGCCATAGCGACACTTCTGGTTTTCTGAGTGGTTTATTGGAGATAAGAATCTCATGGACGGTGCTGGGAAGGTGGCTCAGTGGTAAAGTGCTTGCCTTGCATGCATGAGGCCCTGGGTTCCATTCCTCAGCACCACATAAGCAAAAAGAAAAAGGCCAGAAGTGGCACTGTGGCTCAAGTGGTAGAGCGCTAGCCTTGAGCTGAAAAGCTGAGGGACAGCACCCAGACCCAGAGTTCAGGCCCCACAACTGGACCCCCCCCCACAAAAAAAAAGAAAGAGTCTCTCGGACTTTTCTGCCCAGGCTGGCTTTGATCCTCAGATCTCAGCCTCCTGAGTAGCTAGGATGACAGGCGTGAGCCACCGGCACCCGGCCTGCTCTAGTGTTTGAGCCATGCCTTCAGGGTATTTTTAAATTTTTTTCCCACATTGTACTGTCTGGGGCCTCAAGCTATCTTCTTCTTAACCCACTTCCATGTAGCAAGGTTCCCAGGCCGCCTGCCACACACCCACTGCTTCTTTTCATCTTTATTGTTTATTTTTACTTATAATTTGTATGTGTTCTGTTTTTATTACAACATGTTTCATGTGTTCATAAGTTTGTTCGCAAAACAAGTTAAGTGAAACACAGAGACTTTGTTATTTCCGTCTGGTTTTTGTTTGCTTGTCTTGGCAGGTGTCCAGGTTCTGTTTCAACAGAGTTAATTGGTTCCATTGTTTTTTGTTTTATTTTTAATTCCATACGTTAGCACCTGTGAGAAAATGCAGCTTTCTTTGAGTTGAAGGCAATGTAGAAGATCCAGAATTGTGGCTCCAAGAAGTTTTAGGACTCAACTAATTGGTCATTTTCCTTATTTTATTATTATTAATATTATTATTTTAGTAGCACTGGGGAATGAGCTTCAGGGTCTTGTGCTTGCTAGACAGGTGCTGTACCACTTGAGCCAGCCCATCAGACCTTTTGCTTTTAGGAGTTTCTTTTGTTTTTGTTTTTTGTTCAAGTTTCTTGCTGGTGCTAGATGAAGGCTTAGATAGCAATCCGCCTACCTCTGCTTCCCGAGTAGCTGGGATTACAGGTGTGCATCTGCTACATTTTCTCTTTATGGGACTCATCAGGGCGGAAATGTGTTACAACTAAGTCTGAAATGGTTCTTTCCATAATTATAAAATACAAATTCTAGCTGCTGATTGAAGGAGGATCACAGTTCGATGCTAGCCTAGACTGAAAAGGCTGGGGAACTCCATCTCTAATGAACCACTCAGAAGCCAGAAGTGGAGCTGTGGCTCAAGTGGTAGGGCACCAGTCTTGAGCAAAAAAGCTCAGACATAGTGCCCAGAACAAACTTAAGCCCTGGTACTGGCACACGCAGACACACACATGCACACACACACATCAGAATTGCAGGGCCAGGCAAACATCAGAGAGGTCATTTTGCAGAAGAGATGATGAAGATAAGCAGAAGGAATCAGTGCGTAGGATGCGTCCCAGTAAAGAACAGAAAGATACACACACACACACACACACACACACACACACACGCGCGCGCGCGCGCGCACGCGTGGATCACCAGAAGTCCTGGAGCACCGACAACCCTGTCATCTTCTAGTTGCAGATGGAAGCATCCGAGAGGCCAGGCAAGATGGCACCTCAGCTTGGAAGGTGAGAAAAGACAAAGTGGGGGTGTCCAGCTTCCTCTCCCGCCATAGGCTTCCCAACCCCCACTTCCCCAACCCAACCCACCGTGAGGCCGCCCCCACCTCTGTCCCCTTCTCCCAGGTCAACACAAGCTCTCTCTTAACCCCTGTACCTGTCACTCACGGTACCACAGCCCTGCCAGGCACAGCTGCCCAAGTTGGGCACTGCATAAGGCTGCCACATGGATGTGGTAGACATCACAGATCCATACCCATAATTTCTGACAGATGGCAGTGAACTATCTTGGGAGAATTGACATCATTTTTTTTAATCATTCATACAAAGCCGCCGTACGGTGTGTCAGGGCGCCTGCAGTCGCCACTGCCTGGAATACCATCCTCCTAATTCTTCAAGCCAGCTCCAGTTCCACCTTTCAAGCTAAGATAGATAGATAGATAGATAGATAGATAGATAGATAGATAGATAGATAGATAGATATCTAGGGAGAGAGAGAATGTTTGTAGTTGTGGGACTAATTGAAGGAATTAGTAGGAAAGAGAAGGAAAAGAGAATGTTAGAAGGTGAACAGTAGTGAAATATGTTACACCAATGAAAGAAGATGGAAAAACAAAACTTGCTAGGAGCTGTTGACTAATAGGAAGTGGCAGCATGGGGACAGGGAGAGGGAGCGAGGGTGGAGCAGATCAAACAACGTCTGTGGACATATGCAGGTGTGAAACACTGCCTGGAAAACCCCTTTGGACAATTAATGTACTTAATGAATGACAGACAGGGTGCAGGTGGCTCACCTCTGTAATCCTAGCTACTCCGGAGGCTGAGATCTGAGGATCTTGGTTAGAGGCCAGACTGGTCAGATAAAACTGAAAGACTCTTATCTCCAGTGAACCAGCAAAGAGCCCAAAGTGGACACACACACACACACACACACACACACACACACACACACACACACGGGAGCTGGAAAATACTTTCTTCTCCAGTCCAGAAAGACATTCTCAGCCACGCCCTTTAGCCAGGCTAGTCTGCCAGGATTAAAGGTTACTATCAATGCTCACAGTGGGGTTGAGTCTGTAAAGTCTGGAGGAATAAATGAATTGGCTACACAAAAGCAGTGCTCTTTTCCACGTTTTTTTCCAGAAATCAGGGCCTGGAGGAGACGCTCCGCTGGAGTCAGGTTGGCTAGGTAAAACACTCATCACCTTAATGCCAGCAGCAGCTCTGGCCAGCCTGAAATTGTGTTTGATCTATTCCTAGGATTTCTTCCTGCCTGTGGCCACTGAGGCTGAATTTCTACTTCCTGGACAGTTGTGAAGCGTGATTCACAAATCAATGCACTCGAGTGCAACCTAGTAAATCCATGTCAATAGAATTATTAAGTCCCTACCAGACAAGGTGTTGTGTGGTATAAGCAAACAAACCCAGGATGGTGTTATGCCCAGATGAGTGGAAACAGAGAGGCTGCAAGTGAAGAAATGGAAGGTCCTTTATTACAGCCAGCGGGGGCTCAGAGAGTCGCTATTGCCCAACAAAGATCGCTCAGCCCTGAGGGGGGGAGTTAAGTGGGGTTTTTAAAGGCAGACAATGAAAAATTTACATATGTTTAGTTAGTACCTGGGAGATTAACCGCTGGGGCCCAAGGCCTGTATCTCTTAATTTAAACAAAAGAGACAGATGAGGGGTTCAAGACCTAGGTGAGTGGTAGAAAGGACTTTAACAATTAGTGGGAGGGCGGGGCTGGTGTGTTCACTCTTTAACTCCAGATTTCCCTTTCTCCTGAAACTCTGCCTCACCCTTTGCTGAAGACCTGGCTGGGAAGAGGTGCACGCTGGGAACTTCATTAGCCCTAGGGGAGGCATTTCAGTGGCACACAAGGTGACGGGTGAGATGTGGAAAACCCCACTTGGTGACCGTGAGGGCTCCAGGGTCAGATCCCCTGGCTCCAGGGCTCCACTTGCCCGCTGTGTCACCTCGGGTCACGTCCCCCCTCTCTGAGCCTCAAGTTAAATAAGAATCCGAAAGACATGCTAAGACAGTGTGGATACAGATCTTTGCTGTATTTATCTGTTGATACATGCATCTATCTGTACATGAATACATAGATATAGATATCTATATTAATATCTGTCTGTCTGTCTGTGTGTTACTGGGATTTTGAATTTAGGACCTGGTATTTGCTAGGCAAGCCTCTGGAGCTCCGCCCTCACCACTGACCACGCCCCCACCGCGCGAACCACGCCTTTCACACCTGGCCACGCCCCCACCTACAGCCATGCTCCCGACGGTTTCGCCACGCCCCCACCACGAGGGCCCTGTCATTCAAGCCACGCCCCCTACACCTTGAGCCACGCCCCCACCTTGATTGCTCCTTGTTACCTTTCAGGAAGAGGCTGGCGCTCCTGCCTGTCCTGTCCTCAGACTTCAGTCCTCCCATCTCTGCCTCCCCTGAACCGCTGGGGTGACAGGTTGGCATCACACCAGGCAGGTCTGCAAAATGGAGTCTCCAGTAGCTAGGCATGCTCTCTTATCATGAAGACTGAGGACACCCCACCGAAGGGATTGTGAATCACACACACACACACACACAATTCACAGACCCTGGACACTTTTATTTTTGGCTTTAGGAACTTTTATTTGCATAGGTAAGACAAGGGCCTGGGGCCTGGGGAAGGTCTGGGGCAGGGGAGCAGGGCACATGAGGGTATTGGGGGGCTCACTTCGGGGGTTCAGCAGCCAGCACGGGGAAGCAGCCTTCACGGTGCCACTGCCGGTCTCGCAGGCGACGCACGGCCTGCATCTGCGGCTGGAAGGCGCCCCACTCGTTCCAGTGCCGGAAGTCCCCGGGCTCCAGCAGGTACTGGTATCCACGGTAACCCGGGTACTGGTAGCCCACCCAGCTGCAGGGAGAGGAAGGACAGTGTGGAGGCAGCCAGCCCCGCTTCACCACCCCAGAGACCCTGGGCCTTTAGTCCCTGGGCCCGGGTCCCACAGAGCTGGATGGCTTAGGCACCTGAACCCACATTCCCAGCCCACCTAGAGCTGCTGAGCTCAGGGAGAAAGATGGGAGGAGGGAGCCTGTGTCCCAGCCCATTTCCTGTGTACTCAAGGGAAGCTGTGTGAGCTCCCATCTAGTGTCAGACCTGCCTGAGTTCAAGCCCTAGCTCTGCCATGGACGAGCTATGGTGGTACAGGTAGCAGCAGATGCAGAGACACGAGGAGGTGTGTTACTCCATTGGTTTCCTTCAAATGGTTAATACCATACTGTGTGTGACCATCAAAGATTCATTGGAAAGATCTTTCCAGGTCCTTCTCAGACTCCCTGGTTAGCTTTCAAAACCTGGGTTACATTTTGGCCTCCTAGGAGAAATCTCTGTACCCCAGCCATCCTCACAGGTCAGGAAGCAGGGCCCCAAATTTCAGAGAAGAGAACAGAGCGAGAAAAAGACCAAGGCCCTGAGAGTTTTACAGGACCTCGCACAGAATCTGCAGGTGTAACTAGGAACCTAACTCTTGTCCAGACACCAGGGAGTCTCTGCACTGGGTGTTTGGAGGCAGGAGGTAGGTAAAAGTAGCTTCCTTTGGCACCTGTCTGGCCCCTGATCCTGGGGCCTCTGCGTGGGAAATCTGAACTCCTAGGAGTTGAATGGCAGCTTTTTAGAAGAATCTCATCTGCCCATTGTTCTGCCAGCAATACTGAGGCCCAGAGAGGTAGATGTGCAGCTCACCCAGGCTCCCTCCCCAGCCTATCAGTAGCAGAGTGGAGGACCCTCTGCCGACCACAGAATCAGTCACAGAAGTCCCTACGTTCATCCTCCCTGCATTCACACATCTACTCTACCGAGACTTGATGATCACTTCCGTCCCACTCTGGCTGAGCAGTAATCTACCGACTTTGTGAACAACCAACAGCTGGATTTGTTGATGTGACATTTGTCAGAGTCTGACTACTGCCCAGAAGCTTGAGGCTTTTCCGAAACAAACCTTAGGAGCAGGAGCCAACTGGCCCTGGGAGCTTTGGCGAGCAGCCTTGGCATCCCATTGGGAGGGGGAGGGTACTTACGTTCCGCTGGAGACCCTCACGCTGCCCACACGGTCACAGAAGCCGTACACCCAGAGGCTGGGCACATCGTCCTCGTGGACTTCCATGGTGTTGCCCTTGAAGTTGTCACGCTCAAACAGGCAGATCCGGTGCTCATGGGCATCCTGGGAAGGCACCGGAAGGTCAGGAACACAGGGAGAAGCAGGGAGGAGGGATGCAGAGGGGCCTCTGGGAACCAAGGGAGGGGGGGGAATCTAAATCTGCACCGACCACTAGGGGGCTCTTCCCGGATGGATGATAGCAACCTAGTCATCATGGGGGTATTCTGCAGGTAGACTGAGTCAGGCAGTACTGTCACTGAGCTGGATGTCAGCTATGCACCACACGTTCAGATGCATTCTTATGACCGTTGTGATGGTGATAGCCAGGGCCACAGAGGCACAGAGAAGGTCAGACTAGTTTGTCGACAGCACACAGCTGGCAAAAGGCAGAAACGTTCACAGACAGATCATTCCTAGGCCCAATCAACGTTTCTGAGTCTAAGACTGTTTATTCTGGTGTGTGTGTGTGTGTGTGTGTGTGTGTGTGTGTATCCAAATGCTGCTACTAGGGCTTAAACTCAGGGCCTGGAGCTCTTTTTGGCTTTTTCACTCAAGGCTAGGGCTCCAGCCTTTGGGATAAGAGTTGCACAGACTTCTCAAAACTGGGATGGTTTTAAACCATGATCTTCAGATCCCAGCCTCCTGAGTAGCTGAGATTACAAGTGTGAACCACCAGAATCTGGCAATATTTCCCATTCCTTAAAATCTATTTTTTTTTGGCATCAACAGTCTTATAAATAAAGCTATAAGAGTTACAAATGGGCCCTGGAGTCATGGAAGGGTCCTGGTGGAACACAGATCTGACTTCGAGTCCAGCTTCTGACCTGAATGCACTGACCCTCCCCCTCCACACCTCCCTGTGCTCCCTTAGGGAATGGGCTTACGGCTACCTCTGCCTCTTGCACAGGATCACGGGTAGTAAGTACCCAAGCTGTGGTTCAGCCAAAGCAAGGGAAAAGGCTCACCCGGGCACCTGGGCACTGGATTCAAGTCTGGCTTGCACTGAGTTTTGTTACCCTTATTATTAGTTTTTCTTTTGTTTGTCTGTCTGTTTTGAAGAGGACTCTGGAGAGTGGAATCAGGCCCTCAGGCATTCAGGCGACCACTCTACCCTGGAGCCAGCCCCAGCTCGGCCCTGCACGTGTTTTTATTAAAGTGCCACAAAGACGAACAGGTGAGCAGAGACAGAGTAATGCCAACCTCCAGTTTCTGGTGTCCCACGGGGCTGGGTTTGAATGCCAGGCCACCAATGTGTGGACGTGGCCTTATGCCCTTCACCCACTATTTGCAGCCTGAATTTCCCTGTTTTTAACACGAATGTTGCAACAGCCGTCTCTGACTGTGGTCAGGATTCTGTGAAAGAAAGGGAAATCACCCGGCACAGAGCAGGCACACTATAAATGCACACGCATCATGTGACTGTCATTCACCAGCAGCAGGAGGAAGCTGGCAGAACAGGCCAACTTCCCCCTATGAAAAACTCCAACAGAAGAAGGTTGACAAAGCAAGTCAGTGAGTTCTTCCAGAGAGAAGGGGGTGGGATATTTCAGTGGGGCCTTGGAAGTTGAGTAGGATGTGAAAGATGGAAAAGGGAGTGTGTATGTGTGTATGGGGGGGCGGGGTGCAGGAAAGAGATTGAGTAGAAAAGAAGACACAGAGGCAAAGACTGGGAGAGGGGTGTGAGGTGGGAACTAGGGGTGTGGCGAACTTTGAGCCAGGCAGTATAAAATGCTCCTGATGACGTTGACAGCTCCCTGGTAACCATGATAACAATACACTTAACACTGGGACGGTCTCAAGGGCCTGGTGAGGCTTAAGCCATGGTCCCGCACTGCCGGTGGGGTGGAGACCAGACTCCTCATTGTGTTCTAGGAGGCCCTGCACGGGCTGGCCTCTACGGATAGACATCGACTCCCTTCCTCCTTCTTCTGTCCCTCCTTCCTCGGCTCCCTCCGCTACAGACCTGATGGCTTTTCTTCTAGCTCATCTCCAGGCTTTCTGGGTTTTCCATCTTCAAAAACTGGGGGAGGGGGAGACCCTGCCCCTTCCCCAGGTCAGAGCCCTCAGTTCACCTCTTCTACCACTTTAGTGAGAAGGCCCAGCCCCTCCAAGGCTGTGTGGTTCCAGACTGATTTCTGAGGTTAGGATCTGAATAGATTTATACGGTGAACCTGTGGGTGGGCAAGGGTTTCGTCTGGCCCAACAGCTGCTGCCGTTCCTCAGGCATTTCAACTCAAGGCCATCTCTCTACCACTTGAGCCACAGCTCCACTCCCGGTGTTTTGTTTGTTTTTTTTTTGGGGGGGTGATTCATTGGAATAAAGAATCTCAAGGACTTCCCTGCCCCAGGCTGGCTTTGAACTGTGAGGTTCAGATCTCAACTTCCTGAGTTGCTAGGATGACAGGCATGAGCCACAGGTGCCCACTCAAGCCAGGCTTTTTCCCTGGAAAGATTCCCCCCCCCCAATCCTTTATACCTGGAGATGGGGCTGGAACCTAGCAGGGAGAGGGAAGGGGCTGCTCAGAAAGGATATGGATGGCTGGGAAGGTGGCTTCGTGGTAGAGTGCTTGTCTAGTATGCATGAAGCCCTGGGTTCGATTCCTCAGTACCACATAAACAGAAAAAAGTCAGAAGTGATGCTATGGCTCAAGTGGTAGAGGGCTAGCCTTGAGCAAAAGAAGCTCAGGGACAGTGTCCAGGCCCTGAGTTCAAGCCCCAGGACTGGCAGAAAAAAAGAAAAGAAAGGATGACGTAGGCCCAGGCCAGGCAAGGAGCAAGAGGATGGACAGGAGGCAGCAGAACACGGGACCAGCCCTGGCTGTATGGAGACTAGCTGGAGTGGAGCTTGTATGGCAAAGATAGGGACTCTCGCCCAGCCCCAGAGGTGATGTGATCTGGAGAAATGGGTACCACACAGGCTGGCACTGGCAAGTAAGATGGAGTTGCGGGTGATTCATCACCGCTTGGAACTGTGGGAAAACCATGAATGAAGTGAAGGGGGATGTCTCCACTTCTTCCGCTTGAGTCTTCTGTCTGCCCACTTAGTTAAATATTATCGGCTGATTTACTTTGTCGGCTATTAGCAGGACATTCCAACTGCCTTGCACCATGTCCCCTGTCCCTGTTTTGAAATTGAGGCTGGACACTTGGCGGCTCACACCTGTAATCCTAGCTGCTCAGGAGGCTGAGATCTGAGGATTGAGATTCGAAGCCAGCCCAGGCAGGAAAGGCTGTGATAATGCTAACTGTCGACGAGCCAGCAAAACAAAACAAAAACGAAAACAGCTGGATGTGGAGCTGTGGCCCAAGTGGTACAGTGCTAGCCTTAAAGGAAAAAAAAAAAAAAGCTCAGGGACAGCATCCAGGCCCCAAGTTCAAGTCCCAGGACTGGTTCTCATTACTGCTGGCTCTAATAACGAGAAATCTCTGTGTTTCTATTTCCTGGGTTCACAGTCCTGGGTGGATGACAGAGACCTCAGCGCCCCGCCCACCAGCCCCGCCCACCACAGACCACGCCCACTCACCATCCTGATTGGACGGAAGGACATGAGCCGGTCACTGCGGTAGCTGCTGGACCACGTGTCCCAGCGCGGGTACTCGCCCTTCTCCAGGACGAACATCTCCCCGCGGAAGTTGGACTGCTCGAAGGCCACCCAGCTGCAAGGTCAAGGGCCAGGGGAAAGGCTGTTAGCTGATCCCCCAACCCCTCCACCTTCTTGAGGTCCTGAGGACATCCGGAGAGGCCTCAGGGCGCCCCACGCTGTCTAGGTTTGACTCTGTGCTGTGTGACCTCGAGTAGTGGCTGCAACCTTTCTGAAGCCGCCACCGCCCCCAACTCCTCTACCTTCTGAAGTCAGTGGAGGCCTAAATGAGATAATATGCAGACTGTGTTCACACACGGTTCCGAAGTCCTATAAGGATGGTGGTGGGGCTGGGATTTGAACTCAGAACCTCATGCCTGTTAGACTTGGTGCTCATCACCTCCAGGCTTATTTTTTGAGACTAGAGTCTCCCTTCCTGCTTAGGTACATGCCTGGATCACTGTCTGTCTAGTTCAATGGTCCCCCTGTAGCAAGGGTGCTGGCCGCCAGTCACCGCATCTAGCCTCCCTTAGGAGGACTAATTAGAAATCTGAAGTCTGATGAGGGACTATGGATGCTTTTCCAGTACCACCTGGCTAAGGCGGGGCAGTGAGTTTGTCTTTGGGGGTCCTGGGAATCTAGGGGGAGAAAGTAATTTTCATTCCATAAAGAAGAAGGCCCATGAAGAGAGGAGTCTCATCTCCCCAAGGGCTCCTGGGACCATGTTCCCCCTGAGACAGTTGGGAGAGGAGACCCGTCCTCATGGTGTAAGGAACAGAGCATCCCAGGAGACCTAGGTCTGGGAATGAGCCAGCCTCATTGGGTGACTCCAGAGTGGAGTCAAGCTAGCCTCGCTCTATCTGGCCTGCAGTAGAAGAGAAAAGAATACAGCAGGGCTGGGAATGTGGCTTAGTGGTAGAGTGCGTGCCTGGCATGCAGGAAGCCCTGGGTTCGATTCCTCAGTGCCACAAACACAGAAAAGGCCAGAAGTGGTGCTGTGGCTCAAGTGGTAGAGTGCTAGCCTTGAGCCAAAGAAGCTCAGGGACAGTGCCCAGGCCGTGAGTTCAAGCCCCAGGACTGGCAAAAAGAAAAAGAATACAGCAAAGAACAGAGGAATGGATGGGTTGGCAGGTTGGATGGATGGTTAGATTGGTGGGTTGATGGGTAGATGGGGGGATGGATGACGGATGGATAGGTAGATGGGTACATTTGTGGGTAGACAGGTGGATGGGTGGTTGGATATACAGATGGCTTCTTCTGAGTCTCCTGGGAGCTGAGTCACAGTGGGCCTGGTCCTCTCTGGAGATCCAAGTATGACAGGTACCTTGGGTGACACTGCCCCCTGAACTCCCCTGGGAGTTTGGCCAGATCACTGGGGCCCCACGGCTGTATCCCCCCCCCATTGTACCCCTTCCATGCCTGGTACAAGCCGACAGGGGCCCAGCTGTGCCCCTCCCCCAAGCCCTGTTAGGAAAAGAAACAGCCGGATGTGGGCAGTGTGGGGCTGCAGGCTTGGTTTAGACGTGGGTGACTCAAACCCGGAGTATTTGTCCTCCAGCAGAAATGCAGATGGGCTCTGCCTGAAGCTAGGCCTCTCCACACCCCCTCCCCCTGCCCAGCCAGCTTAGGGGAAAGAAAGAAATGGCCTGGAGTTCCAGGGACCTTGGCCTGAGGGCACAGGCCCTGTGGAGGTGCTGGAGAGGCCTGGTGAGGAAGGCCTGGGGGGTAGAGGCCGGGCTGGGGCTGTGCACTGTCTGTCTTCCCATAAGCTCAGACCCACAGCCTGGACAGCCCTCTCTAGGCATACATCATGGTACTTACCAGGTTTCCTCTATGCTAACCTTCCCCACCGGCCCCCACTCCTGGTGCAGAGACTGCAGGAGGTACTTCCAGGGACTGATCTGGGATCCAAGCTTGTCTGATGACCTTTGCCCTCTGCAGAGCAGACAACCCTGGGATGGCCAGAACCCAGGCTGACCAGCCCCTAGGGGTTTGGGGTGGAGAATCAGAAGCCAAGGGGCCGGCATGGGTCCAGCCCTGGAGCAGACCGAGTACCTTGACCTCAGCTGGACAGCCTCTATGGGTGGAGGATGGAGATTCCCTCCTTCCATGGAGCCCAAGTTGGGAAGAGTCAGGGCTGTGTGAGGCCAGTGCTTGAGGCTTGCCCCTCGAAGCCTCAGTTTCCCTCTCTTTCTCTCTCTGTCAGTGCCAATTCTTGAACTCAGGGCTTAGGCACTTGTCCCTAAGCTTTTGGGGGGGGGGGGAGCTGGTGTGCTCTAACACTTGAAGCACAGCTCTACCTTGGACTTTTTTTTTTGCTGGTTCATTGGAGATCAGAGTCTCACCAGGGACTTTCCTTCCCCAGGCTGGCTTCAAACCTTGGTCCTCAGATATCAGCCTCCTGGGTAGCTGGGATGACAGGTGTGAGCCGTGGTGGCCAGCTCCTGTGTCCTACCTTCCGGCAGGGCAACTCTCCCTTGTGCCCACACAGGGCAGCCCAGCAGAGCCCAGGCACGCACCTGCTGCATGCCGGGGGTGTGGGATGCTGCTGGTGATGCTGCTGCTGCTGGTGCTGTCTGAGGTGTGAAGCCCCCCTCCTCCACCCCCTCCCCACACTCACGGTCCTGAGATGACGATGAGACTCCGAACTCGGTCAAAGCCACGGTCCCCCAGATTCAGGCACTCCCCGGAGAATTCCACCCGGCGGCCCTGGAAGTTCTCTTGCTCGAAGATCACCAGCTGCAGGAGAGAAGCCCCCATATCCCAAGGATGGGGGGGAGTACGGACTGAGGGGAAGGACCCAACCTGTACAACCTGACCCCCCATCCCAAAACCAAACCAAGCAGGTCCCAAGGGTCAGTGAGGCCTGAGGGCCTCTGTCGGGTGACTTAAGATCTGCTCCCCCCTCCCTCATTAGGAATGGTGGGGGGAGGGGGCATGGCCCTGTCAGATCCTGCTCTGCATTGGTTCTTCGCTCTGAAAGCATTCTCTTTGCGGTTGCCCTCCCCCACCCCAATCTTGGAACACCGGCCACCAAGTTATGCTCTAGGCTGTGTCAGCTTCGCCTCATATGTCACCTCCTCCTGGAAGCCTTCCAGGATTGCTCCTCCTCTACCTCTTGTGTGGAGGCTTGACTGAGTCTTTCCCTATGCCAAGTCAGCCAGAGGACAACACTCTGTGATCACTGCAGCTGGGTTTCTGCACTCCTCCCCCCATGCCCGGTGCATCATTCTCCCCTTGACCCTCACCGCGCCCCCCCAAGACTCCTCCTGTGCAGACCCTGAGCTTTGCCGCTCAGTGAACAGAGACACCTGTCTCCCTTCCGGAAGCCTCTGGTTTCTGAGATGGGGGGAGGAGGCTCCTGAAGCCTCCACACTACATTCCCACTCCCCACAGGCCCCCCAGAGAGAATCTTCTGCCGAGAGCCCCCCAACATCAGGAAGAAGCCCATCCCAGCCAAACCCGGGCATGGTGGCACACACCTGCAGTCCCAGCTGCTCAGGCAAGAAGTGCAAGCAGGAAAATCGCTGGAACCCAGAAGCTAGAGGCCAGGCTGGCCCCCTGAGCAACACCCCATCTCAAAAAAGATGCACATGAACAAACAGAAAGACAACCAACCAACGATAAAAAGCTGGAGTCTTGAGTAGGCTACCTAGCAAGGATAAGGCCCTGAGTTCAAACCCCAGGACCATCCAAAAGAGAAGGAAAATAAAGGCCAGGTGCCTGTGGCTCAGTCCTGCAAGTCTAGCTACTCAGGGGGCTGAGACATGAAGATCACAGTTCAAAGACTGCGAGGGTAGGAAAGTCCCCGTGAGACCCTCATCTCCAATTAACCACTCAAAAACCAGAAGTGGCACTGTGGCTCCAAGTGGTAGCCTTGAGAACAAATTGCTCAGGGTCAGTGCCCAGGCCCTGGGTTCAAGGCCCATGACAGACAAAAAAGGAAAGGAAGGAAGGGAACAAGGGGGAGGGAAGGATAAAAGGAGAAAGAAGGAAGCAGGTGCTGGTGGCTCACACCAGTAATGCTAGCTACTCAGGAGGCTGCGGTTCAAAGCCAGTCCAGGCAGGAAAGCCCGTGAGACTCTTATTTCCAATAAACCACTCAGAAAACTGGAAGTGGCACTGTGGCTCAAGTGGTAGAGCGCTCGCCTTGAGCTGAAGAGCTGAGGGACAGCGCCCAGGCCCAGAGTTCAAGCCCATGACTGACAAAAAAATAAAGTCTGGCACCAGTGGCTCACGCCTGTAATCCTAGCTACTCAGGAGGCTGAGAACTAAGGATTGCAGTTCAAAGCCAGCCTGGGCAGGAAAGTCTGTGAAATTCTTATCTCCAATAAACCACCAGAAAACCGGAAGTGGCTCAAGTGGTAGAGCACTTGCCTTGAGCTGAATTGCTGAGGGACAGCGCTCAGGCCTAGAGTTCAAGCCCCACGACCGACAAAAATAAAATAAAATAAAAAACACAAAACAAAACAAAAGAAAGGAGGGAGGGGGTGGAAGGAAGAGGGGCTGTGATTGTAGCTCAGTGGTAGAGCATCTGTCTAGCATGGTTCAAGGCATTAATTCAATTTTCGGGTACCTCCAAACAACCAACCAATCAAAGCCCTCCTGTCAGCTCCATTGGAAAGATCACCGCCTTATCACAGCCTTATCACTCAGATAAGGGGTGCAGTCAGCCAGACAGTGGCAGTCCGTACTGGGAACTGTCACAGGAGCCCAGACCAAGGTCCCACCAAGGAGCCATTGTGGGGGCTGCTAGCTCCCAGGAAGGATGCCAGGGATCATCCAGCAAGTGACGAGAGAAAAAGAAAACGCAGAATAACCACCTACAGTATATTCCAGTAAGTTTTTTTTTAAGGATGATTTTACTGGAATGATTGGTAGAAATTAAGTCGGGCGGATCCTGAACTTGGAGGGGCGGGGGAAGGGGAGATGGCAGAAGTCTAGAACTGGGAAGGAGGAGGAGTCGAGACCCCAGGGGAAGCTAAGGGAGTGCTTAGCCAAGCCTTGGATTTTCTATAGACAGTGGGTTTGTGGCTGTTGATGGCCTTGTTAAAAAGTGAGCTGAGATGAACGGTTAACTGCAACAATATAAATGAAAAGCTAGCTGTGTACCGGCCAGTGGGGTGAGTGAGCGTGTCATGAACCTAAGATGTCAGGTTCTTGCATCTGAACTTGCATCCTGACAGCCAAACCCCAGGGGGCGATGCCGGGCTCTTCCTGGGCCTTTCTGACTTTTTTGTTGTTGGTGGTGGTTGTGGGACTTGAACTCAGGGCCTGGGCGCTGTCCCTGAGCTATTTGCTTAAGGCTAACACTCTACCACTTTGAGCCAGAGTTTTCCGTCTGGCTTTTGAATCGTTAATTGGAGATATGAGTCACATGGGGACTTGTCTGCCTGGGCTGGATTCTGAGATCTCAGCCGCCTGAGTAGCCAGGATGACAGGCGGGAGCCGCCAGAACCTGGTGTCCTCTCAGACTTTCTTAACAGATTTTCAGAAGGGTCTGGACCTTACTCCTTTTTTTTTTTTTCTTTTTAAGTAGTGTATGTGTGTGTGCGTGCACACAGGCACACGCACTAGTACTGGGGCTTGAATTCAGGCCCTAAAAGCAGTCCCTGAGCTTTAAAAAAACAAAAACAAAAACCTCAAAGCTGATGCTCTACTTCTTGAGCCACAGCTCCGCATCTGGCTTCTTGATGGTTAATTAGAGATAAGAGTTTCACAAAGCCAGGCGCCGGTGACTTACACCTGTAATCCAAACTACTCAGGAGGTTGAGATCCAAGGGATCATGGTTTGGGCAAAAAAAATAAATAAATAAAATAAATAAGTAAAATAGTGAGAGCTCGTTGTCCATCAACAAATCTGGGATGATGGTCCAGTGTTTGTTGCACACTAATGCAATGCCCGGCGAGCAGTCCCAGCTCTCTATTTAGTTCTGAGAACTGGCTCTACTTCCTCTCTGGCTGCCCTCTGATACCCTACCATCAGTTAGAAAGCTGCAGGTAAGTGGAGAAGGTGTACATAACCTTTCCTGCCCGGCCTTATGCATCTTTTATAGAGAGGGAGCTGCGTCACTCGGAGGAGGGGGAGGGGGAGGGGGCAGACATGGGGGAGGAAGCAGAGGGCGTACCCCCCCCCAGCGGCCCACGTCCTTACCCGGTAGCTCCCAGGAGGCAGGTCGCCCACTTTGGCGCTGGGCATTGGCACGGATGCGGGGACGAGGGCAGGGCCGGGGCCGGGGGCTGGTCCAGTGGGCGGGGCTCCCTTCCCCTTGCCCTCGGGCCCTGGGTTCACGGCCGCTGTGGTAGCCGAGGCCTTGGCAGGCTGAGACATGGCTCGTGCTGCAGTGGAGGTCAGTGGGGAAGCCTGAGGCCTGGGTGATTTCCGGGGTGGCCGCCTCCCCGCTCTTACCTGCTCCCCCTTACACACCTGCGTGCTCCTTCATAAGCACAAGTCTTGAAATATTATGTCTCATCCCCGTCCCCTAGACAAGGGCCTCCTATCTGGGGTCCACCCCCCCAGTTCTGATGAACTCTCCTCTAAGACTTTGCTTATGCTGTTCCCCACCACACAGACACACACAGACACACACAGACACACACACACACACACACGGCCACACCCTTCCCTTTCCCCCCGGCTCTGAACTACCTCCCTTAGCTGGTCTGGGTTTGTTTCTTTCAGATGGGATCCTGACCCTCGGGGTAGCTGGGATCATGACCCGACCCTCCCTGAGGCTCAGAATGAGAGAGAGAGAATGAGGAGGGGGGGGGAAACACCCTGCCTACAGCTGTGTACAGATGTGCAGCTGCGGGGTCCAATCTCAGCTCAGCCCCGGAAGCTGGGCTATTCACCACCCTGCTGGGTACTTAGGTTTAGGGCCCAGACAGAAAGGCACCCCAGGCCGCAGCCCCGTGGGTGCTGAGCTGAGCCGGGCTGGGCCCAGGGGAACACAGGGCAGGGTGTGCCCACGGGAGGCGTCTAAAAAACAAGGGCTGTGGCCGTGGGGACCCCGGGGAGAGAGGACGTTGGTCAGCACCAGCGATTCCCAAGGGCTTGGGCACATGGGCTATTGCGGGGGGAGGTTCAGGGGCAGAAAATGCTCCTTTGAACCTTGCCGACATTGGAGGATCCCCCCACTGCACCCCAACAGCCTAAGCCCCGCGGATTCCCAAATCTCTAGTCAGAGCAAGCCCACGGCCATTACCCGCCCCTGCTTTTTCCTGTGGGGTGCTCTGCCACCTGGGTCGCAGCCGGGCCTCCCCACAACCTCCCTGCCCCCACGCCAGAACCCCTGGGGGGGCATGCCTTCCTGAATGTTCTCATCTTCTCCCTGGCCCATGACTCCTTCTTGCTGTCCACCATTTATTGATTCTGTCTCCATCTCCTGATTGCTGTGTCTCTCCCACTGGCTTATCTTTTCTGTGTTTTCTGGCCTCCCCTACCCATCTTCTGTCTGTCTGTCTGTCTGTCTGTGCCTCTCTCCTCCTTCCCCTCAGCCCTCAGCAGTATAGCAGCCCCCACCCCCTTACCTGTGGACGTGGGGCTTCCTTCGGGAGGACAGGCGCGTGCTGTGGGTGCCTAGGGGCTGACCCCCCATTTTATAAGCTGGCAGGCGCCGGACCCTCTCATCTGTAGTACAAAGGGGCAGCTGGCTCAGCAGCCCGCGCAGGGGCCCTGGGCCTGGCCCCGCTCGGCTACTGCACAGAGCAGCGATTTCCATTGTGAGCCTGAGAGCTTGCAGCAAAGCCCTGGCCCGCAGCCCTTCACCTCCCGACCTGCAAACCCCTCTCTCCATCACCTCGGCTGCCCAGGACAGGGCCGGGGCCAGGCCCAGGTCCCTGCGGGCAGCTGGGTAGAGGAGGGGGGGCGGGCAGGGAGAAGAGGCCCTGGAGAAAGGAAGGCCGGGCACCTGGGTTGGAATCCTGGCCGGGGCACCTTGAGTTGTGCAGCTTTGAGAGGCTGCACCGTATGTGCAGCAGAGCCGGGGAGAGGCTGGGGAAGGCCTGTTGGGGTCCCTGTCCTCCGCACTTCCTGTCTGCTTGGTGTCCGCAGTGCTCTTTCTGTGGAATCTCTGCTCCCCTCCCCACACACACACCTGGCCCCAGGACAAGCTGCTTTGCTTTGTATCTTGTGTGTACCCATTTCACGGATGAGGAGGGCGAGGGCTGGTGCAGGCCGGCGGGCAGGAGGGGCCTGTGTGCTGCATTCTCACCATGCCTGACCTTCGCCTGGACCCAAGACCCAGGGAGAAGGCCGCGGGCCGGGCTACCGTGCGCTCAGAGGGCTTGAACAGTCAGGACTCGGGGGCAGGTACCCCGTCCTTTCCTGATCTGTCTGTCCCCTGCCTCCAGTCCTGTTATCTGGATTGTCTCAGAGCCGCCCTTGTCCAAGGCCACACTCAGTGTCCCCATCGCCCCTGACCCCCACAGCTGGCCCAGGACTCTGGCCCGAGCGGGCTCCTCCTGTCTGTCCCCTGGATCATACCAGAGGGGGTGAGCGGGGAGAGATGGGGGAGGCAAAGAGCAAGAGAAAGGAAGGGGACAGAAGGCCACGAAGGAGACGGACAAGAAGACAGAGAGAGGTCGAGGCAGGATGAGGAAGATCAGAATGATGGAGAGACACCAGATGGTCCAAAATGGGGAAACTGAGGCCCGGTGGAGTGGCCGGAGGTTGCCTAGGGGCACGTGCAATGTCCCATGGCTCCTGTCACTCCCTTTGTGTGTGTGTGGGGGGGTGACAGGCTCTGCCTTGTGGTCACCCTGGCCTGGGGCCAGCGCTGGCTTGGTCTCCCCCCTGCCCCCAGCCCTCCTCCTCCTTCCCCGGCCTCCCCTCTGCCTTTCATCCCCAACCAACACGAGGGAAGGCAAAGCAGCAACCACAGAATGGAGGCACCCACTGGAACCCTGGGCCCAGAGCCGTGGTACAGCCACCTACAGATCTCAGCTTCCAGGCCAGGAGTCTGGGGGGAGGGGTTGTTCTAAGGCCTCCTGGAGCACTGTGCTGGCTGCCCAAAGGTGGGAGCAGAGGATGGATAGAGGGGTCTGGACGGGTTCTCTCTTCCCACCCTCTGAGGTTCTACCTCCCCACCCCCAATCACCTCCTTCACAGGTGAGAGGCTGAAGTCGCTCCTCTTGGCCCCTCCCAGCTTCCTTAACCACCCGCCTATAGGAATCAGGGCTCAGGGCTTTGTACTACCTGCATCCAAGCTCTCAGAAGCCAAGTTCCCTCATTCTTGATGTGTACTTAATTTAGCTTGCTGGTGCTAGGATTAGAATTCAGGGCCTCAACCTCACTGAGGTTTTCTTGCTCACAGCTGTGGGTGCTCGACCACTTGAACCAGGCCTCCAGCCTGACTTATATTTTTTGCCAGTCATTTTCGAGATAAAGAGTCCCGAGAACTTTTCTCCCCCATGCTGGCTTTGAATCATGATCCTCCTGAGCTCAGCCTCTTGAGTAGCTAGGACTGCAGGCGTGAGCCACTGGCGCCCAGTTCACGCCTTTATACGTTCTGAGTCACCTGTCCCCATGGAGCACAAGCCCGCCCCGGAAGGACCCCGTGCTCCCAGTTGGGCCTGGGGCAGGCTGGCCTGAGCCTCACCCCCAAGGACCCGACTCTCACGTCTTGGATGCGAGGTGCACACGCTCCCCTTCACAAAGCACCTGCTCAGCCCACAGCCCCAGAGCGGCCGGGATACATCTTCAGCTTCTGTGAACTCCCTAGTCCACTTTTCCTGCAGGACCCCCAACTCCAGCCCAGTTAGATGACTAGCTCTGCCTTTTGTATTTGTACTTTCTGTTCCTTGCTCTGAACTTTGCTTTGCATGGCCCCTCCTTCCACCCCTTTCTATACCCTTCCCTCCACTGGGGGTGGGGGGGAGGTCTAGTTGAACCAGGCCTCCACCAGGTAGCCTGCCCTGATTGCTTCTGTCTTGGAAGATGAAGGAACTTTTGAAGGGCGGAGAAACAGACAATTGTTCAATGTTGATTCTGTGCAGGGACCAGATAGCCTGTGATGTGGCTTCTCCTTTGAAGGATGCTAAGAGGGACTTCCTCTTTTGCTTGGGTTGAGCGTCTTGGAGCACCCAGGAAGTCCATCTTCCATCCGCTACTTTGCTGGGGCTGGTCCTGGGCAGGTGACCAGCACCACTGTCCCTCCCAGCTCCAGCCAGGGACTGCTGCTGACAAGTTGTTCCTGGGGCTGGGCCAGTGCTGGGCTTTGCATCTGCCCTCACTTGCTGAATCGGGGCTTTGTCTTAGGGGCCCCTGTCCCCTCCGTGCCTATAAAAGCTGGGCCTTCGCTGGTTCTGGGTCTGACATGTTCCCGGGGCTCAGTTCGGTAAGTCTGGCTGCACATGGGGCTGGAGCAGGAGTTCTCAGTAAACTTCCCTGGTCGGTGGGGAGCCCAGCACCCCCAGACCCCCAAAATCCTGAGGAATCTCAACCTTATCCTAACCAAACACCCAGCATGGCCCCCGGAGACCCTCACCCAAATGCAGATTCACATCTGTCGTTGTGCAGCTGGGTGAGCGGGGGAGGCGGGGGCGGCTGGGGGCTGGAAGGACTGGCTCATCCACCCAGTGACGCCCCCATACTGAACAGCGCTGCAAACACGCACCGCAGAAAGGTCAAAGCACACAGAGCGAGGCTCTGCCGTTACGGGGAGCCAGGATGGGTAGAGGTGGAGACGGAGCCAAGGCGGCAGGGATCGCAGGTAGAGAGGACAGGACAGGGACAGCCCCATGGCTCCTGGACCCCCCCCCCCCCCGCACCGCATGGATCTTGAACCCTGCCCAAAGCAGCTTGAGAAGGAAGTGGAAGAGGCAGGCAGGGAATGACAGCGAACTCTCCTCCTGTGCAGGACTCCCACAGCATGGCCCTGCAGTGCACCAAGTCCGCGGGACACTGGAAGGTAGGAGGGGAGGCGGGAAGGAGGGACGTGGGGGAGGGTGCAGGTCACGCTGAGTCCTGAGGACTGCCCCCCCTCCACTTCTCAGCTCCATCGTACCCTCACCTCACCCCTGGGGGGAGGGCCACCAAGGCACAGGGTGGGGAAGGGAACCGAGGACACACACACCGAGCCTGGATTTGAACTTGGGTCTTCATGTTTCCCACACTGGAACGATTATGCTCTCTAGCAGAGACAGTGGCAGTCTTTTGGTCTCGTTTCCATACCTATGTCTTTAAGTAAAATAACTAATAATAATAATAAAATAATAGAAAACAACTTAGAATTGGTCAATGGCCTTCCAAAACCCAGAGGAACCACATGGAAGTCAGTGCGGGGCTGGCGCCAGGGGCTCACACCTATCATCATAGCTTCTCAAGAGGCTGAGATCTGAGGATCCAAGTTCAAAGCCAGCCCAGGCACAAAAGTCCATCTGATCTCCAGAAACTTGGGGGTGGCACTGTGGCTCAAGTAGTAGAGCACTAGCCTTGAGCTGAAGAGCTCAGACACAGCACCCAGCCTCTGAGTTCAAGCCCCATGACCGACAACAGCAACAAAGTGTGGGGATATCAAGATTGGGGAGCTGTTCCACTGGGCAAGGCTCGCCCCCCCAGCCCTTCCCCCTGACCTGCCTCCCTCACCACACAGGGCTCTGATGTGGGGCCCCGCCTTTCTCCCCGCAGATGGTGGTGTGGGATGAGGAGGGCTTCCAGGGCCGGCGCCATGACTTCACCAGTGAGTGTCCCAGCGTGCTGGAGCTGGGCTTTGAGACCGTGCGCTCCTTGAAAGTCCTGAGCGGAGCGTGAGTCTGGGCTGGGGCGGTGGGGGGGGGGTGAGGCACAGAGTCAGGTGGGCGTTGGGAAGGACAGGACGAGACCTGGAGGGAGGCTGGGAGGGTTAGATGTCCTCAGCCTTATCTTTCCAGGCTCTAACTGGACCCGTGAGTCCTCCAGAAGTGTGGAGGACTGCGAGGATCACCCTGGAAGGCTGCTCAGGTGGTTCGCTGCGCAGCCGTAAAGAGTGCTCCTCGCACAGTCCTGGCCCAGTGGACCAGGCAGCCCTGTGGGGGGAGGGGAGGTCCCAAGGACCTTCATAGAGACTGCCTGAAAGCCAACATCACTTGCCAAAAGGAGAAGGGAAGTATAAGGAAGTAGTAAAAATGTGATTCATGTTTAGTCTATTCATGATCTCTTACGTGTGTGTGTGTGTGTGTGTGTAGAGAAAGAGTGGGAAAGGTAAAAAGAGGAAGAAGAGGATAAAGGAGGAGACATCTGTTGGTAACTAGATGGATTGATAGGTGAATGGATGGGTAGGTAGGAAAACAAAGAAAGATAAATAGGGGGATGATAGATGGTTAGATAGGAAATGCATAGATAGATGATTGATAGGTAGATAGATAGGTTAAAAAAAGAAAGAAAGAAGGATGGATAGGTGGGTAGGTGGGTAGGTAGATAAATGATGGTAAATGATGATAAATGATGGATGGGTGGATAGATGGACAGATAAATAGGTAGATAGATAGATGATACATACATAGGTAGATAAGAGAGAGGGGATAGATAATAAGTGCATGGGTGGGTAATGGTAATAGGTAGATGGATGGATGGATGGGTGGGTGGGTGGATGTATGGGTGGATATATGGTGGATGGATGGGTGGATGGATATGGGTGTATGGATGGTGTATGGATGGTGTATGGATGGATAGGTGGATAGATGGATGGTGGATGGATGGGTGAATAGATGGATGGATAGTGGATGGATGGATGGTGGATGGATGGGTGGATAAATGGATGGTGGATGGATGGGTGGATAGATGGGTGGCGGATGGATGGATGCGTGGATAGATGGATGGATTGTGGATGGATGGATGGTGCATGGATGGGTGGATGGATGGATGGGTAGATGGATGGTGAATGGATGGATGGTGGATAGATAGTGGATGGATGGTGGATAGATGGGTGGATGGAAGATGGACGGATGGTGGGTGGATGATGGATAGATGGATGGTGGATGGATGGAAGGTGGATGGGTGGTAGATGGATGGTGGATGGATGGATGGATGAGTGGATGGATGGTGGATGGATGAGTGGATGAATGGATGGATGGATGGATGGGTGGGTGGGTGGATGGATGGATGGATGGGTGGATAGATGGATGGTGAATGGTGGATGTATGGATGGATGGTGGATAGATGGATGGATGAGTGGATGGATGGATGGATGAGTGGATGGATGGTGGATGGATGGTGGATGGGTGGTAGATAGATGGTGGATGGATAGATGGATGGTGGATGGATGGGGGATGGATAGATGGTGGATGGATGGTGGATGGATGGTGGATGGATGGATGAGTGAATGGATGGATGAGTGGATGGAGGTGGATAGATGTTGGATGGATGGATGGATGGATGGCTGGATGGATGGTGGATGAATGGTGGATGGATGATGGATAGATGGATAATGGATGGATGGATGGATAGTGGATGGGTGGTAGATGGATGGTGGATGGATGGGGGATGGATGGATGAGTGGATGGATGGTGGATGGATGGATGGATGAGTGGATGGATGGTGGATGGATGGTGGATGGATGGTGGGTGGATGGATGGTGGATGGATGGATGGTGGATGGATAATGGATGGATGGATAGTGGATGGATAGATAGTGGAAGGGTGGTAGATGGATGGTGGATGGATGGATGGATGGATGGTGGGTGGATGGATGGTGGATGGATGGATGGTGGATGGATGGTGGATGGATGGATGGTGGATGGATAATGGATAGATGGATAGTGGATGGATGGATAGTGGAAGGGTGGTAGATGGATGGGTGGATGGATGGATGGATGAGTGGATGGATGGTGGATGGGTGAATGGATGGATGGATGGATGGATAGATGGATAGGTGGGTGGATGGATGGATAGGTGGATGGATGGATGGGTGGATAGATGGATGGTGGATGGATGGGTGAATGGATGGATGGGTGGATGGATGGATGGTGGATGGATGGGTGGTAGATGGATGGTGGATGGATGGATGGATGGTGGATGGATGAGTGGATGGATGGTGGATGGATGGATGGATGAGTGGGTGGATGGTGGATGAATGGTGGATGGATGGATGGATGAGTGGATAGAAGGTGGATGGATGATGGATAGATGGATAGTGGATGGATGGATAGTGGATGGGTGGTAGATGGATGGTGGATGGATGGATGGATGATTGACTGGCTGAGAGCTATCAGGAGACAGTGGCAGGGTACAGGGTTTGGGGACCAGTGCTGGCCAGCAGAATGCAGCAGAGGGGCTGGTCACCCTTTCCTTGGTAATGGAACATCTGTTTCGTGCATCTCAGTCACTGGCCACTTACGGCCCTGCAGGATGTGAGTGTGGACAGGATGGCCAACAAGAGTGAAGTAGTGACGGCAGATAATCTTAGTTTATTTAAGTTCCAATTACATCGGTGGCCTGCAGCCAGTGGTTATCCTATTGCACTGAAAGTTCCAGAAGGTTAGAAGAAAATCACCAGAAGAGCAATGCTGACCAGACGCATTGCAGAGTCCATGGCACCCCTCCCCCCGCACACACACACCCAGGACCCCAAAGGGCCAAGGACTCAGGTGAGGTCTTTCTCCCCCTGCCCCCTCCCCGTGTACAGGTGGGTGGGCTTCGAGCACGCAGGCTTCCAGGGTCAGCAGTATGTGCTGGAGCGTGGCGAGTACCCGTGCTGGGATGCGTGGAGCGGTAACACGGCCTACCCCAGCGACAGGCTCTCCTCCTTCCGGCCCGTGGCCTGCGCCGTGAGTCCCCGCCCACCTGACCTCCCCTCCCCACCCAGGGACTGGGGGGGGCGCAGGGGGAGGGGCTAGGGAGGGGACTGGAGACATCTTGAGGGAGGTGGGCGTTCCCACCGCCTCTGGCAGGTCCAAGGCTGAGGTTCACAAAGGCAGATTCCTTTTCATCTTCTTTCTGCATTTCTCACGCGCCATTCCAGGGCAGATACTCTGATAGGACAGAGCAGAAAATACAAGTCCATAGTAACGGCACCTCCAAGATGAAACCCCTACCCCCACTCTAGTAGCCCTGGAAAAGCGCCCAGGCCTTGAGTTCAAGGCCCAGGATGACAACAACAACAAGAGCAATAGCAAATGGAATCAGAGGAGCAGATGGAGCTGAGCAGCCGGACACTTGCTTAGCAAGTGTGAGGCCTTGGGTTCAAACCACAACATCTCTGTCTCTCTCTGTCTGTCTCTGTCTGTCTGTCTGTCTGTCTGTCTGTCTCTCTCTCTCTCTCTCTCTCTCTCTCACACACACACACACACACACACACACACACACACACATCCAATCATAATAAACCCAAGGCTTGGAACTCAGCTTCTGTCACTGGGAAAGCACCCTGCTGCCATCCTTCCAGAGGCTGACATCACATACATCTCCTTTATTCATAGCTCTCTAGTATTCCACAGAGGCAGATAAACCTGTTTGTTTGTTCCATAAATGGCCAGGACATTTCTCTCTCTTCCTGTGATGTCACGAGAGCATGCTTCTAGCCTGTTTCTCCCACGATTATTTTCTGCGTGGCTGTTGTGGAAGGCTTCTAGCACCTGCCACAAAGGGTTTTCAGACTGCTGAGGCTTGGGGGTGGCTCGGGGCGAGGCACCGGACCGCCTGAGTCTCTTCTCTCACACACAGAACCACCGTGACTCCAGGCTGACCATCTTTGAGCAGGAGAACTTCCTGGGCAGGAAAGGCGAGCTGAGCGATGATTACCCCTCCCTGCAGGCCATGGGCTGGGACGGCAACGAAGTGGGCTCCTTCCACGTCCACTCTGGGGCGTAAGTGGACAGGGCTCTGCCTGGCAGGGCAAAGGGAGGGTTGAGAGGGGCAGGGCATTTGTCCCGGGTGGGGGGGTACTGGTGGGGGATTTAGAGCCACCAGGCAGAGCCTATGTGATTGCCATTAATCAGACCAAGCCAGTTTAAGGCCAGAGGAAATGGATCGGTCCCTGTAATCAGCTACAGGTACAGCTGGGTCCAGGTGCTGTATTGGGATCTGCCTCTCTCCGCGGGGCTCTTTCTGTGGGGTGG
Organism: Dipodomys ordii; assembly: GCF_000151885.1. Taxonomy (NCBI): domain Eukaryota; kingdom Metazoa; phylum Chordata; class Mammalia; order Rodentia; family Heteromyidae; genus Dipodomys; species Dipodomys ordii. The sequence continues at coordinate 5,504,029 of NW_012267239.1, read as the reverse complement.
CAAACACGGCAGCATCCTCTTTACATTCCTGCCCCATAAAAAAGATTTTACCAACAAGATGCCGGTGACTCAGCCATTTTAGCTGCTCAGGAGGTTGAGATGAGAGGATTGGGGTTGGAAGCCAGCCCGGGCAGGAGAGTCCACAAGACTTCATCTCCAATGAACCACCAAAGGCCTGAAGGAGCACTGTGGCTCAAATGGTAGAGCACCAGCCTTGAGCTCAAGCCTGAGGACCATGTGTACATGTGTGCATGCACACTCACACATTCACACCCCCCACACACACAGCCTTTTGATTGGGCCAAGCTCGGTTGCATGCTCTATTCTGAGCCAATCACCAACACCCACAGGAACACAGCGCTGTGATTGGCTAGGCCTGGCCACTCACTCTCTGCCAGTCAGCTTGTGTAAGAGAGAGCGTGCTGCTCCCCACACCTTCCCGGGTGGCCTTGGGCTCCTGGAGGTCAGAGGTGAAGATGGGAGGTAAGGTTTTTGCCTGAGTTCTCTCCATTTCAGAGTACCACGGCCCTCAGGACTGCTCAGTCCAGCTTTCCCTGTTTTTTTTTTTTTTTTTTTGCTCAAGGCTGGTCCTTGACCGCTTGAGCCAGTTGAGCTCCATGGATATAGCTTCTTCAGGTTAATTTGGAGATGAGACTCTCCTGCTCAGGCTGGCTCTGAACTGGATCCTCCACTCTCAGCCTCCTGAGCTGCTAGGATGGCAGGCGCCAGCCACCCGTGCCCGGCCAGCTTTTCTCTTCTACAGAAGAGGAAATAGAGGCTCAGTAAAAACCTAGAGGCCACCGACAGGAAGCCTCGGATGGGAGGGAGGGGCAGGTGCAACACACACCGGCCCAAGGAATGGCACCAGCAAAGGCACTGTGGCAGAGAATCAGGAGGCGAGGCCCAGCGCCCGATGGCTGGCTGTGTGTCTGTCTGTCCATCCGTCGCTTCCCCTTCCTTTTTTCCAGCTGGGTCTGCTCCCAGTTCCCGGGCTACCGGGGTTTCCAGTACGTGCTGGAGAGCGACCACCACTCGGGTGACTACAAGCACTTCCGGGAGTGGGGCACCCACGCCCAGAGCTTCCAGGTGCAGAGCGTCCGCAGGATCCAGCAGTGAGCATGCGCGGGGGGGGGGGCGGGGGCAGAGCGAAGGAGCGCATGCGCAGCGCGGGTCTGGAGCCTGCGGTGGCTCTCCCTGCCCCCCCCCCTCTTGCCAGCCCCGGGAACCCAGCGCCCTGCCAGCCAGCCCGCGCATGCGCAGTCAGCTCAGCAGCCCAGAGACCTCCCCCTCCTCCTACCACTAATGATAGTAATAAGAATAATAAAAGCAGGCCCACTGTTAACTGTGCCTTTCCTTTCTTTAAAAACAAACAAGGTAAAGAACTTTATTTATCTTTATTTCCAACTGTATGCCTGGGCTTCTCAACCGGGTCAGCTGCCCAGAGTGAACTGTACATGAATGAGCAAGAACTGACAAGGCGGTGGGCATGGGGGGCTGAGACCTGAGAAAGACAAAACCAAACCTAGGAAACGCTGATCTCCAACGAGTCGGCCAAAAGCTGGACGTGGGGTGTGGCCCCAGGGGTAGAGCACCAGCCTTTGAGCCGAAAAGCCCCAGTCCTTGAAGGGTTCAGAAAGTAGGCCCTCACACTTTAGTATGAGTAAGCATGTCCATTCTGATTTATCACAGGAAAGCCTCAGATCCCTGGAGGCAAAGTCAGGAGGATTTTGAGGAAGGAAGGAAGGAAGGAAGGAAGGAAGGAAGGAAGGAAGGAAGGCAAGGAGAAAGGGAGGGAAGGAGGGTCCCCTTAATTTGATGGTGACTTCTGTGAGGAGCCAGCCCATCCGGAGCCAAGGGCTAGACTGGCAAGCATGACAGACAGACAGACAGGGCCCCAGAGGTGACAGGCTGCTAGAATGACGGGTAATAAAGAGACAATTTGTCAGGGTGATCTTGGGATGGAAGGAAAGTGAGATTATTTTTCCTACCTTGTGAGGAGACCTATTTCCCTAGGTTATCAAGGAAAGGCATGTAAGTGTCTTGGTGGCATTCCGTCCACTTGTTGGCAAGCCTGGCACTTCACCAAGGGGAACTGACCTCCCCCCAAGGCTCAGGACAGGGGACCCAAACCAGTACAGAGGGGGAAGCGACTTCCTGGAGGCCATACAGCCAGCGCCGCCCACACTGAAGTTCCCTTCCTGTGCTCACCAGAGGGGAGGGAGCCTCTGCCCCCTGGCCTCCCTCTCCCCTCCCATAAGGGGGACCCCCCCATCTTGCTTCTTCCTCGTCTCCCCCGCCCATGCATCATCCCTAGAATGGCTTTTCTTCCTGTGTAGTGTCTACAGCGTTCCCCAGGCACCAAGGAGCAAAGACATGGGCCCAAGACTATGGTGGGAGCAATCAGAGAGAAAGGAAGGAGGGCGGGGAGAAAGGAAAGGTGAAGATCTCACACAGCTCTGGGGTGTAGGAGACAGAGGGAGAGGAGGAAGAGGAGAAGGAGACAGAGAGACAGAGACAGAGACAGAGAGGAGAAAAAGGAGGGAGAAAGAGAGGAGGAGGAAGAAAAATAGGAAGGAGGAGAGGAGGGGGAGGAGAAGGGAAGGGGAGGGAGGAGAGGAAGAGGACAGGAGCCAGCCTCTCTTGCACTCGGCCCAGAACAGGGAGGCTGGTCTTTCCTGGCCGGGAGCACGGTGATCATGGCGGACAGGGGGCAAGGCGCTGGGCCAGGCTCGTGGGCATCCTTATCTTGAGAAACCAGCAGCATGGTGTGTGTGTGTGTGTGTGTGTGTGTGTGTGTGTAGGGGGGAGCTGCCCCCCAGGACAAGGCCGGAGGAAGGGAGGAGGGTCCCCACTCCTCCTTGAGGCTCTGGATGGAGACTCCACCCCTAACCTCCTTCCTGGGGCCTCCATTTGCCCAGCTGTGATGAGCAGATTAGTGGAGGCCCAGAGGCCCCCCTTCCTGCTGCCAGCTGGGGGTTTTGGGTGGGGTGTGGGTGGGGTGGCTGTAGGTGAGGAGGCCCAGAGCTGTTTTGATCTCTATGACCTCCAGCAGCTTGGGGAGGGGAGCCATGGCCTTTCCCAGCATGCCCTGCCTCCCTCTGTGTGAAGTGTAGAATTTAAGACCCTGGGCTGCCCAGAAAAGGCCACCGTGAGCAGGGGTGAGCACTGGACAGCCATGGGCCAGGCAGAGACTCTTCTGGAATGCAGCTTGGCCCAAGGGGCCCCTTGCTGGGGCTCCCTGTCTACCCCGAAACCAGCTTGTCAAATCAAATTCCTGTAGGGACAGCAGAGGACAGACAGAGAGAGACAGAGAAAGAAACAGACAGACACACAGACACACACACACAGATTCTTAACACATGAGCCCAAACACCCATCCTGGCCTTTTGCTTTTCTCTTGACATTTAAAGCCAGAAGCAGGCTGGACTCCCCTAAACCCACTGTAAGAAACAATACAAGGAGTTGGCAGCCGGGCTTGGAGGTGCATGCATGTAATCACAGCCCATTCATGGACGTGCTGTCTACACTCAGGGCGGGATCTTCCCGTCATTTGCTCTCCCACACGTCAATCATCTGTGGACCCTTTCAGGCATACCCACATGGGCACTTTGCTAATTTCCCTAGGAGTCTCTCAATCCAGTCCTGTTCACCATAAAAATCAATCATCACCACCTGATGGCCCTGGGTCTGAGTCTCCACTGTCCTTCTCCAACTGGCCTCTGTTTTCTTCCATGGTGACGCTCTCTTAGCTCAGATGGGGAGACTGAGGCTGGAAGATTTAGGGACCATAAACTCAATTCTACAAGACATCCGATGCTCCCGAGACCTGCCCTGCACTGACCCCTAGTGGCCAGAAGCAAGCACACACACACACACACACACACACACACACACACACACACACACACACACACACACACACCCTGGCCAGGCAGAAGATTGCAGTCTTGGCCTCGGGCCTTGGGTGCTAGGAGATGGGGTGTAGGGCAGACTGCAGGCAGAGTTGGCACCTGGAATCTGGAGTGAGCCCAGTCCTGCTCTGCTTCCGTATCGGCTACATCCCAGCCTCTAGGCACCTCGCTGTTTTCCCTCGGCTGACTAGCGACACCTGAGACAAACCACCTTCCCTCTTTGCTGTGGTTGCCAGGATGCTCAGAACCAGCAAGCTCTCCAGCAACTGTGTAGAATGGACAGGGGGTAGGAAAAGGATCTCATCTTGGAATGTCTAATTCTGTGTTCTTTTCTCTGGGTCTCATTATCTGTCTTGTATTTTCTTTACTGGCTATGTTGAAAAGAAAAACAAGTTCCAGTGCTGGGGATTGAACCGAGAGCTTCATTCGACGGCTTTGGACCAGAGTCCTACCACAGAGCTACCTCTTCAGCCCCAGAGCATCTTTGTAGTGCCTTAAGTCTCTTTTTTTTTTTTGGAGGGGGTGTGGAGGGCGTGGAGGGAGAGAGTGGGGAGGGTCTTGCTTTCCTCCCTCAGGAACAAACTCAGGAGGAAAGAGAAAGAGTTTTGTAGCAGAGTTCTTGCAGAGTTTCATAGCCTTCCGTTGCTTCTAGTGTCAACCCTCCTCCTGCTTCCTTGGCCTCCTGGGCTCTCTGCAGTCAGCCTGGGGCAGGCCAGCATGCACGGGGCACCAGGAAGCCCACGACTGTCCCTAACCTCTGTCCTGCAGGCCCAGTCCCCCTCCCCCACTCCCCGCTCTGGGCACCATTGTCAACACACAATGTGCTCCTGCTGCTGGGCTGGGGTAGCCAAGGAGGGACAGGGGGCAGGAACTGCTGGCCCATGGAGGGAGGTCAGGCCGGAGCTCTTGGAGGCCAGGATCAAGCCGGGACCCATCCAGCTGCATCTTGGCTTTAGATCCCTGCTAACAAGGGAGAGGTAGGGGCGACCCAGGTTGACAAGAGCAAGTGTGTGGAGCGAGACAAGCCAGACCCATGGGTGTGTGTGGGGTGTGAGAATGTATTTCTGTGGAGGTCTGAAGTATTCCTTTGGCTTCTGAAGGAGAGAGTGGCATGGTAGTGCATGCCTGTAATCTCATCTACATGGGAAGCACAGATTGGTGGGATCACGGTTCCAGGACAGCCTGGGTAGGGAAAGTTAACAAGTCTTCCATCTCAATCAAGAGGCTAGGCATGGGGAGACACCCTGGTAATTCCAACTACGCAAGCAGCAGAGGAATGAGGATTTGGGTGGGAGGCTGGGCTGGACATACACGCAAGACTTTATCTGTAAAATAAATAAGTAAAGAAACTAAGGCAAAAAAAGAGCTGATGACATGGACCCACCGGCAGAGCGCCTGCCTAGCACAAGGCATTGGGCTCGAATCCCAGTACTACAGGAGAGAAAAAAGGGAGACGTCTTCCAGGGTTAGGACTTCAAGACGTTGTAAACCTCAAGGCTGGTCACGGTCTTGACTAGCATCCATGAGGCCTCTCCTGTGGCAGAGGGCCTTGTGCTACACCGGTGTGTGGGGGGGGGGACTCAGGTAGGTGTGTGCACGTGTGTGTGTGTCTACACACACACACACACACACAGCAGGTGAGCACTGACATCAGCCAGGATGGGCAGAGCCTGCCCACCCCAGAGGTGTGTGCCCAGGGGAGCCAATTCCTCCGGACCCCTGGCCCCAGACACCAGATGACCCTGGGCCAGTGTAGCTGGGCAAGGGACTGAGCAGAGGCCTGATGGGGGAGGGTCAAGCTCTGAGGCTGGCGGGACTGGGGACTGGAGGTGGGGTGGGTAGCTGTGTGTGGGGAGGTACAATGAGGTCAGCCTTGTATTTCTAGAACCTTCTGGCTTTACAAGGGAAACACACTAGGGGATGCACACAGGGGTGTTGGGAGGAGCTGGTGGGGGTGCACTCTGGGGGGGCCGGGAGGGAGGATGGTGGGGGTGGAGGAGACAGGGGAGGCTCTATGGTAAGGCTCTACAGAAGGGGGTGTCTCTGTAATTCTTCTATGGGGCTGCCTCCTCCCCCATAATCCCTGCAGGCCTCAGATCTGGCTCTGTCAGCAGAAGAAAAAAGACTCAGCAAGAGAGGGCTGGGAAAGGGAGGGGAGGGGAGGGCAGGGGAGGGCAGGCAGCTGCCGGGCGGTCCTCTGGCCTCTCCCCCCCACAGCAGACAGGCCTGGCGCCCTGCAGCTGCCCGGGCCCCGGGGCTGGGAGTCGGGAAGCAGGTGTAGGGCACAGAGTGCGGCCGCAGATGGTGAGTGGGAGGCCTCTTCCCCCGCCGCACACAAAGGCCCAGACAAAGAAGCAGGGCCCAGGAAGCAGCCCTGCTCATGGGCAGGGAACAGAGGCCAGGGATCCCCAGCCAGCCGGCAGATGGGAGGCCTGGGGGGGGGCGAGGGGTGGGGGTGGGGAGGGAAAGGCCTCCTGGCCTCTGAGCCTTGTGCTGGACCCATTAAAGGAAGAGGCTGGGGGAGCTCAGCTTTGCCATTCTGACCCCTCCCCAAAAGGATGGAGGTCCACCAAGGGGGGACATGAATGTGGCACAGGGTGACCTGATCCCCGTGTTACACGCTGTGGGTCACACCTACTTGCTCTGGCCACGGACACAGGCTTGGTGTGACCCCAGGGTAGCCTGGCCTTAGCAAGGGCCAGGGCTCCAGAGTGAGCGGGGGGGGGGGAAGGGGAGGGGGGTCCATTCTCAGCTGGCCGGCAGCATGAAGAAACCAGGTTCTCTGCGTGGTTTTGGGGTTACCTTCGGTGGGGCTGGGGGGCTGACTTTGGACAGATCAGATTCAGCTCTGTCTGGGAAGTTTCCGGAAAGTCACGTGGGCCAGGCACTCAGAGTGGAGATCTGTGGGTCCGTCGGTCAGGGGTCAAGTCCATTGCTGTTGGAGGTGATGGGTCATTGCTGCTGGACTTGGGGCCAGGGTCAATCCCTTGAGACACCTCTGCAGGGCTGAAGGGAGGAGGGTCTTGGGCTCTCTCTCTCCCTCTCCCTTTTTCCCTCTCTCTCTTCTTTCCTAGGCATTTGTGCCAGGGTCTGAAATCTCTTGCAAATCTCGGAGCTGGTAGGGCGAGATGTCGTTTGTGGGGATGAAGAGGGGGGGTGGGGAGGGAATGGGTGCAGACACCAGGTTTAAACGTGACCCTGAGCTCTGCCATCCCAGGGTCTGATGGCTGCGGCTGCCTGTTGCTATGGCAACTAGCCCTCCTTAGGGATAGGCTCTGGTCCTCTTGGAGGACAGCAAAAGGGGGAACGAGTGTTTTGCGGGGAGGGGCGGGGGGGGACTGCTCCTTCCTGGATGGCAGCTACAATAGTGGACCCACCCTTGGGAGCGGTGGCCAGGGTGGCACTGGCCATCTGGGGCACGGTGGTCTATCATGCCCCGGCTGACTCACACTGTAAGGCCAGGGTGCAAAGGACATGAATGGGGACACAAGTAGGGTCCTAGCTGTCACCAGATGTGAATCTCAAGGGAGGCTCTGCCCCTGACACGGACAGAGGCCAAAGGGCCAAGGGGTGTCCCCCCCCCCCGGGCCCAGGTACCCTCTGCACCACGATGAAGAAATGCTCTATATTTGAGGACCAGGGACAGAGGAGCCAGGCAGGCCCTGACTGGACACGGGGTCTGCTCTGCCTGGCACTGCTCGGTCCTGGGCTTCAGGATTCAGCCATGGCCATCTCTGTGATCACAGATGCTCCAACATGGACGCACAGACACACCACAGTTCACCTGCACTGAGCCCCAAGATCAGCAGAAGGAAGTGGGGAGGGGGAGTGTCTTGATTTCTGTATCCCCTTGACTGCTTAGAGAAATTGGGGACACGTTCCCAACTCCCCCTGTGTGTGCGGAGACTGGGTCACCCCAAGTTCCAACCAGGCTTGCTTGGGTTCCAGATGGAGGAGGGGAAGGGCTACAGGCTTGGGACAGACTCCGGGAAGGCTGGGGCCTCTGAGTGGTCTCCCCTTCCCGGCAGGGCTGTTGGCTGTGTCTGAGATCCCCAGGGTGCTCTTACTTCCTGCACAGGCTGTGGGCCTGTGCGTTGGAAATGTGCTTCCAGCTTGTTGAATGGGGCTTGGATGTAATGATGACCAGGCTGGAGAAACGGGTTCAAATCCCGCCCCAGTCCCTTATAATGGCCATGAGGGACTGCCACTGACTCTTATAGCTCCTTCCTTCCTTCCTCCCCTCCCTCCCACCTTCCTTCCTTCCTTCCTTTCTTTTTCTCACTGTGATTGGACTCAGGATTCCCCTCTTATTGGGCAGGTGCTCTACCACTTGAGCCACACCCCTGTCTTTTTTTATATGGTTTATTTTCCAGGTAGAGTCTCGATTTGTGCCTAGGCCATTCTGAGCTGCTACTATCCTTGGACTTGTGCTCCTCCCTCGACCTGGGATGGCAGGTGCATGCCACTGTGCAGGGCTCTTGGTTGAGACTGGGAGGTCTCAAGATGGAATGTTCTGGCAAAGCAATTCTACTGCCTTGAAGGAGCCTCGGAGTTCCCTAGTTAAAATACCTCTCTTTCTCTCTGATTTCCATCATGGAGGTTTTGATTGAGTGGCGCCTAGCTAGGGCCTGGAGATGGGCCTTTGTAATACGTTCCTAAGGGAGTTGATGCTTCCTGCTGACCCTGCAGCACCCTTGTTCTAGAAATACACTAGGTACCAGCCAGAACCTGGTGGCTCACGCCTGTAATCCTGGCTACTCAGGAGGCTGAGCTCTGGAGGATTGAAGTTGGAGGCCAGAGACCCTCCCCCATCTCCAATTAACCGGGTAAATGTGGGACTAGAGGCGTGGCTCAAGTGCTGGCCCTGAGTTCAAGTCCCCATCTTCCCCTTGGGGAGAGAAACAAAAGAGGAGTACTAAGCAGACAGAGGGCAATTAGGACAAAAGGCCACAAACCCATGCACACTGGGACTTAACATGCGCAGCGGCGCTCGGCTGGGCGCCACCTCGCAGGCGCGGGTTCGAATCCTGACCCTCGCTGCGGAGCGCTTGGCAGAGCCCGGTCTCTCCCGAGCTCTGCGGCCGGGGCTCAGGCGGCGGCTCCCCA
>NW_012267239.1:5492249-5494007 GCF_000151885.1 Dipodomys ordii | reverse complement strand
CTAGAAGCCGTGCTGGGGCTCTGGGGCCAGCCTGGGACGGGCGCTCTGCGCATCCCCCACCCCCGTTTCTGGAGAACCCCCAGATCCCAGCGAGGGCGGGTGGGGCTGGGGGAGGACGCCGGGTAGGGATGAGTAGTTTGACTAGGCAGCCGGGGAAGGGGGGAAGGGGGGAGGGAGGAGGGAGGGGAACCCTCCCCCGTTCCCTCCCCCTCCCCCGTGGGGCCCAGGCCGGGGGGGGGGGCGGCGCTTCCAGCACACAGATGTCGGGGCCACGTGCCCTGGGCTCTGCGGCCTTGGGGTGGGGCTGGGTATCTGGGAGCCCACAGGGATGGCTGAGCACCCCCCTCCCACCCCATCCCACCTTTGCCCCCATCTCTGGATTTGTGGGGGGGGCGGCACCTCCACCTCCATGCCCACCTAACTGGATGGCTTCATGGCCCCTGACCACCGTCCGGCTCTCTTGCTTCCCTGTGTAGCCGTGTCCTGACTCCTTAACAGGAGGTAGAGTCTTCGGGTCTCCAAGATGGACACCCCTCTCCCCCCCAGCTTGACCTTCAGCTTCTACCCCCTTCTGTGCACCTGCCTTTAAAAGGAGACTCGAAACGTTTGGGTGGTGGCGGGGTGGAGGCGTGGCTCAGGCGGTAAGGCGCCCACCAGGGATTAGAAAGAGAGGTCCTGTCCTGGACCTAAAGAGAGGCGATGTTTGCAGGTATTGGAGGTGTGGCCTAGGCGGCCAAGCGCCCACCAGTGAGTGAAAGCCTCCATTATACCGAATTTGAGTCCTGTTCTCAGACAAAAGAGAATCATTTTGGAGCCTCCCCCCCCCCACAAATGTAATAAATGACATAAGATTGATGATCATTGTGGGGGGTGTGGAAAAGAGAACACAATCACAAAAGGAAAGTCCATTTTGATGCGTCTCCCTCCGATATTGTTGCTACTGAAAATTGTGACTAAAATGACACTGTCTGCATGCTGCTTTTCCCCAATTGTTTCCATCTTTTATTTTTTATGTTTTTGGTCCCGGGGCTTGAACTCAGGGCCTGGGCGCTGTCCCTGAGCTCTTCTGCTCAAGGCTAGTGCTTTACCACTTGGAGCCACGGCACCACTTCTGGTTTTCTGGTGGTTTGTTGGAGATAAGAGTCTCATGGACTTTCCTGCCTGGGCTGGCTTTGAACCTCCATCCTCAGATCTCAGCTTCCTGAGTAGCTAAGATGATAGGTGTAAGCCACCCCAGCTCTCATTCCCTCTCCCTCTCTTCCTCTCTCTCTCTCTCCCCTCCCTCCCTCCCTTCCTCCCTTCCCCCCTCTTTCTTTCTTTGCTTCTCTCTTTTTCTTTCTTTCCTTCCTTTCTCCCTTTCATGTTTGGGCTCAGGGTCCCACACTTCCTAGGCAGGCCCTCTACCATTTTGGCTACACTCCCAGTCATATACTGCTTTGAAAATTTACCTGCAGTCCCAGCTCTGCAGGAGGCAGAGGTCGGAGGATCAGGGCAGGAGGCCAACCCCAGACAAAGACAGCAGACTCTAAAACAAAAAACCCCAAAAAACTGAAACACAAAAGCTGGAGGTGTGGCTCAGCAGTTGAACACCTGCCTAGCAAATAGGAGGCCCTGAGTTCAAATCCCCGTACTGACAAGAGCAAAAAAGAAGAGAGTGGGAACTGTGGTGCAGGGAGGGAGGTGGTGGAGTCTGAGGTGCCCACACCCCTAGGAGATACTGATGCCACTGCACAGCTGCCCCCAGCCTGCCCCCCTCCC
>NW_012267239.1:5490667-5491869 GCF_000151885.1 Dipodomys ordii | reverse complement strand
TTCCTTCCTTCCTTCCTTCCTTCCTTCCTTCCTTCCTTCCTTCCTTCTTCCTTCCTTCCTTCCTTCCTTCGTGTGGTTCTGGGACTGCAACTCAGGCCTGGGCTTTTTTGCTTAAGGCTAGCCCTCTACCACTTGAGCCAGCAACTCCACCTCCAGCTTTTCTGGGGGTTCATTGGACATAAGAGTCTGGTGGACTTTTTTTTTCCTGTTTGGGCTGGCTTTGAACCTGGATCCTCAGATCTCAGCCTCCTGAAGATCTAGGATGACAGGCGTGAGCCTCGGAAGCCTGGCTTTGTTTGATTGTTTTGGTTTGAGGGGTCTGTGGGGGCTTTGTGCACGTTTCCCTGAGCCCTTGAATGACTCCAGGTCCACCCTTTGCTCGAGCGCCCCCTCCTGGCTCACTGGGCTCTGGGAAACAATAATCAAAGCCCCTGAGGCAGAGGCGGAGTCTGGCTGAGGGTGACATCTGTTTTCCTGGGGTAGGAGGTGCCAGGTGGCTGAGCTGAAAGCCATTATTCCAGCCCTGGAAGGGAGAGAGGGAGGGAGGGAGGGCGGGGCTGGGTAGTGGAGGCCCTGAGGTATGGAGGAGGAGAGAGAACTGACCTCAGACCTTAGCCAGGGACTGAGGCTCCTGGTGGAAAGGCTGGCACTTAATCAGGCATTACAAAGGAGAAGCAGAGGCTCAGAGAGGTCCAGTGACTAGTTGAGGGTCACACAGCATCTAGTAGTGGAATCCAACTTGGCATCTGGGCCAGTCTGACTCGGCACACGCTGGCATTGACCACCCTACGCCGTGTGTCTCCTCACCAGTGCGTGGGGGGAGGGGAGCTGCGATAGCAGCTGGAAGTGGACCCTGGGGGGTGTGGTGGTCACGAGGCGGGGGATCATGGCTTACTTACTGTGGGTGGTGTTTTCTGGGGTCCACCAGGCAGGCCTGCTTAGAGTCTCCCTGTGCTGGTTTTGAGCTGGGTGACCACAGGGTAGAGCACTTTTCTCAAGCCTCAGTTTCTTCACCTCTAAAATGGGAACAATAAGCCAAGTGCCGGTGGCTCACGCCTGTCATCCTAGCTACTCAGGAGGCTGAGATCTGAGGATCCTGGTTCGAAGCCAGCCTGGGCAGGAAAGAAGTCTGTGACACTCCAATGAACCACCAAGAAGCTGCAAGTGGAGCTGTGGCTCAAGTGGAAGAGTATTATCCTTGA
>NW_012267239.1:5465955-5490010 GCF_000151885.1 Dipodomys ordii | reverse complement strand
TTACAATTACATGGGCAAGATAATGAGAACATTTCTTATCAAGCATTGTAGCCTCCTTTGTTTCCCCTTCCCATCCCTTCCCAGCCTCCCCAAAGTTGTAAAGTTCGTTTTCGACATAACGACTTGTACATCTCATTGTTGCAATGGGTCCACCTGTATCCCTATTTAAACGATTTGTTTTCTCCCTTTCTCTCCACAAATTATACGGACATGAAATACAGTGAAAGCAGGGGTTATACCGTGGGGGAGGGACATACAAAGCAACAAAGAAATAATCTTATAAATGTGTTAAAAACAATCACATGAAAGAAAAAAAAACATTTGAATACGTATCTTAGGGTTCACTTCCCTAGAGTCTTGTATTTAGGTCCAGGGCTGCTATTAGACCAGAATTCTGCCAATTCTCCCCTGTAGTTGGGATTCCAGGCAGGTGCCACGAGGCCCGGCTAACATGTTAGGAGGTTTGGGTTGATGGCGGTCTGAGGAGATGCAGTGCTATTTGAGTTCACGTGCGCCCCAGTGTCCCTCAGTCTTACCTCCTCTCTCGGTGACAGCTGCACGGGGTCCCCACTCACAGGATGGCTCCAGAGGAAGAGAAGTGGCTGTCATGCTCCCCTCCCCCTGTGGCCTCTGAGGAGAACACGAGGAGTGTGATGGAGATCCGCTGTTCCTACATTGTGCCTGTCCTGACACCCTGCCTGGAGCCCGGGAGGGAAGGTAGGAGAGACCTCGCGGAGCCCCGGCTGCCCTCCACCCGTCCACCAACCACAGGGGCCCAGCTGGGTTCTGGACTTCGGCTTGAGTGTGGGATGGGGAGGGTCTGGAGGGGGCAGAGCTGGTAAGTCCCCTGGGCCCCGTCCAACATGGGGCGGTCGCTGCCATCTCAGCCTCAGCTGCGTCCCTTCCCTGGGGACAGGTTTGGAGGAAAGATGCCTTCGTGGACGTGTGATTCACACCCAGTTCACACACTAGAGAACGCGCCCAGCCCGGTGCGTTTCCAAGATGGAGATGCCCGAGTGGCCATCCTCACACAGCCAGAAATGTGCCCTGTCCCTCCCCTGTCCTCCTCCAGGCCCAGCACCCCCAGTGCTGCCCCGAGACTCTCTGTCCCTTCAGACCATCATTGGGCTTTTTCTCCCTGCCCCCCCCCACTCCCACCTGGTACTGGGATTTGAACTCAGGACCTTGAGTTTGCTTTAAGCCACACCTCCATCCCTAGCTGCTTCTTTGTGACATTTTTCTTCTTGATACATCTCTCTGTCAGCGATTCAATGTGGAGATACACAGGGCCTCAAGCTCTGTCACAGCTGGTGTGTTTTACCACTTGAGCTAGGCCTGCAGCCTGGCTTGAGCTAATTGGAGATGGAGTCTTGGAAACGAGTAGCTAGGATGATAGGTGTGTGTGATTGGCTCAATCTAGCATGATGGAGACTCGGTCTGAGCGTCTCATGGTGCACTTGTTCCAGGCGTGGTTTCCTGATCTTTAGTTGTGCCATGATCACATAAATGAGTTTAGGAGCATTTCAGCTGTTCTAGTAACCAAGTCTCCCCCCCCCCATGTGCACTGTGGAGCCCACGTGCCCTGAGCATGCTCCGTTCATTCACCCAGCTCTGTGCTTTTGAGGGCTCTGCTTGTCATGGTATGTGTCAATAATCTCTTCTCATTGTTGAGTGGGCCCCACACTGGGAATGGTTCTCAATTGGGGACCCAAGAGAATATGTCCTTCCTTCCTTCCTTCCTTCCTTCCTTCCTTCCTTCCTTCCTTCCTTCCTTCCTTCCTTCCTTCCTTCCTTCCTTCCTCCCTCCCTCCCTCCCTCCCTCCTTCCCTCCCTCCCTTCTTCCCTCCTTTTCTTCCTTTGTCATGGGGCTTGAACTCAGAGCCTGGATGCTGTCCCTGAGCTGCTTTTCACACAAGGCTACTGCTCTGCCACTTTAAGCCACAGCCCTACTTCTGGGTTTCTGGTGGTTCATTGGAGATAAGGCTGGTGGCTCATGCCTGTAATCCTAGCTACTCAGGAGGCTGAGATCTGAGGATTGAGGTTCAAAGCCAGCCTGGGCAGGAAAGTCTGTGAGACTCTTATCTCCAATGAACCACCAGAAAACCAGAAGTGTCGCTGTGGCTCAAGTGGTAGAGCTTTAGCCTTGAACTGAAGAGCTTGGGGACAGCTCCCAGGCACAGAGTTCAAGCCCCATAACCAACCAAAAAAAATGAGTCTTATGGGGACTTTTCTGCCCAGGCTGGCTTTGAACCACCATGCTCAAGAGCTCAGCCTCCTGAGTAGCTAGGATTAGAGGCGAGAGCCACTGGTGTCTGGGTATGATTGTTATTTCTACAATGGAGGGTCAATCAAAAACATACTCTACACTTAAATCACCCATTGGTTAAAAAAATGAAAATAAAAAACAAAAAAAATTCCAGTAGTGCCCCCGCCCCCTCCAAGCACTTGCTATGTGCCAGGCACTGGTGATACTTCCAGATTGTTGGCTTTTGAGTCACACAGAGTACGTAGATCTGGGGCGCCACAGCCAGACCCCAAACTCCATGCCTTCCTCTATACTCTTTTTCCCTCCCAGTCCTGGGGCTTGAACTCGGGGGCTGGGCACTGTCCCCCAGCCTCTTCTTGCTCTCGGCTAGCACTCTACCGCTTGAGCCATAGCCCTACTTCTGGCTTTTTCTGTGTATGTGGTATTGAGTCATCGAACCCAGGGCTTCGTGCATGTTAGGCAAGCACTCTACCACGGAGACACGTTCCTAGCCCCCTTTTTCCTCTTCATACAGTGATGTCAGTGCTACCCAGGAGGTACAGTTCTCTAGAAACTTCCACTGCCTTAATGGTACCTGGGGTGCTGGTGTCTGGGGATCTCTGAGGGCTACGCAGGGCTTCTCTGAGCAGCCTGGGAATCTCTTCACAGAGCTCCACCGGTTCCTGCAACAGAGGGGTGACACGGCGGCCCCCGGGATCTTCCGGATGGTCCCAGGCTGGCTGCGAAGACCCCTGGCAGATAAGTATTGGAGCATGTCAGCCCTGGGCCCACCAGGCTGCCCCCTGCAGGCCTGTCGGGGAAGCACCACCCTGGAATCCCAGCCCCAGGGTCTCTGGGGACTCCGGGAACGGTGGCCCTCACACCCTGTCCTGGTGTCAGTGCTGTCACCATGTACAATTCCACCACAGCGAGTGAGACAATGGTGGCCCGTGTCCCTGGAGGCTCTTCTCTGGGCTTCTCCAGACTAGGCACAGAGACTGGCTTCCAAAGAGCCCTGCGGGCCAGTGCTGGTGGCGCACACCGATCATCCCAGCTATCACAGAGAATGAGATCAGAGGACCATGCTTCTGAGCCAGGCCAGGCAGAAAAGCCCAAGAGATGCTACCTCCACTTAACCAGCAAAATGCACGGCTGGAGGCATGACTCAAGTGGTAGAGCACCAGCCGTAGACAAGGAAATAGTGAGGCCCTGAGTTCAAGCCCTGGTATCAGGACATACACATGCGTGCTCATGCATGCACATGCATGCACACGCACACACGACCCTTGACCTCTGTGTGTTTCCCCCGAGTATCCTCTGGATCTTTGAACCTGGGGAAAGGGCTGGAGAGAGCAAGCTGGACAGAAGGACCCATTGGCGAACACCAGAGCTGGAGGCCACCCAGAGCCACACAACACGGTGGGGTGCAGCGCTGGGTTCTGAGTTCCAGAATCCAGGGCTCCCCCCAGCTTCCGTCTAGCTCCCAAGTTCACCCCACTTTCTCCTGCTCACTGTCCACTGCTGTTGGGGAGCTGGAAGAGTCAGGCACTGGAAGTCCCTGACTCTTGCTCACAGAAGACATGGAGGGGCGGGGTGGGGGAGGGAGCTAGCTCGTGGTGGCTCCTGAGTCTTGTTTTCCTGAGCAGTGGGTTCTGTGCAGGCCTGGCTCTTTTTTGAGGGGTGGGGGGAGATGCTGGGAGGGTCTTGGGTGTGTTTCTCTCCTGCGGCGTGCTGGGCTCTTCTGTCTTACAGGACGGTCCTGCTGGGGGTGTGCCTGCGGATGGAGCCCTCTGGAGCTGGATTGACCCAGTGCCCTGGGGCCACTGCTAGGTAAGATGGGGCGGGCGGGGGCCCCAGCCTCCTTCCATGGAGTATAGGGTCCTCCTATGTCCTCCTGTGTCCTGTATCCTCCCCCTCCCACCCCACCCCAAACTCCAGCCTGGCCAGGTACAGGGGGGCCAAGTGGTGGGGGCCTGGCTCTGTGTGGTCCTGCAGGGTTGTGGGGGAAGCATTTCCCTGTTGCACACCCGGCCTAGGCCTTCACAGCTTCCTGTATCCTGCAGATGTGGACGAGAACTCAGTTCCAGGCAGATGCTGCAGATCGGGAGGTGGACGGTGCGGCCTATGTTAGAACTGGGAAGGGTGAGCTCCCTTGTCCTGGGGTGGAGGAATCTACTGGGCAGGGGCAGAGGGCCCCCAGGGAAAATGCCAGAAAGGGAATTCAAGTCAGGTGGGGATGTGTAGTTCACCCATCCAGAGCCCTGCCCGCCTCCACATTTGCCAGCTTGCTGGGCTCCCAGAGTTAACAGCTCTCTTAGGTCTCTACCCCTAAGCTGTTTTTTCTTTTTGGTACTGGGCCTTGAGCTCTGGCCTCCACTCTTGCTAGGCAGGTGCTTTACCTCCTGAGCCATGCCTCCAGCCTTTTTTGCTTTAATTTTTTTTTTTTTTCAGGTAAGGTCTCACCTTTTTTTTTTTTTTTTCCGGTTCTGGTCGTGGGGCCTGAACTCTGGGCCTGGGCGCTGTCCCTCAGCTCTTCAGCTCAAGGCTAGCGCTCTACCACTGGAGCCACAGTGCCACTTCCAGCTTTTTCTGTTTATGTGGTGCTGAGCAGTCGAAACCAGGGCCTCATGCATGCAAGGCAAGCGCTCTACCACTGAGCCACCTTCCCAGCCCAGGTCTTACCTTTTTTGTTTTGTTTTGTTTGGTCATGGGGCTTGAACTCTGGGCCTGGATGCTGTCCCTGAGCTCTTCAGCTCAAGGCTAGTGCTCTACCACTTGAGCCACAGCACTACTTCTGGTTTTCTGGTGGTTAATTGGAGATAAGAGTCTCATGGACGTTCCTGCCCGGGTTGGCTTCGAACCTCAGTCCTCAGGTCTCAGCTTCCTGAGTAGCTAGGATTACAGGCGTGAGCCAGGGATGCCTGGCTCACTTTTTTTGTTTTGTTTTTGTTTTTGGTCCAGACACACACTATCACACTTGGCTTGTTGGTTGAGCCAAGTTGTTGCTAACTTTTTGTCCAGGCTGGCCTTGAAGATCTTACCAATCTTTACCTCTTGAGCAGCTGGGATTACATACGTGCACCACAAGGCTCAGCCTTGAGTTTCTCTTAAAAAGATTTTACACTCCAAAACTCTCCCTTTGAAAAGCAGGTTCTGGGGGGTGAGGCGGTGGGAAATGTCTTCCAGTGAGCCTCTCAGATGGGGTTAGACTTGAGGGGAGAGCATGTGGGGGCCAAGATGGAGGCTGTGCGCTCTGTGCCACTGGGGACTTGATCCCAGAGCATGTCCAGGGCCCCTGGCTTCGTGTCTATGGCGCTCTGATGACTGTAGGTTCTAACCTCAGGCCCCTGGGAGCGGCCTTCGGTGGCTCATCACCTGAAGACCTCATCTTTCTCGTGAAGATCCCTTTCCACCGGATACTCGCTTGGCGGCGGGGGACTCCATCCTGGTTCAGGCAGACGGCTTGGGGGTGTGAGAGAGGCTACAGCCCACCGCCCAACTCCGTCTCCCTGCAGGGCCTAATCCTCCCCTGCGGACGGACTTGAGTCCTGCCATCCCCGCCATGTCCCGAGCCCGGGCTGGGCCAAGGCCCAGCGCACGTCCTTCCCAGCCCCACATCCTCCCGCCGCTGGGCTCCGGCTTCCAAGGCTGAGACAGGCGTGATGGTGCGTGACAGACAGGGGATTCTTCTACTGCTGGCCCCATGAGTGACATCCACCCAGTGACTGTCACGTGGGGGGGCGTCCTGGAGGGGCTTCTCCGACTCACCAGGCTTTCCTAGCTCTGGGAGGGGCAAAAAGGGTAGGGTGATCCTGAAGAGAAGGATGCTTCTCAGAGCCAGAGGCCTACGGGGACCAGGCAGACCGCTCCGCCCTCTCCTCTGCCCTCTCTGCCGCCGCTGCCCGGCCTCCAAGGCCGGTGGGGTCACTTCTTGTTGCCCGACTCCCGCAGGCTATCCTTGGTGAGACAGGACCCCTCTCCCCCATGCAGTATCCCCATGGGCCCCATCACTGTTCCTGTTTCCCATCTATGACTGCAGGCCCCCTTCGCAGGGCACAGTCCCAGTGCTGGGCCTGCCTGGCTCCCGCCCCCCCCCTGTCTAGAAACCGGAAGTCCTCCCAGGGGATCCGTTTAGGACAGTCTAGAAACCACAAGTCCTTCCAGGGGGTCCGTTTGCTTGGGCAGCTGAGGCAGCGGGCATGGACAGTGGACGGTCATCTCCCAGGCTAAGATGGCGGTCTGGGTGGCTTCCACGTGACACCTTTTCCTGTGTCCTCCCTGGCCCTTCTCTGTGGAGAGAGCAGGCCAGCTCTGCTATCTCTTCTCCCTTGTTTGGGGGCCCCCTGCTTAGGACTGCATTTGATCTTCATCACCCCCTTCAAGGGTTGGTCTGCAAGCAGTCACTTGGGTGATCAGGGACTGGGCCCTGTGTTTTGGGGGAACAGTGCAGTCCCCACTAATAGGGGTGGTCTTCCATTCAAGTCCCCACCCCCCCCCATTGGGCAGGGTGGAAGGTGAAGGGGACACTTAAAACCTAGGGTTGCCAAGATGGCGCAGGGGGCTTAGGGACAGGGGCTTGTGGCCCAGTGGGAGGTGGCCCCCGAAGAGCCATTCTGTTGACCTTGGGAAGCCGTCTCCCTTCCATGGGGGAGTGGGGGCCGTGGGCTCTGCTCGCTGCAGCAGGGGGGCGTTCTCCGACACCTGTTACATAGGGTGCCAGGCTCTCAGGAGGTGATCCAGAAATGCCCCCAGCCAGCTGGCAGTTTAGACTTCAGGTGGGAAAGACTTGGCATGCAGAACTGTAAAACATGGCACCTGACCACGTGGCCTTTCGGATTAGCCCTTCCCCTACCAGATATTTCATGGCCTCCAGCCCTAGCTCAGCTCTAGTTTCTGGGGTTTTTAACTGCCCATCGGAACCGAGCACTACTTTGGGCTCTTATCTGAGGCACGCCGGGGAAGACAGGTTAGAGATCTAGCCATGGCTGAGAGCTTTATGATGCATATCCATCATGCCAGGTGGAAGAGAACCAGCCCTCCCTTGCTCACGCACTCCTCCAGAAGTGGAGAATGAGCAGGGTTGTAAAAACCCAAAGGAGGCCCAGGCTCTGGGGACCTGGCAGTGGAGTGCAAATGAGACCCCAGAGGATTCTAGAAAGGTTGAACCCACCAGGTCCCTGGAGGGTGCGGAAGGCAAGGCTTAGTTGAAAGCTTCTAGGGAGCAATTAGAGAAAAACTAAACAAAGAAAAGTAAGGGCTACGTGTCATTGTAGCGAGGGATTTGTCAGAGCCTTTAAAATGATGCTGAGGCTGGATTTCAGCGGGAACCATTGATCAGTGATGAATGATAGATACCATCCTTAAGGCCCTATCAGGTGGTGGAAGTTTTGTTTGGAAGGGAAGCAGAAGGGGAGTCTGTATTTAGTTGCAGGGGCCAGGCTGGCTGGGAGGAGTTTTTGTGGGGTGGGGGGAGGGAGGGAGGTAAGGGCAGGCCAGTGGTAGCAGCAGCTCAAACCCCTTACCTGGCAGTGGCGCATAGGAGAGCTGTCCATCAAGCCTGCCTGAAGGCTGAGGGAGAGCACGTTTGGTGGGAGGATGCTGGGAGAGGTGTGTCTGTGTGTCTGAGTGTGTCTGAGTGTGATTCAGCCCTCTTAGAAGGGGCTGACCGGAACCAGGCAGGGGGTTTCCTCCTGGGACAAGCAAGACAAGGGAACCAAAGTGTTCACAGAGGGTAGGGCTCTGAGACCCATGCCCAGGCATGGAAAACCACAGAGCTTCCCCCCCAGGGGCTCGATTCTGGGTGAAGTGGGGGGGGCAGTAAGGGTGAGGGAAGAGGCAGACCCCCTGCCCTGGTCAGGCCCCCATGGCTTGGACTGGTGGGGCAGGAAACCCCTGGAGCTGCAGCTGGTGATCAGGGGAGGTGGGGAGGAGGGTTGTTGGGCAGTGGTTGCATGGTGCTATTAACATACTAACCAACCCAGGGCTCGGCTGGGGCGCTGTGGCGTGTGAAAAGGTGCTGGCCTTCTGCCAACCGACTAACCCACTAACCAGCCCCAAGCATGCCCAACTAACTCCGCACAGCCAAACCCTACTAACCTAAAGCAGTCCCCCGGACCTTGCCAGGGGCTGGGAGACGTGAGGGGCAGGCGAGCCTCAGGAAGGCCCTGCCTTGTGAGCTGGGGATCTTTGTGCAGACACACACCTCAGGACAGGGCTTACAAAGGAGAACCCCCTTTACCCCCCTCCTCTGCCCCCAACTCTGCCACTTCCTGCTGAATGACTTTGGGACCAATGACTTTGTCCGTGGTCGGTGGGAACACGGCCATCCTCCAGGGTTCTTATGCATCTAAAGGTCTGGCCATATGCAGATGATTTCAAAGGGCTGAGGGTGGCGTCCGGTGACTCATGTCCCCTGCCCCGGCCCTGGTCTCTGGGTGCTCTGCACACAGACCCTGCCTGCCTGGGAAGGACTCTCGCTTTGAACCCCTCACCATCTCTTCCCCACATTCTTCCTCCTCCTCGGCTTTCTTTTCTGTAGGCAGCACCTCTGTTGGATTACTAACTTGTCTAACCCGGAGGTGGGATGCGTGCCTCACCTGCGCCCACCATCTTTAACCAACTAGTGGGCCCTGAGTGCATTCCTCCTCTCCTCCCAGCGACCCCATGTGTGTCTGCGGAGGGGCCCCTGTCTGCCGGTGCTGTGCTCTGACTTACTAACTAACCCAGCCCTACTAACCTGGTTTTCTCTTTGTACTAACCCAGCCCTGCCGAGCTCTGGGCCCCCACCCGCGGTGGGGGTGGAGGACTGGTCCCCCTTCCTCTTGGCAAGCAGATGTCCCCAGGATGGCCTGGCAGACAGAGTCCCACATGGGCTGCCTGTGTCATCAGGGCCCCCGGGGCCAGCTGCACAGAGGCCCAGGGAGGACGAGGGGGTCCAGCGGCTGTGGGAAGGCTGGACTTCGTGCATGACCTTCTCCTCTGTGCAGAAGTCTGGTTGCC
This sequence comes from Dipodomys ordii, assembly GCF_000151885.1. Classification (NCBI taxonomy): domain Eukaryota; kingdom Metazoa; phylum Chordata; class Mammalia; order Rodentia; family Heteromyidae; genus Dipodomys; species Dipodomys ordii. The sequence continues at coordinate 5,480,766 of NW_012267239.1, read as the reverse complement.
ACGAGGAGAGGCGGGACCAGGGGACCCTCTGGGTAGGGGAGGCCTGTGCGTCCAGTGTGGAGGTCTGGGCCTTCCCCCTCCCCCCCTCCAGAGGGAGAGTGAGAGAGGACAGCCATTGTGGACAGGAGGCCAGGGGGGCGTGGCCCACAGAACCACCAGAAGGGGCGTGGCCCACAGAGCCACCAGAGGGGGCGTGGCCCACAGAACCACCAGGGGCGTGGTCTAGGTAGGAAGTTGTCAAGGGGCGTGGCCCACAGAACCACCAGAGGGGGCGTGGCCTACAGAACCACCAGAGGGGCGTGGCCCACAGAGCCACCAGAGGGGCGTGGCCCACAGAGCCACCAGAGGGGGCGTGGCCCATAGAACCACCAGAGGGGGCGTGGCCCACAGAACCACCAGGGGCGTGGTCTAGGTAGGAAGTTGCCAAGGGGCATGGCCTACAGAACCACCAGAGGGGGCGTGGCCCACAGACCCACCGGGGGCGTGGTCTAGGTAGGAAGTTACCAGGGGGCGTGGCCTATGCCGGAAGTGGGTGAGCGGGGTGCGTTTTAGGCAGTGCAGTGGCCTTTCTCATAGTACCAAGTCTCTGCGGGGGGCTTTCAGGGCCCAGGAAGTCAGTCAGAGGCACTCCCCCTATCTGAAAGCTGAGAAAAGGGTGACACGGTGGCGCCGGAAGTCAGAGCCAGAGGGGCTTCCCTTGAGAAAAATGCGGCCAACAACCAGTGAGTGGACACCGGAAGCCAGGTAGAGGGGCCCCTTGCTCTGTGGGCCCGCTCGCCGGAAGTGGGGCTGGGACTACTTTCACGCCGGAAGTAGGTTCCACCCTGGCCGCCGCAGGGAATGCTGCCCCCTCCCGCCTGCGCCTGCGCGTCCGTACGAGGCCTCGGGCTCGGCAGGAGGAGGACGCGGGCAGCAAGATCGCAATCCCAGGGGTTCACAGGCTGGCCGGGGCCCCGTCCTGTTCATGGCTAAGCCCAGCCTCCCCCAGAGCCCGCCAGCTGCTCAGCCGGGGCCACACCTGGGGGTGACTCCATGCCTCACCCCCAGTAGGCACCTTGGCCTCTTTGGGCTCCTTGTGGCTCTCTTGCACTAACTCTTGCTAATCCCTGCCTCGCCCTGGCTGTCCTGAGAGCTGACCCCACTAACAGCCAACCCTGCCCACCTGCGGGCTCCAGGCTCCCAAGCCTGGCTTTGACCGGCTCGGAATTAACCTCTCTTCCCTCTTGACTAACTAATGGCTTCCTGGTCTGTTCCCTTCAGCAGAAACTAATGGCTTGTGGATTTCTTTCTGACTAACCTCAGATCTCTAGCACTGCTCGGTACCATGACAATTAACAGCTTGGATGTCCGCATGGCTGGGGCGGGGCTAGCTCACGGTTGGAACCTGACGCACAGGGAGGCTGTAGCTGGGGATGTGGGACTTGGTGATTGCTTTGGGCCAGAGTTCTCCAAAGGCGGGTCAGAGGTAGACTCAGCCTTCCAAACTTTTGGACCCCTGGACAGACACTGAAACTCCTCCCAGGGTGCATTTGGTTTCAGACCCATGCTGGCTACGAGAAGAAAGAGCATTTGCCAACCTCAGGGCACCTGTCCATTTTGTCTGGAAGGCATGTGGTGATGTCCGGAGTCTTTAGCCATTCGGAGCCAGATGTCAGAAGGGTGATAAAGCCATCAGCCATTTACATGTTAGCGTGCTCTGTTTCTAGCACTTCTCACGTGACTTATATAGTCAAGGATCCGATGGCAGGGAGTTGAGATTTCTTTAGCGCTGGGAGGAAGGTTTGTTGAGAACAGACAGGGGGAGCCTGGAGGCCAAAGGCCCGTGGGTAGATAGGGCAGAAGATGGCGCCATGTTGAAGTTAGAATGAGTGGAGAAAGACACATTTTGCTGGTCATGAATTGTGGTCCTGGGACAGGGTTTCAGATTCTGGTGTGGAGGCCTCAGGGACAGATTGCTGTGATCCTTGGGATCCCCTCTGCCACAGCCGAGGGCTGGGGGGCTGACTGTGTGTAGGCTGGCAGGGGCCCCTGAGCTGCATAGGAAATCTAGGGGAAGAGGCCATGGCAGAGCTGGGCGGATGGGGAAGGGGGCAGCGACTGCTACCGCCCTCTAGTGGCCCCTTTGCTCCACTTCATGAAGTGTGAGGCTTAGGGACACCTGATAATAAAGGCTTCCCACTCCAAGACTTCTGGCTATTCAAGTGCAGAGACTGGAGGCTGTGGAAGACCTCCTATGCACCACGCACCTTCCTGGGTGCTGTGGCTGTCCCGCCCCTCCCACAGCCTGGCAGGCACCGCACATGGGGCTGTGGCTGTGCGGGCCTCTGCTGCGTGGTGGGTGGTGCAGGGGTAGGAAGGGGTCCGGAGACCCCTCCCAGAAGCTGCTTTCTGAAGTGGGGAGACGGGGCAACCTGAATGGGCATGGGGGCACCCGGCAGCGGGCATGGCAGATGTGAGGTTAGAGATCAGAGAGGTCTTAGAAGGTTCTTGGGGGGAATAGAGCAGGAGATGGCCGAGGGCGAAGAGGACACACATGTGGTGTCACCTGGGAGCTTGGACGTGGGGAGCCAGAGGTGTGGGACGGGAAGATCAGGGGGTTTGAGTGGTAGATTCTGAGGACTCTGGGTCCATGTGGTGAGGTTCCTGGGAATCTGGGAACACTGGGGACAGCGAGGACTTGGAAGGGAGAATCTCAGCAAGGGGACTGGCTGGTGGTAATCGGTCCCCAGAGAAAATGGGGGATCTGAGGTCTCAGGCTGCAAATCCACAGGGGATTTCACTGTGTGTGTGGGGGGGGAGGGTGTCTTGTCTGTCTGGGGGTGGGAGGTGGGGGCAGGGGGCTGCTTTTCTTTCCTGGGTCAGGAAAGGGGTTCCTTCATGTCCTAGCTCTGGGGGGTGCTGAGCTGGCCCCAGACACTCTGCTGTACATTAAAAGTCATGATTTTTTTTAAACATGGGTCCAGCAATGGTCTCCCACTTGGTGTCCAGTTTTCATGCATGATGTAACTGCTTCTGTGTAAAATACCCTTTTATATTAAAATCACTTCACAACCAGAGCATGGTGTGGTTTATGAGGCAGTAGAGATGTGTGTCTGGGGAGAAAGGGCTAACAGGGGCAGGGGGCCCGCTGGCCTTGGAGCTTCTTACAACAGAGTCCCTCCCTCCCTCCCTTTCTTCCTTCCTTCCTTCCTTCCTTCTTTCCTTCCTTCCTCACTCCTCTATCTCCCTCCCTCCTTTCTTCCTCTCTGACAGGGTTTTGCTATGTACTCAACACTGACTGAACTTATGATTGATCTGCCTCAGCCTCTTGAGTGTTGAAATTACAGGTGTATATCACAGCACCTGGCTTATTAATTGTGGTGAAATTCATAAGTATTGTGGCCATTTTAAGTGAACCACTTGGCGGTATGAAGTGTGGTTGTACACCACCTGTAGTTTAAAGAAACAGCCAGGTGCCAGTGGCTCACGCCTGTCATCCTAGCTACTCAGGAGGCTGAGATCTGGACTGTGGTTCAAAGCCAGCCCCAACAGGAAGGTCTGTGAGACTATCTCCAGTAAATTACTCAGAAAAAAATCCAAAGTGGCACTGTGGCTCAAGTGGTAGAGTGCTAGCCTTGAGTACCGAGAGCCTCAGGGACCATGCTCAGGCCTGAGTTCAAGCCACAGGACTGGCAAAAATAGAAAAAAAAAAAAGAAAGAAAAAAGATCTCTGTGCCTAGGGCAGGGCTCCAGAGAACACCCTGACTCTTATCCATGGGGAGATTATTTACTGCCCAGACTGCAAAGCAAAAGGTGGCAGACAGAAAGGTAGCATTGAGTACCTGGCTATGAAGGGCCTGGGAAGATCTGCACTGACACCACCCCCCTCACTGTCAGCATCAGAGGCAGACATTGCTAGTTGATCACCTCCTTCACTTTGGGATCCATGGCAGACATTGCTAGTTGATTACCTCTTTCACTTGGAGACCACCAGCTTTCTTTTGGATTTTAATTTTCTGTACCAGGGCTTGACTTCAGGGCCTTGCATTGCTTGGCTCTTTTGCTCTGTTTCTGCAGCAGGAGGCAGTGGAGGAAGTGTGGAAAGGAAGGGCACAGAAAGAGGGCTTTCTGGAAGAGGAGAGACTTGAGGGATGTCTTGATGGAGAACAGAAGAAGATAGCTACGGAGGGGCGGCTCCTCCAGGAGGGGCCTGGCCAGTTCTGGAAGCTGGAGGACAATGGAGGGACAGTCCATCCGGCAGGGGCGCCCCTGGGCTGAGGGCTGCTTCAGGCACATAAATCAAGGGAGTTGGAAAGGGGAGGGGAACAGATGGCTTTTGGGGAGTCTCTGGACGCTGGCCTGGGGAAAGGGCTCACCTGGGGCCAAATCGGAGCAGGGGCCTCCAGGGTGGCTCTCGGGGACACAGGCCTGGGAGTCTTAACACCCCTGCTGTGTTCCCCCGCCTCGCCCCGAGAGGTCGGGGATGCAGTTCATAGGAGTGACCAGCAGATGGCGGTGTTGCACTAAGCCCGCAGTTGCTTCAGGGGTGGGGGTGGGAGGGGGCAGGGTTGTTTTAGTCACCAGATTCTACTCCAGAAACATTTGGGGAGCCTCTCTAGGGGGCAGTTCTGAGACCCCCCCCCTCAGCACCCTTGAGGACAGAAACTCCAGAACAGCCCTTGTTCTTCACAAGGCCAAGTTCTCTTCTAGACACTGACCTCTGGCCTTCATGCAGCCCCGCCCTCTCCCTGGGAGGTGGTGGCGGCCTGGGGCTGGGCACCCAGCTGGTGGGCTGGGGCTTATTTGCTGTGTGTCAGCCACCTCTTCCTCTATCCAGCTTAGGTGACTAGGGGTGGGGTGGGGGGGTCAGACTGGGAGGGGGAGGGTCCACAAGATTGCGTGGCCTGCAAGAAAGAGAACCAGTGAGGCCTTGTGCATATAGGGTATCAGGAAAAGCCACACCTCTTACTGGCTGTGGCCTTGCTGACTGAGCCTCGGTTTCCTCATCTATCAGTAGGGAATATGCCTCCCCTGCCCCCCCCCCCCCACGTCGGTCCCCCCCAACAGGCTGCCAGAACTCCGCCAGGAGGCCTGTGCGGTGTTTCCCTCCTTCCATTGCTTCTCTCAGCCCTGGGCATCTGGCCTCTGGGAATCCAGGAGCAGGTAGAACGGCCTGAGGGTCAAACAGGAGTTCACACGGGCCACCAATGCAAAAGGTGGTTCTGGCGGGCAGGCCCTGTGTCTCCTGAGCTTAAAGTTGAGCCATCCGTGAAACCGCGTGGCTCAAGATCCCGGCAGACAGACTGTCCTGGGCAAAGCCAAGTAGCCTTGGTCAGCCGGAGGCTGTCCATGGGGCTGTCCAGCCAGGGCCTCCACCAGCTTCCTTCAGAACAGAGACCTTATCGGTGGGAGAGCCCCCTCCCCCCACAGGGAAACCTTGGAATGCAAGGAATGCGCAGAGCCCGCCAGGGGCCCAGCGTGGAGCAGGCTTTGGAAGGACCCAGAGTCTGCTGATATTTTCCCAGAAACTCAGGCTGCTCAGCCAAGAGGAGCAAATAGCAGACAGCACCTTCTGGGCCTTGGGGGGGGGTGGGGGTGAGTGTCAGGCCTCACTGGATGGAAGCTTTCCCAGGGTCTCAGGCAGTGTGGGCTCCAGCCCCGACTCCCCCCACTGGCCTCTTAGGGTCTGAGATTTCTGGCTTTCTTCTTGCACATCCTGGGCTGGGGTCCTGGTTGGCGGCTCCTTCCCCGCCCCCCCCTGCTGGGCACTGACAAGAAAGTGTCCTCTCCACCCTGGAGAGAAGGATGCACTGTCAAATCTGAGCTCAGTTTTCTGTGTCCTTTTAGAAGTTACTTTCCCCGCCCCCCCCCACTGCCCACTGAGCCTCTGTGACCTCAGGCAGGAGATGGGGTGATCCTGGAGGCTCAAGGGACAGGTATGAAGGGAAAGGCCTCAGGAAATGTGTGTGTGTGTGTGTGTGCGCACGCGCGTGTGAACCAGTAGCTTCTAAGATGACCTTGGCTCTCTTCCCCTAGAGTCTAGGCAGGTGTGGTTATAACTAATAAGTTATAACTAACTAATAACAACCACAAGGCATTCACTTAGAGAAAGCAGCCACCATGCTGGAAGGAAGCACAAGTAGGTGTGAGGAGGCCCATGGGTTGGCCCCAAGGCCCTCAGCCCCCATCCCACTGAGCTCCCAGCCAGAAGGTAGCTACAACTTGGCACTACAACTTGCACACCAAGGCTCAGCATGCCAAGGCTCTTCTGGAAGCTGAGCCCTGTTGCCTGAGTGCCTTTGTAGTACCCACCACCATCTTCAAAGCTGCGATTCAGACATTAGCCACAGCTCCACCCTCCATCCGTCCCAGCCTCCTCCCTGCCTCCGCCCTGCCTTACCCTCTGAAGGCTATGTTCCTGGATTTGGAGGCTGCGGCCCTGTAGCACATGAACACTGGGCTTGTGTTCTTGTCTGGCCAGTGCTTTCCTCTCTTTGAGCTCCAGTTTCCCCTTGTGTGCCATCTTTCTGGGGACAGCCATGTTGGTATCACAGGGTGAAGGCCAGTGCAGCATTTCTGCAGAGGAGAACAGTTGCTTATTCCTTGGACCTGTGGTCTCCCCTGGTGGGGACAGGATCATGGCCATACATGCTGGGTCAGGTGGATCATACCTGTAGTCTCAGATACTTGGGAGGCAGATTGGGAGGTTCGAGGTTCGAGGCCACTGTGGGAAAAATGAGATGCTCATGTTAGTAAAAAATATGATGATGATGATGATGGTGATGATGATGATACTAGCAATGATGATAAAGCTGGTTGCACAAATTTGGCCAACATTGTGAATTCAAACCAATAAATGTTGGCAGAGGAGGAAAAAGGAACCCTACTGCAGTGTGGTGGGAATGTGAACTATTACAACCTTCTGGACAGTAGTCTGGAGCTTCCTTATAAAAACTAAACATAGACCTTCCCTACAGCTCAGCCATACCACTCCTGGGTGTCTACCCTGAACATCACAAGCCAGGATACTGTAAAGACACATCTCCATATCCATGTTCACTGCTGCACTATTCACAATAGCCTAGTTGTGGGAACAACCCAGGTAGTTGAAGTGGTTCAAACTATGTGGTACCTATGCGCAATGGAATTTTACGGAGCCATTAGAAAGAATAACATTATGAAATTTGCAGGGCAATGGATGGACCTAGAACAAATCATGTTAAATGAGGTAGGCCAAGCTCAGAGACAAATGGAATATATTTTCTCTCCTATGCAGAAGCTAGATCTAAAATACATGGGGACCTGATAAATTATACAGGTCTCTAGGTATTCACAGTCAGACCAAAGGAGGACACTCTGAGGAACAGAAAGGCTGAATGCCTAAGTGCATCTGATCTTACAAAATATTTATTGAAATGGATGCTAAGAAATGAAAACAAGAGCTTTTGTTTCTTTTCTCTTTTTCCTCTTGTTTCCTTTTTGTTGTGTTTGTTCATTTATCTGTCTTTGGGAGGGTGAGGGGAGGCACAGAAATGGAAGGTCAAAGGTGAGCAAACACAGCAGTGGTACTCAGTGGACACTACGCTGAAAATGAACTATACAACTTCTGGGTGGGTTAAGAGGCAAAAACTGGGAGAGAGCAAGGGAAGGGGTGACATTGTCTGAAAAGAAATGTTCTCATTGCCTGACTTATGTAACTGTAGTCTCTCTGTACATCACCTCTATGATAAGAGTAGGAAAAAAACTTTTAAAGAAGCAGACTGTGGTGAGTGGTGGTGTGTGCCTGTCACCCCAGCGATGTGGAAAACATAAATAGGAGGACTGCGGTCTAGGCATACACGTGAGACCCTATCCATCATCAGACACAGCAGGAAGGATTGGGGGTATACTTCAAGGTACTGAGTGCCTGAGTGGAGGTTAATGAAACCCGATCTCAAAATGAACAGACTAAGGCAAACAATCTGGTCTAGGGGGTTTATACTTGGAATCGCAGCCACTCTAAAGACAGAGATACAAGACTGGGTAGTCAAAGCCAGCCCTAGCAAAAGCACGAAACCCTATCTAAAAAGAAAGCTTACAGTCTGGGAGTATAGCCTGATGCTGGTCCAGAAATCAAGGTGCCCTGACTTCAATCCCTAGTACTGCCCCAAAATGCAAATGACCTTGGGAGAAAACCACCCAGTGTCAAAATCCCTCAGTCCTGACTGCAGTATCTGCTCATGAAAACGCAGTATTGCCAAAGAGATCTACAATGAGATGCTAACTGAGTTTGCCGTGGAATTGTGTGGGGGCGGTCCAGGTCAGCAAGGTAAACCAGGAGGGAGCCCGCTGACTTATGATGGATGGATCAATAACCTATTTATTTTCCAGCACTTCTATTAACCTCTGCCGGCCCATCACGGCTCCCGTTTGAGCGGCTGAGGCCCGCCATGCTGACTGGATGGGTCTGATTGAAAGCAGGGCCCTGCGCGACCCCAGGACAGAATCCAATTACAATAATTTTCACTTGTAGATTCCGAATTTGTAGCACGTGGTCTATCCTGGACTCCATCACTCTAGGCCATAACTAATGCCCCGTGACACAAGCAGGCGGACGGGCTCTGGCTTCCACTGTGATTGTGATCAGGAGGATCAATCACGCTCGAACCAGGTGGATCGACCCCGATTGTGGATCTGGTGGATCGGCTTCGGGATCGATGGTCATGGCCATCATCGGCCCATGGGTCCCTGGGACGGCTCTGCGCGCCACCGGCTCCACATCCGGGAACTGCAAAGGCTGCTGGGTGGTCTCAGCCCCTCGGGCCATCCGAACCCCTCCCGAAGCAGGAGCTCGCTGGACACAGGGATCGAAGTCACCGCGCACGCGGAGCTTCTTCCCCGGCCACACCGTTTCATCCAGGGCACCTCGGGGCTGCCACATGGGCGCAACATGGTCCCGTCCCTGGACGCTGCTGATTGGGCCAGGGAAAGGGGGCCAAGCCAAGCTGGGCCAATGAAAGCCTCGTGGCCACGCCCCTAGACACTGCTGATTGGACAAGGGGCGGGACCAACCCAGATTGGACCAATGAAGGCCTTATGACTTTAGGAGTGTGGCAAACCATCCCTGGTCCACCCAGAGACAGCCCAGCACCCTTGGTGGTTGTTATCAGGGTCGTTCTTGGGCCACCTGCACCCTGCGCATAGGGGGGGAGGGCGGGGTGACGGGGTCCAAGAGGTCCCTGAGGCATCCAGTCCTGTCCGTCCACTGTGATCCCCCCAGGCCCCTATTAGCTGTTGTTCCTGCTCAACTGTCGTGGATATTAATTACATCTCACGCACCCCATGCACAGGTCTACCACCTAGACCCCAATTAGCCCCAATTAGTCAAACCCCAATTAGCCTAAGGGGGCGTGTCCCGAGACCCACCCCCTGGAGAATAAATCGGGGAGCTCGCCAGCCCCCCCCTCGTTCCCCACAACGGCCCCACTCTGGACAGCGGAACCCACTTTGGATCAGCCCTGCGCCCTGCAATGCTCGGTCACATCTTGGATGGAGACTTCAGACCAGAGCCTGCCCAGGTGCAGGCCCTCCAGCAACAGCCCCCTCCACCCCGAACTCTGGGTAAGCAATGCCTGGGCCTCTGAACCCCGCCCCCCATCTCAGCAGCAGGGCGTGGCTTAGTGCTGACACTAAGGGCCAGGGGCGGGGCTCAGTGGTAGGGGGTGTGGCTCGGCGGTGGGGGCGTGGCGTAACAGTGGGGGCGTGGCTCAACACCCGGGTGTGTCTCAATGGCAAGGGGCGTGGCTCTACCTCAGGGGCGTGGCTCAGGTATCAGAGACGAGGCTCGGTAGTGGGGCGTGGCTTAGCCGTCGGGGGCGTGGCTGGGCAGTACCCGGCCTACCTAAATGCAAGGCCCTGAGTTCAAACTCTAGCATTGCCAACATAAAACTAAACGGACTCGCTGGGTGCTGGTGGCTCACGCCTGTAATCCCAGCTACTCAGGAGGCTGAGGTCTGAGGACCCAGCCCTGCAGAAAAGTCCCCGTGAGACTATAATCTCCAATTAACCACTCAAAACCCAGACGTAGAGCTGTGGCTCAGAGTGGTGGAGTGCTAGCCTTGAGCAAAAGAGCTCAGGACAGTGCCCAGGCCGAGTTCAAGACCCAGGATCAAAAACACACAAACAAACAACCAGGCCAGCAATAAAGAGCAGAGGAACTACAGAGGCTCCAGCAGGTGCAAAGATCCTGGGGTAGGAGTTCACTCGTACTGCCTCTTTGCCCAGGTAGGGGATGGTGTGCCCGCTTGCCACCGCCCCTGGGCCAGGAGCAGTGGGAGTTGGTATCTAAATGCCTGCCCAGACTCCCCTCCTGCGGGATGAGGGTTGTGAGGTGCTCCACCCCCCCCACCCCCCGAAAACCAGCTGCTGAGGTGACTTCTGTGCTTGTATTCTGGAAGTCCTCATAAACCGAGTCACCTGTCCTGTCCAGCTGGCCATCTGTCTGGCTCCTCCCCCAATAGTGAGGCCTGGGGGACATGTGTCAGTTCAGCTTCTGTTGCTGAGACTGAGCCGCAGCTCCTGTGACCTTTCCCACCCCACTGAAGTCCTTCCAGGCTTTGCCAGTCCTGCACAAAGCTGTATGAATGTGTCTGTACCGGCTTGTTTGTTTTGCTGTTGTTTTTGGTTGTACTGGGATTTGAACCTGGGGTCTCATGCTTCCTTGAGCCACTCCAGCCCTATGATTTGTTAAATTTAATTTCATTTTTTTGCTTTAGTTTTCAGGTATGATCTCTTGCTTTTTGCCCAGAGCTGCTTTTGGACCGACATTCTTCTCCCTTCCCTTCTGCATAGCTGGGATTCTAGGATTGCACCACTTCACCTGGCTTATTTGTTGAGATGGAGGACTCAATAACTTTTTGCCCACGTTGGCCTTGAACCACGATCCTTCTGATCACCTCCTGAGTGTCTGGGATTACAGGCATGAGCCACCATGCCCTTCCCCCCCCCCACTGCCCCATTCGGTTGACACTTTGTACATTTGGCTGAATAGGTGGAGATGGGGTGGATGTGGAGGGAGGGGGAGGGATGCAGAGGCCAGGAGTGTCAGACAAGTCCGAGGAAGATCTTACTGCCATGGAGGGCAGAGTTCTTTGATGGTTTGGAGCACACAGGAAGCACCCCCCGTGGAGAGCTAACTCTGAGTGTGTCCGCCTCATTTCACCCGGGCTGCCAGCAGACGGCTCCTGGCTGTCCACCATTCAGGCTCAGGCTGGGAAGCCCAGCTGTGCACGCCAAGTCTCGCAGGTGTAAGCAGAGACGGTTTTGTTTTGTTTTTTCTTGACAATTCTTTCCTTTTTTTTTTTCTCCTTCTGTCAGACCAGGGCAAATCAGATTCTTTCCGGCGTGTGGAGGGGAAATGGATGAGGAGTCTGAAAGCCGACGTTGGTCGTGCGGGTGAATCAGAGCCTCCACGCCTCCTCTCCAGGAAACCGAGGGATCCTAGGTGGCCTCCAACCCTGACATCTTGTCTTTCCATCCAGACAGGCCCGGACTTAAAAAGCTCCTGAACCTGCCCAGAGGCCTTGATGGACTCCCAAGAATAAGATGTGCCCGCCACACAGCCTCTGGCTCCCAGCACGGTGCTTCACCCCTGGGTGGGCTGGAGGCAGCGTGCTCACTCTGGCCTGCGTCAGGGCTTTGTACCTCCAGGTCCTTCTGAAGTTCCTCCTGCTCTTCCCCCCCCTCCCCCATAGTCCTTGAATATTGATTGGCTCAGGCGCTATCTCTGAGCTTTTGTGCTCCAGACTGTTGCTCTACCACTTGAGCCACAAACTCCACTTCTGGCTTTTTGGGGTTAAATGAAGATAAGAATCTCACAGACTTTCCTGCCCAGGCTGGCCTTGAACCGTGATCCTCAGATCTCAGGCTCCTGAGTAGCTAGGATGACAGGTGTGAGTCGCTGGCAGCTGCCTTCTTCCTGCCCTTTATTGCTGACTTCCCCCCCACTCTGGCACTACAGGGATTTAAACTGAAGGCCTCACCCTTGCTCAGTTGGTGTTTTGCCACTTGAATCATACCTCTGGGCTGGCATTTTGCTCGTTAGTTGGAGATAGAATCTTTTGGGACTGGCCTGAACTCAAACCTCCATCTTCCAGATCTCAGTTTTGTAAGTAGCTAAGATGACAGGCATGAGCCATGGAGATCTTTTCTCTCTCTCTCTCTCTCTCTCTCTCTCTCTGGAGGTCATGGGGTTTGAACTCTGGGCTTGGGCGCTGTCCCCGCACTCTTCAGCTCAAGGGAAGTGCTCTACCACTTGAGCCACAGCACCACTTCCAGTTTTTGAGTGGTTCATTGGAGATAAGAGTTTCACAGACTTTTCTGGCCGTGCTGGCTTTGAACGGAGATCCTCAGATCTCAGCCTCCTGAGTAGCTAGGATGAGAGGCGTGAGCCACTGGTGCCCAGCATTGCTAGATTTCTAAACCTTGGGTCTTGGCTTTTTCAGCATTTGTACATACACACACACACACACACACACACACCCCGTTTCCTGTTCTCCTGTATCTTTTCTTCAGCTCTGGCACACTGTGGGCTGGGGTGACAGTTCCCCCCCGTCCCCTCCCCCACTTCCGTTAAGAACCCCTCCACTGCCGTGTCCTGGAGCTGGGGTGCTCACCGCTGTGCTGTGTTTGGGAAAGGCTCATATGATCCTCAGCTCTCAGCTTCCTGAGTAGCTAGGATTACAGGCGTGAGACACCAGCTCCTGGCTTTGACTTGTTCTTTTTTGGACTGTTGTATAATCCTTGTGACTTGGGAGGCAGGAATCTGGAGGATCATAGTTAGAGGCCAGACCAGTCATGGGTGAGATTGTTGTCTGCACAGCCAAGGGGTGGGCTCCAGGGTGCGTGGCCTGGGCCATGGCCTCCCTCGGGCACCCATTGATGTCCACAGACTCGGAGTGTGAGGCTGGAGAGTCTCAGGTCCAGCTTGGGCTGGGGTTCTGGCAGGGTGGTGTGTGTGTGTGTGTGTGTGTGTGTGTGTGTGTGTGTGTGTGCATGCATGTGGGTCTAGAACCTCTGTGAGTCTCAGTCTCCCCATCTGAACCATGGGGCCAGCGAGGCTGCTGTGTCTGGGGAGATGAGGAAAGGGCTGCTGTGGGCACCCCGAGCTGGAGCACCCCGAAATACTCAGGAAGCTGAGAGCCAAAGCAGGAGGGGGTTGGAGCCCCACCAGATGGATGGGGGGGTTGATGAAGGTAGCCACGTGCCCGGCTCAGGACAGGGAGCGGGGTCCCCTCCTCCCGACCATTCTTTCCCCTGGAACTCCCCCAATCCCTGCCGGGCACGGCTCTTACCCCCTCCGTGCGCACGCCTTGATTTACACCCCCTTGTCTGCCTGCTCCCAGCCTGAGTCCCTCCCGCCGGAGCTCTCCTCGTTTATCTCCTTCCCAGACCCCTGATCGAAGCCCACTGGGGGGGGGTGAGCCCCCCTAAGTCGGGACCAGTATTTCTTGCTCAGCTTCTGGCTGGTCAGGCTTGGATTCTCATTAAGTCTCAGCTCAGGCGTGGTTGTATTTCTTCCCCGGGCTGCACAGCCTGGAGAGGCCCAGTAATTCTTCACCTGCCTGGGCGCGCCCCACCCCAGGCCACAGCTGGAGGAGGGGGGCCAAGCGGTGTGTACCCCACAGGCAGGGCCTGGGGCTGGGGCTGGATGTGGAACCAGGCTCAGATCCGGGTCCCTGGGGCCGGCGCGGTGCCAGCTCTGGTGCTGGAGAGGCTGGGAGGAGAGCCACATGCGACCCTGACTCAGTTTCCTCACCTGTGCAGGAGAGCCTCCTTCTTTCTCTCTCTCCCCTTTGTTCTTGACCTGTCTTTCTTGACCTGTCAGGTGGTGGTGTAAACACATCACAAACACGAACACATGGAAGTTCTAGCTGTATTGTAAACAAAGATGAGGAGTCATATCTCAGAGAGGGTGAGTCACATGCCCAAAGATGTCCAGCAAAGGATCAGAACCCAGCCAGCTCCGCACCACCAGCTGTCCTATTAGCCAGGTGTTCCGCTCCCTTGGCTATGTCTGTCTGTCTGTCTCTCCCCTCCGTAGTCCTCCTGCCTTAAGGATGCAGATGGATACACAGGCCGATCTAAGGGCTGCAGGTCGTGGCTCAGGCCTCTTCTTAGCGCCTGGCTCCGTGGAGGTCGAGTTTGCACAGGTCCAGCCGGCTTGGGGCCGCAGGGAGCAGTGTGGGGCTCACACCATCCTGGGACGGGTCTAGGGCTGGTCTCAGCTCCTGCGGGGCTCTGGGTGCCCACAGGGGGCCGCGGCACACAACTGGGGCTCCGTGGGTGCTCTGGGCCCTGGCCACTCACTTGGGGTGGTGAGAAACCATGTGAGCACTGGAGTTGGGGTGCAGTGGTGGGGCACAGTGCAGCCATTCATGATGTCCAGTCAGGAAACTCACCATTGCCCTGTTACTAGATCACACGATAAAAAATGGGGTGTGTGTATCACAATGCAACCCCCATCTCCCCGCTTTCTTCTATATTTGGAAACAGAGTCTTGCGAAGTAGCCCAGACTGGTCACGCATTGTCCTTCGGTTCAGTTTCCCAAGGGCTGGGAATGCAGGCAGGCACCACTGCGCCTGGAGGTGAAATTCACAGCTGGGCGCCGGTGGCTCACACCTGACATCCTAGCTCCTCAGGAGGCTGAGATCTGAGGATCTCAGTTCAAATCCAGCCCGGGCAGGAAAGTCCATGAGATTCTTATCTCCAGTTAACTACCAAAAAGCTGGAAGTGGCGCTGTGGCTCAAAGTGGTAGAGCACAGGGACAGTGCCCAGGCAGAGGAGAAGGAGG
>NW_012267239.1:5461885-5465795 GCF_000151885.1 Dipodomys ordii | reverse complement strand
AGGAGGAGGAGGAATTTACAAAATTCACTAGAAAAATCCAGGAGACAGAAATGTGAGGGGAAGGTTGTGCTTTGAGGCCAATCTAGGGAAAAAACTTACCCAGACCCCATCTCTATCCATAGGCCCAGTGCAGGGGTGCACACTTGTCGTCTGAGCCATGGTGGGAAGGTGTTGGTAGCAAGGGCCCAAAGCAAGATGATGTGTGAAAAACAAAGTTTCTCACAGTTGGGGTGTCTGTGTCCAGTGAAGAGCTCCCTCCCTTCTTGTCTCTGAGCATCCCAGGAAGTGGGGGGGCCCTGCCAGGGGACTGCTGGCCGGCTGGTCACCCCTGTGACTGCAGAGGCCTCTGAGCGGAGGAGCGTAGAGGGAGGCTGGGGACTGGAGAGGATGTGGCGCTCACTGTAAACTGTCCCCCAATCACGGGGCTGATGGAGATGGACGTCTCCCCTAGGGCACAGTCAGGCCTGCTGGGCAGGGGGTGTACGGGCCACAGGGCTGTGAGTTCAAGAGACAATGCTGGGGGGGTGATTTCCTATTGTCCTCTCCCCTCCCCGAGGCCCCCACTCCAATCCCCTCTCATATGTAATCCTAATGATCTGCCGTTATGTCCTGTTTTATTAAAGCGCCATTGAACTATACCCTATTGATTTAGATTTCACAGACAATTGAAATTTAAATTGACTCCAAATTGAATGACTCCGTGTAATCTCCACTCCGCAATAAAGATAGATAAAATGCTTCTAGTTTTCGATAATACGTCCTACCGGAGGCACATTTTAATTTTGGGATGAGAGAAAAAAAAGAAGAAAAAAAGGACCGGTCTCTACTTCCTTTGAAAAGTTGGCTGATGGCTGGGGGCCTGTGAAGTTGGGGTTGTTGTTTTCTTGTTTTTAATTTACTCTCTTCTTCTATTTTTAACATTTATTTCCCCCAACCAGGGCATGGTGCTGGAGGTATGGAATTCAGCCTCGTCCGAGTCAGGGCCCATTCATTCATTCATTCTTCATTCACTCATTCATGAATTGTCCTTTTGTCCACCCAGCTGTGGTCCCTGGGGTGGGGTGGGGGGCAGGGCAAGGGGTGGGAAGGGGGTAAACTCTCCTCCCCCCATGTTTGTGACATCTTCAACCTTTGCCACCTGAGGCCTCAGTCCCCAGAATGAGCCTCTGTCTGCCCTCCTCTCTGCTCTACTGATGGACGCTGGGAACTGGTGGCCACGGGTGACCTCATCACGGGTGATCTCATGACATTGACTGGTCTGGAGAGGCAGATGGACACCCAAGGTCTGCCGTCCAGCTTCTGTCCAAGGTGGCAGGGCTTGAGCTGGACTGGGGTTGGTTTCAGGCACTAGAGGATCTGGGAGGTGTTTGAGGACAGGAGAAAAGTTCCGTGGTAAAGACGCCTTGGCCAGGCGATGGCCTGTGTCTACGTCTTCACGGCCAAGTGTGGTGGCTCCCACCTGCAAGCCCAGCTGCTGAGGAGACAAGAGGTTGGGAAGAATAGTGTTCTGAGGCCAGCAAGACTCCATCTCAGCAAATAATCTGGGTGCGGTGGTGTGTACCTGTAGTCTCAGCCATGTCGGAAGTACGGACAGCAGGATCGAAGTCTGAGACTGGTTTTTGGCCATAAATGCAAAAATCTTACCTAAAAGGTAACAAAAGTGTGAAATGGGGCCGTGGCTTCAGTGGCAGAGCATCTAGCACTCCAGTGCAAAGCCCTTAAGTTTGGACCCTAGCACTGAACTGCCCCCCAAATAAATTAGGGGCAAATCTGATCCAGGTACATCATGTACATGTGTATACATCTTACAAGGAAACCTTCTTGTATCATTAATTTACACCAATAAAAAAAATCAGCGTTTGTAGTGTTGTAATGGGGATGGAGACCTTTCCCCTCCCCCTTTCCTGCAGGACCTCCACCCAGGGCTGACCCCTGACCTCTACCCAGGGATGACCCTTGACCTCCACCCAGGGCTGACTCCTGACCCGGGCAGCGCCATAGCTGGCTCTAGTCTTGCTCCTCATAGGCTGGATGATGGTCTAACCCATCACTAAGTTCCCAGGATGCCCACCACCTGGTGCTTTGGTCCCCCTAAGGGTACCCCAGCTCCCCAAGTGGTGGCTGCCCTGTGCCTTCTCTGTGCGGCCCTCCCCCATCCCCAGGCCGCGTCCCCCTCGCCCTTGTGTCTCCCTGGAGAGAGGGACCTGGCAGATAATTGCTACTTAATGACCAATCAATCCCCATTAGTGCGCGCGTGCGGGTCATTAGTGGATGAAAGTGTCCTGAGCGTGGACGCAGAGGCAGCTCAGGGGGACGGGACGGGGACGGGACGGGGACGCATGGCAGTGTACCCAGACTGCTCCTGGAGGGCTGGGAAGCCAGGATGCCTAGAGCTGAGCTGCGATCCCGAGCTCCCGGAACCTCCTGACTGCGCCCTTCCGCTGGCTTTCCTGCCCAGCCCAGGATGGTGGCTTCCACTCTGGCTCCTCCAGTGGGGGCCGGGTCCCAGCTGCCATGCAGGCCGGTGATGGCACCGATGCCAGCCTGGAGATCACAGTCCGGGCCTGGAGGGGCACAGCGTGCGTGCCTTACGTCTGGCCAGCCAGGGTCCCCACGCTCAGGACTGCCCGCTCCTCCTTCCCTCCACTCCTCCCTCCTCTCCTTTCCTGTCTCCCTCCTCTCCTTCCCTTTTTCTTTTTGCAGCTACTGAGGTTTGAACTCAGGGCCCTCGCGCTGGCTAGGCAGGTGCTCTGCCCCTGGCACTGTACCCTTAAACTCCTTTTATCTTGGTGATTGTCCAGGTTAGAATCTCACGTTGCGCCAGGCGGGCCCGGGCTGCGATCCTCCCCTTTGTGCTTCCCTGTGCCACGGGGGATGGCAACCATGTCTTCTGCACCCTGGCTTTGTGCTTCCCTCAAAGCTGGGAGGACAGGCATGCGCTCCCACGCCCAGATACTGGTTGAGATGGCGCTTTAGGACCTTTCCCACCTTAGCTGGCCTTGAACTTCAGGTCTCTAGATCTCTGCCTCCCAGTAGCTGGGATGCTAGGCCTGAACCACCACAACTGACTGGCTCTCTCAGTCTATTCCTAAACTCTCATTTCGTGGCAGTGTGGGCTTGTTAATATACATATACATATTTTTTCCTCTAACACACACACGTGCGCACACACACGCACACACAATAGGTGCGTCCTGCGTGGTGTGTGTCCTGGGCGTCCCAAGTCCTGGGTGTCCTGCGCCCTGGCTGCGTGCGTCCTGTGCGGCGTTCATCCTGCGCCCTGGCAGCGTGCGTCCTGTGCGGCGTGCGTCCTGCGCCTTGGCGACGTGCGTCCTGCGTGGTGTGCGTCCTGGGTGTCCCAAGTCCTGGGTGTTCCGCGCCCTGGCGGCGTGCGTCCTGTGCGATGTGCGTCCTGCATGGCGTGTGTCCTGTGCCTTGGCAGCGTGCGTCCTGTGTGGCATGCGTCCTGGGCGTCCTGGGCGTCCTGGGCATCCCGTGTCGTGTCCTGCGCCCCCCAGCGTGCAGCCATGGAAACCGCGCGGTCAGACAAGTTCTTGCCAAGAGGGTTAGTGTGAGGGTTAGTGTGTGGGGAGGAGCTGAGAGCTGAGCCCGCCTCGGAGCCACAGCACTGCGGGAAAACCCACAGGCGAGCAGAGCCCACGCGGGGTGGGGAAACCCAGCGGTCCACGGGGCCCTCACCTGGCCCTGGGCCCGGGGGGCGCCTCTCCACACTGCGCTCAGCAAGGCCGCAGTACCAACGCGTTTATTCAGTATCAGTGTGAACATGGCCTGGGTGTGACCAGGTGTGTGCTTTGCGATAGATGTTTCCTACTATCTGCTTAGCATATTACTTATGATTTATATTTATAATTGTTACACATTAACATGTCAATGCTGTTACAGATATGCT
>NW_012267239.1:5422215-5460805 GCF_000151885.1 Dipodomys ordii | reverse complement strand
GGTCTGAGCCGAGCCGCCGGCCCTGCCAAGTTCGGAAGTCCCCTTCCGTCGGAGGCAGTGGCGCGCGCTCTGGCCCCGGGGCCGGGGTGTGTGCGCGCGCTTGCGTGTGTGTGCGTGTGTGTGCGTGCGCGTGCGCGTGCGCGTGGGGTGCGGGCAGGGCCGCTCAGCAGCAGCCTGCGGTCATCCCCAGCCCGGGACCCGCAGCGTGGCCGCCCTGGCCCCGACGCTTCGCTCTGGGCCTTGCTGGCCGCCTCAGTAGCCGCTGCCCACGGAGTGACCACTGCAGGGCCTCCTGTCCGTCCGTCCGTCCGTCCTGGCCTCAGAGCCGCTCCCGGCCTGGCCTTGCTCCCACTGTTTTGTCTTCGCCGGCTCTCCCGTCACCCTCACAAAGGCCTCAAGTCGCTGGTGGGTGGGCGCTGCTGCTGCTGCGGGTCTGTGATGCGGGAGGCTGTGGAAGACCAGACCCCTCACCGGAGCCAGGAAGGCGCAGGGAGGAAGAAGGGGTGGTGGGCCCCTGTGGGCCACGCCCCCAAGACCTAAAGTCTCACCAGGCCACGCCCCACCAACAAACCCTCCCACCAGGCCACGCCCCCAAGACCTAAAGTCTCCCACCAGGCCACGCCCCACCAACAAACCCTCCCACCAGGCCACGCCCCCAAGACCTAAAGTCTCACCAGGCCACGCCCCACCAACAAACCCTCCCACCAGGCCACGCCCCCACCAATAAACCCCTCTCCCAGGCCACGCCCTCACCAATAAACCCCCTCTCCCAGGCCACGCCCTCACCAATAAACCCCTCCCACCAGGCCACGCCCCCACCAATAAGCCTACAGTCTCTCACCAGGCCACGCCCCCACCAATAAACCCTCCCACCAGGCCACGCCCCACCAACAAACCCTCCCACCAGGCCATGCCCCCAAGACCCAAAGTCTCCCAACAGGCCACGCCCCTACAAGTAAACTCCCACCAGGCCACGCCCCCACCAATAAACCCTCCCACCAGACCACGCCCCCAAGACCTACAGTCTCTCACCAGACCACGCCCCCACCAATAAACCCTCCCACCAGGCCACACCCCCAAGGCCCCAAAGCCTCTTACTAGACTATGCCCCTTAAAGGTTCTACCATCGTCAAGAGCTCAAAGCTCCCTCCCTTCCTTCCCTCCCTCCCTTCCTTCCTCCTGCCCTCCCTCCCTCCTTTCCTTCCTTCCTGCCTGCCTGCCTGTCCATGCACCTGGGACTGGGTGTGTTATCAAGGAAGTTTTATGTAGCTCACGGCTCTGGAGGCCTGGGAGCCTGGAGATGGGGTGCTTACACCTGAGGGTGTCACACATCACCCGTGTCCTCGCGTGTCTGTGTGTGTGTGTGTGTGTGTGTGTGTGGTTGCCGGCGTGTGTGGCAAGGAGAGATGGGAAGGGACACCGCTCCACTCCGTGCTGGGCCCGCCGGTCCCCGGCCAACCCTCCGGGGGAGAGGCCCGATCCCCACGGAGGTCAGGACAGCCGACTCTGCCCCAGCCCAACACCAGAAGTGGGGGCCACAGGCACGTGTCCATCCGCAGACGGACAGGATGAGCAGGAGTCCACTGCCAACGGCCACCAGACAGGAGAGAGAAAGGAATCTCACCGTCCCAGCAACCCAGGAGGCTGAGATCTGAGGATCGTGGTTCAAAGCCAGTCCTGGCAGGCAAGTGTGAGACTCCTATCTCCAATTAGCCACCAAAAAACTGGGCTGGTAGAGCAGCAGCCTTGAGAGAAACAGCTGCAGGGCAGGGCTCAGGCCCTGCACACACACACACACACACACACACACACATACACACACACACGGTGGAGTTGGGGTATGATTACTTATGGGGTGTACCCCCCCATAACATGGCATGCACGGCCACCTACCACCTCCTCCCCCTGCCCGTGAAGTGGTGTCGGGAACACCACTAACAAATATAGAAATTGAGGATCAGAGAGGTTACGCAACTTGTCCAAGGCCACACAGAATAAACCGGATGATATCTGTGCAGCCCGGCCTCCCAACGCCTCTCCCCTTGTCTTCATGTTATTTAGGCCGAATCCTGGACACGGTTGGTGCAGGATGGTGGGCTGACAGGGTTTCCCTCATTTCCCTCCTGGGGTCACCTTCCAGCCACAAAGGCCCCCCCCCCCGCCTCCCCCAGCTTGGCCAACCGGCTCTGAGACTGAGTTGTCAAGCAGGAGATAGGAAGGAAGAGAAAGCAATTTCCTCTATTTCTTGGTCCGGGTCTAGGCAGTCAATACAGTTAACAGTAAATCAAATATCAAGACTGCATTGACCCGGGAAAAGGCCAAGGAGAGAAAAAAAAAATCCACAGTAGAATCCAAAAAAGTAAAACAATAAAGTTCAGCCCAATGCGTAAATCACACCTGGGGAACTGAGTCTGCTCCCTGGGCAGCAGCAGAGCCCCGGGCGCCTGGAACCAGCCAGGCTCCCCACACAACTGGCCTCCGGCTGTTCCTCCGGGCGAACCTGGGGGAGAAAGCGTGGAGAGGAAGGGCTGGGGGTGTCTGGTTTGAGTTCCTCTGTCAACCTACGGCCCTCGGCTAAGCTGCTCCTGAGCGAAATGGGCAGGGTAGTGCATGCCTGCAATCCCAGCTCTTGGCAAGCCAAGGTAGGAGTATTATGAATTCTTAGTAAGACACACACACACACACACACACACACAAACACAGACAGCAACCCCTGAGCCGCAGTCCAATGGTAGCACCATTCATCATTGTCTTTATTCAACAAACATTAGGTACCACTGTGTACCAGGCACTGTGTGGAGGCCCTGGGGGGATACAGCTGTGAATAAGCTTGGTCCTGACTTAACTGAAAGCCCCCTGAACTGAGTTTTGGGGGTGATGAAAGTTGCACGGTCAGAAGACAGAGGGGTGTGGGACGCTGGGGGAGGGCTGAGTTCACTTCAGGAGACTTAGGGTGGATGAGGACAGGCGCCCAGGGGACAGCTGGGAGGGGAGGATTCCCAGGCAGAGGGGAAAGCAGAGCAGGTGCAAAGGCCCTGCAGCAGCTGTGCCTGGGGAGCTCAGGCTGGGATGAGGAGGGTGGTAAAGGTGGGGTTGAGTTTGTATTGGTATTCAAGGCCTGGGACACACAGGGACTCTGAAGGCAGGGAGTGTGTGTGTGTGTGTGTGTGTGTGTGCACACGCGTGCACACGCATGCACCCTGGTCCTGGGGCTTGAACTCAGGGCCTGGGCGTGCTGTCCCTAAGCTTTTTTTTTTTTTTTTTTGCTTAAACTAGCCACAGCTCCACTTCTAGCTTTTTTTTTTTTTCTGGTTCACTGGAGATAAGTATCATGGAGTTTCCTGTCTGGGCTGGCTTCGAACCGGGATCCAGAGATCTCAGCTTCCTGAGTAGCTAGGGTGACCGGACCCAGCGGGCTGTGCTAAGTGTTTGAGCCCCTCCACCGCGTCCAGGGCGGCTTTCCCGCCCTCTGCTCCCGGCAGTCCCGCAACTGACCACCAGGTGTCGCCGTCGGACCACGGTACCCGGACGGCCCTGCGCGCACGCGCGAAGGATGCGGATGGGTTTCCCACCCCGGGCCCCGGGCCCGCCCGCGCGGCTTTGGGTACGTGTACCATGAGGACTCCTCCCGTCTGCCTCTTCCCGGGCCCGCCCGCTCCCAGCCCAAAGGTGGCTGAACACTATGTCAGGGGCTGTGAGCGCCCTACTGTGTGCTGTGAGCGCCCTACTGTGTGCTGTGAGCGCCCTACTGTGTGCAGGGGCCCCAGCCACTCCGTCTCCAGCCAGGGCATCTTGGGGCGAGGTGGTGTGACTTCTCAGCCCATTTTGTACCAGGGGGAAACTGAGGCTCGGCGCTGGGAAACCTTTCTTCCCCATGGCTGTGGGATTTGCCTGAAGCTGGGTTGGTCTTTCTCCCAGGTTTATTGGGATGATTAAGTTCTTGGGGTGCACAGATCTGAAGTCGGCTTTCTGTCGGTTGGTGGTGTTCTTAAAAGTCTGTGTGGCCAGCGCCATACCCCTCCCAGGGGGCACCCCAAGATTTGTAACAGTTACTCCTAATTCTTCCATTCTAATCCCCTGCCCCCCACCCCCATCTTCAGCTTGTCATAACCCAGCATCTGTTCTTTATTTTTGCCCTTTTGCCTGTGCTGGGCCCTTCATCTACACGGAGCCCCAGAGAAGGTGGCTTTTTTTTCTCCACCATGTTCATCAGCGAGGGGGAGTGAATCAGGGTGTCGTTCCCTTTTCACTGATGCATAGTATTCCACTGAATGGACATACCGCAGTTGCGTTTGCTTGCCTGCTGCAGGGCCTGCTCTGGCGATCGTGACCGAGGGCAGGGGAGCTCCTAGGCGTTGGATTCCTTTGGGCGCAGGCCTGGGAGTGGAATTCCCGAGTCTTGTAGCAATGTCACATTTGATGGTTCGAGGTGCGGCGGGCTGCTTCTGCGATGGCCGCACTTTTTTATATCTCCTGCCGGCTGTGTGAGGCTGCGGGCTGGGTTTTTTTCCCCTTCATCATCCTTGCCAATGGTTGTTACTCTCTGAGATTTTTTTTTTTTTTTTGTTGGTTGTGGGGCCTGAACTCTGGGCCTGGGCGCTGTCCCTCAGCTCTTCAGCTCAAGGCTAGCGCTCTACCACTTGAGCTACAGCACCACTTCCAGTTGGAGATAAGAGTCTCATGGACTTTCCTGCCCAGTCTGGCCTTGAACCGTGATCCTCAGATCTCAGCCTCCTGAGTAGCGAGGGTGACAGGCATGAGCCACCGGCGCCCTGCTCTCTCTGAGATTTTGATTCTGGCTCTCAAGGGGTATGCAGCATATCTTGTGGTGGTTTAGATTTTTCAGACGACCGACCAGTGGTATCAGTTCAAGGGAGCGTGGGCTGTTTGTGTGTCTTCTTTGGAGAAACGTGGACTCGTATACCACATGCCTTTTTCTTTTATTGTGAAAGTTGTGTTTTCTCCTTGTTGTTGGATTGTAAGAACTCTTTATATATTGTGCACACCGCTCCCTTATTTGAGAGAGAGGCAGATACGGTCTCCCGTCCTGCGGAGTGCGGTCTTTGTGCTCCGTGCTGACTGTGGCGTCCTCTGAGCAGGGCTGCTGGGGCCGTGGGCACCGTCCAGCTGTCCTGGGTGGGTGTGGAGGAGGGATCTGGACAGGATTCAGAGGTGTGCTGGGCTGATTGGGGTGCAGAGCAGTGGGGGGGGACTGTGGCCTTGGAATTGAGTGCGTGTGGTTCTAGCCCTGGGCAGGAGGTGGCCAGGTCCTGGGTGGCGTGTGTGCATGCGTGTGTGTGTGTGCCTGCGTGTGTGTGTGTGTGTGCGCGCACTCGGTTGATGCCGTCCAGCCTCAGTTTCCCCACCTGTACCGTGTGGAGGTTGCTGTGGATCACGTGAGGAGGGCAGGCGTGTGGAGCGAGGTCTCTCCCACGTCTGCTCCTGCCCTGGGGTGCGGCCCGTGGCTGGGGGAGCCCCAGAGCTTGCAGGACGGACACAGAGGGGTGGCCTGGCGCCCACCATCTCCTCTGGGACTCCCAGGCTCCCAGATTCTCAGGGAATGGAGGTGCCAGGGGGGGGGACACCAAGATCCCGGGGCAGGGCAGGGCACCTGGACGGCTCAGAGAGGGGCGGCCAGGGCGTTGGGGTCACACAGTGCCAGGCTGGGACCCCTAGGATCATGACCTTGGGAAGCCAAGGCCCGGGCTCCGCTGTGCGGGGATCTGGCTACTCTCTGGGACAAGGCGATATGCCCAGGCCCAGGCCCAGGGCTCCAGGCTGAGCCTTGGAGCCGATGCTTTTTAGGGCCCTGGAGAGCCGGGGCGCTGGCTGGGGGGGGTAGGGGGAGGGGAGGAGATTGATTCCAGCTCCCAGGGCCGCAGGTGGCCAGGCAGCGATTGCAGAGCCAAGCAGCGGGAGATGAGAAGCCCCGGGTCAGGGCTGGGCTGACCCTGGGCCCAGAGCCTGGGTTGGGCGTCTGGAGGGGGAATGGGGGGAGGGGGTGCAGCCATCCAGGTCTGCCATCCTGGGCTGGGGGAGGAGGGGAGAGCTTCACACATGGCTCAGGGACCTTCCAGAAGTTTCTTTCCCTGGGTGCTGCTTTTGCTTGTGTTCTGTGCAGGGTGCTGGGCTTCTAGCAGGCAGGGTGTGGAATTCCTCCGGGACGTGGCCAGGGTTGAAGGTGACAGCTGTGGCTGCCCTGGGGGGGGGGAAGGGGCGAGCCCAGTGTCCAGGGCTGGGCCCCGAACCCCATTTTCTGCTCCTGGACTTTCCTGCCCGGGCTGGCTTTGAACCAGGATCCTCAGATCTCAGCCTCCTGAGTCGCTAGGATGACAGGCGTGAGCCACCGGTGCCAGCCATTGCCTGGTTTTGTACACGGGGACAGGGAAGCCCAGACCGGGGAGGGCTGGGCTGGACCAGAGCCCAGTCGGTCAGTGCAAGGCCAGGCCTGGACCTGGGGCGGGGGGGGTCTCTTCCTTCCCTCCATGGCTGCTGGGTCCACCCCGTGTGGGTATGGGGGGGCAGCGCGGGGTGGGGGGCTTGGGTAGATCTGGATCTCGGGGTTAAAGTAAGTGATCTTGACCAGGCGCTGGTGCTCACACCTGCAGTCCCAGATTACTCAGGAGGCTGAGATCTGAGGATCTCCCAGGAACCACCACCAAGCTGGAGGTGGAGCTGTGGCTGGAGCGGCAGAGCGCCAGCCTTGGGTGAAGAGGCTGAGGGGGAGCGCAGAGGCTCTGAGCTCAAGCCCCAGGGCTGCACGGAGCTTGCGTGGCTCCCTGAGCCGTGTGGCGTGGCCCCTCAGTGCTCAGTGCTCAGTGCTCACGTGGCATCCGGTCCCCGGGTGCAGAGTGGTGGGGCATGCCGGGAATTCTGCAACCTGACAGGGCCTCCTCCTCCAGGAAGCCCTCCTGACTGCTCAGAAAGTTCCCGTAGCCCCGGGGCTCACCTGCACCGACCCCACCCCACAGAGTCTCACCAGCCAAGACAACCAGAATACATGTGGAGTTCAAGGGGGGCTCTCCCTCCCTCCCCTCCCTCCCTCCCTCCCTCCCTCCCTCCCTTCTTCCTTCCATCCTTCCTTCCTTCCTTCCTCTTTCTAGCAGTATAGGTGTTTGAACTCAGGGCCTTACACTTGATAAGCGGGTGCTCTACCACTTGAGCCACACCTCCAACCCTTTCTACTATACTTACATTTTTTCAAATAGACTCTTGCTTCATGCCTGGATTTCCATCCTTCTAATCCCCACCTCCAGGGCCGCCAAGGTTACAGGCATGAGCCACGGTGCTTGGCTGGGATTTTCTTTTCTATTCTTTCCCTGAATCCAGGGCCTGAGCGCTGTCCCTGAGCCTCTCTGTGCTCAAGGTGAGCACTCTACCACTTGAGTCACAGCGTCGTTTCTGGCTTTTTTCTGAGTGGTTTGTTGGAGATCAAGAGTTTCATGGACTTTCCCTACCCTGGCTGGCTTCAAATTCTCATCCTCAGATCTAGGGATGACAGGTGTGAGGACAGAAGACATATTTGGAGACGCACACCTGATCTTTCCACACCTGGGTGTGGATTATCCTGAAGAAAACTCTCAACCACAACAGATGCTGGCGAGGACTTGGGGGGCGGGGAGGTGGGGGGCGGGGAGGGCACCCCGGTGCCGTGGCCACCAGCGTCCGCCCCTGAGGCCACTGTGGGGTCGGCAAGTGGACAGCATCCCCGTGACCTGCTGTGGTGTCCCTGGGCCCAGGTCTGAAGGCTGGCCCCTCCTCCCATTGGTCAGGACAAGTCACCTGACCCCCATCTGGGATGGGTGGGGATGGCATGGGGGAGGGAGGGCCCTCCTCTACCCTGGAGGGGTGGGAGGGGCGCCAGGATCTCAGGGTGCGGACGGGGGGGCATGCCGGGGCCCCCTCACCCCTCTTCAGGGCCCGATCTGATCAGTGGCCTCTGACTCCAACCGAGGTCGAGAGCTGAGCTCCATTTTTCCCATGGCAGGATTTACCGTGGGCTAGCCTGGGACCCCGGCCCGGCCTCCACCCTCAGAGCATCGCCTTGTCCACTGTCTAATAAAGCAATAAAGACAAGGGCGTGCCCAAATGTTGTGCCTATTAACCGTGCTAAGGGGGTTTTTCTTTCTTTGCTTTTCTTCTGCGGGGGGGGGGGGCGGTGGGTAACATTGTTTTATGTTAGAATGCAAAAATAAAAAAAACAAAAAAACCCAAAACCCATCACACGTAATGAGAATCGTTTCCATTCCAGTCCCTGCCAGGCCCCTGATACGTTCGGCGACTTTATGCCGCGTCCAGCAAGTCAGCTCGGAAAAGCTCATCAGATGCAATTTCAAAATGCAGTCATTTTGGGGGTGGTGCGGTGGAGGCTGAGAGCCAGCTTGGCTTCGGAGGGAGGAGAAGGTGGAAAAGAGGGACAGATGTTGGGGGTGTGTGTGTCAGAAATGACTGGCCGTGGGTCAGCTTTGGAGGTGAGGGGCTTGAACCCAGGCCCTGTCCATGAACTTTTTATTTGTATTGTTTTCTTTCTCAAGGTTCGTGCTCTACCACTCGAGCCGCAGCTCCACTTGTGGCTTTTTGGTGGTGAGCTAGAGATCAGAGTCTCACAGACTTTCTTGCCTGGGCTGGCTTTGAACTGCGATCCTCACATCTCAGCCTCCTGAGTAGCTGGGATTACAGGCGTGACCAGTGGAGCTGTTAATTACCCCTGCCCTGCATCCTCCCAGCTCCGTTCCTGTACCTCTCTCTCTCTCTCTTGTCAGTCCTGGGACTTGAACTCAGGGCTTGGGTGCTGTCCCTGAGCTCTTTTTCTCAAGGTTAGCACTCTACCACTTGGAGCCACAGCTCCACTTCTGGTTTTCAGGTGGTTCATCGGAGATAAGATCTCATGGACTTTCCTGCCCAGGCTGGCTTTGAACCACCATCCTCAGATCTTAGCCTCCTGAGTAGCTGGGATTTCAGCCAGTGAGCCACTGGCTCACTTCTTAATGTTTAATTCTAAGCAGAAGCCAATACCCTGACATGATCGGAAGGTTGCCAGGAGTTCAGGGGGTTGCGGGGGGTTCTCGAGCCCACGGGAAGATGATTGAGCAGTTCACACCTTCCTCGTTCAGGTTGGTGTCCCTGGGGCTGCGTAACAACAGTGTCCACTTTGACCGTGGGCCTCGCTGGTCACCTGCGGCCTCCACTGGGGGTCCAGGCCCCGCGTCTCCCGTGGCTTGGGGGACATCAAGAGGTGATCAAAAGAGCTGACAGGAGCACAAAGCTGAGCAGAACAACAGGAAAAGATCCTCAAATATAAACTAAGCTATACCTCTGTCTGTCTGTCTACCCATCTGTCCATCTATCTATCCATGTGTCCATCCATCCATCAGTCTATTCATCTATCTGTTTATCTATCTATCCATCCATCTATCTATCCATCCACGTGTCCATCCATCCATCAGTCTGTTCTCTATATGTATGTCTATCTTTCCATCTATCCATCCATCCATGTGTCCATCCATCCATCAGCCTATCTATACTCTGTCTGTCTCTGTGTTTGTCTGTCTGTCTGTCTATCCATCCACATGTCTATCCATCCACATGTCCATCCATCCATCAGTCTATTCTCTATCTGTCTATCCATCTTTCCATCTATCCATCCATGTGTCCATCCATCCATCCATCCATCCATCCATCCATCCATCCATCCATCCATCCATCTATTCTCTGTCTGTCTGTCTCTGTGTCTGTCTGTCTGTGTGTCTGTGTGTATCTGACTGTCTATCTATCTATCATCGATGACACCCTGCGTTTATTTATTCCTGTGGTGACCGCGTCCTTTCTCAGGAGTCAGGCCAGGCACGCTTTGGCCTCGGGGAGCGAATGAAGAACCTGCCACGCGAAGCAGATAAGGCACGGCCCCAGCCAAGGACCGGGCAATGACGGAAGATGAAGACCAGAAAATTCCCTCTGAGCCATGGGCCAGATAAGGGGTGCGGGGGGGGGGAGTAGGAGACGGGGGGGGGTAGCGGGTGGGGATGGGGGGGCTGACCCAGGAAGGCATGAGGTGGGGGGAGAGAGAACATTTGCAAAGAACAGACAGCCCTGAGCGAAGGAAGGCGCGAGAGCCAGCCGCCCGGCAGAAGCAGGTGGGATGAGCACACGGCCGGAGCTCAAGGACGCCATGGCCCAGCCGGCGCTTCCCCTGGGACACCGTGACCCTCCCGGTGCAGAGGGAGGTGGTGTGGACCTCAGAGGGGCCAGGCCGCTTCCCCCCTTCCTCCCGTTTTGGGGGAGCCCTGGGAAGAGAGCTGGGAGGAGGAGTGACTCCCCGGACAGTAACCGGCACACAGGGAACCCCATCCCCCAGGCCCCCCACCAGAGCCCAGCCTTCAGGGGAAACCGCAGCCTGGCTTCCATGGACCAGCCCCGTGGAGAGGCGGGAGGGGGGGGCTGTACCTCCGGGCCAGCCGAGGACAAGTTCCTGACCCTGGGGGCAGCCGGGACCTGTGGCCGGGCCAAGGGGCCATTTCAAGATGCCGAGTTTGGGGGTGTGTATCGTACCCAGCCCCACCGATGCCTTCCGTGCAGTCTGCGGCCAGCCCCCCGGAAGGAAGGCACAGAGCAGGGGCGACGGGTGCCCCTGCCCCCCGAGACGTGCTGAAGTACACTTCTGCAATGACCCAAAGTGGTCTTTTTCCTCCTTTGAGGGGTGTGCCTCGTCTCCATGGCTCCTCTCCCGCTGGTAGCACACCCCCTCGAATCTCTTCCTTATTTTGTCCCCTCTGCCCCCTGCCCTTAAATAGTTCTTTTCTCTGTGTGAGGGGAGTTGGGTCCTGAGCCTTGAACTCGGGGCTGGGCGCTGTCCCTCAGCTCTTCAGCTCAAGGCGAGCGCTCTACCACTTGAGCCACAGCGCCACTTCCGGTTTTCTGTGGCTCATTGGAGATAAGAGTCTCCCAGACTTTCCTGCCCGGGCTGGCTTGGAACCGCGGTCCTCAGATCTCAGCCTCCTGAGTAGCTAGGATGACAGGCGTGAGCCACTTCTTACATAGCTTTAATGGATTTCATTGCTGTGTGCTCATAGATGCGCAGGAGTTACTTCAAGACACTCACCCCTTCCCAGATCCCTCCCTGCTGGTCTGCACCCCCAAACAACTCAACTCAAAGACCCCTGAACAATCCAACGCAGTCATAGATGTGAGCCCCAATCCCCGGCCTGTCCACACCCCTGGCCCCCCCCCGCGCCCCCGTGGAGCTGCGTTGATACCTTTACAACTGTGGGCTTCTGGGAGGGGGGCCGGGCTGGAGCCACTGGGAAAGCTCAGCACCCAGAGTCTCCTCCCAGATCTCCTAGACCCCAGGTTCCATCCAGACTCAGCCGAGCCCGGGCTGGAGGGGAAGCCCGTGCTGGGAGACAGGACAGGACTCCCGCCACCCCCCTAAAAACACACAGACTAGCCGCCAGCTCCTGCACTTCTGGACACAAACGGAGAAACACGTGCCATTTGGATCCGCTGGAGTCAGGCTGGCTTGTTACACAGTGGTGGCTGACAGCTACACCTCCGGCCAGGCCGGAAGCTGTGGTCCTGAGCCCGGCCTCCCACCGACCCCTGGCCTCTCAAACACCAGAAGGGTCCAGAAGCTCATGCCACTGTATCTGGGTGTCGTGGGGCCTTGCCCCGGGCACCTGGTGCGGAGTCCCGTCGATGCAGGCTAGCTGTTGGGTGAGAATGTCTAAGGAATTCATCCAGTGTTCTGGGCTCTGCTCCCCCTGGTGGTCCCCGGATCCTGGGCCCCAGGGCCTGGGAAGGGAGGCAGCTGGGAATGCAGATTCTCAGGTCCTTGCTGGCTACAAGTATAGTTCAACAAGGATCCTTCGTGCGGGGGGGAGGAGGATGTTGGAGAACTTGCTAGAATGTATGGGGAACACACCCTCCCCAAGCCCTCTGTGCCCAGGGGTGGTGCCCCGCCCCGAGTTCCAATCCATGGCAACACGCAGCGGCAAAAGAGGGCTCCACAGGGACCACGAGCCACGTGGAATTAAGGAGAGAGAAAAGAATCGGGCAGCCAGCGCCCGCACCCCAAGCCCCGGGCGCCCGCACCCCAAGCCCCGGGCGCGGATGGTTAGATGTGGCCGAGTCTCCAACCAGCTGCTGCCTCTCTGTGTGCCAGTGCCAAGTGGGGTGGGCGGCTGGCTTCCCGGCCATGACCTCTGACCTCCCTCCCCCTGGGTAGCAGGGTACCATGCTAGCAGGGAGACTCAGCCAACAGCGTGGACGCCACGAAGGCCCAGAGACACTGAGTGACTTCCCTGAGGTCACACAGCGCCCAAGTGGTATCATCTAGGCCCAGCTGCGGCGGCCACGCTGGGGTGGGGGAGGAGAGAGGGGAGGAGAGGGAAGACAAGGAGGAGGGAGGGCATCTGCGTGAGTTCCCTGCGGGTCACAGCTGCCCACCAGCCAGGCGTGGAGAGTTTGCTGTCGTGCACACTCCCAGGCCGGGTGGATCTGTGGTGGCCGCCTTCCCTATCAGCCCCGTGCCCCTTGGCCTGCCCCCTGCCAGGCAGGCGGAGGAGCAGACACCCCCTTGCTCGCAGCCGCCTGGCTCTGGCTCTCTTCCTTAGCACCCCAGGGCCAGGCCGGCCGGGGGAGAGCTAGTTAGCGTCAGTGGAAGGAAGGCCGTCACCGAAGATCGCCGGAGGACATCCAGCGGCCGCGGCGGCTGCTGGGGAGAGCGGCTGCCCGCGTCCCTGCCCAGGGCCCGGCGCGTCCCCTGCCATCTCATTAATCCTGAAATACCGAGCAGGCGGCTGGCAGGGGGCTCTTAACTGGCAAGCGGGCGACCGGCGCAGCACCAAAGACAGTGGTGCCCGAGAGACCCGCCTCGTTGAATTATTCAGGCCGGTGTGCCGGGAGAACCCCCCCACCCCCTTCCCTCACGTCCTTCCCCCCCTTTTCCGCCCTGGGGGCGGCGGCTGTAGCTGGCAGCTTGGGGGTGACCGGTCCCCCCACCTCTCCCCCTCCAGGGATGGAAGTGTAAATTGGCGTTGATCATTTTTAAGCACCGCCAGCCCCGGTAATGGATCCCAAATGACATTTCGCTCCGGCCGTCCCCACGGGGCCTGGGGGGGGGGAGTTCAGGAGCCGCAGAGTGACACCACCGAGAAGGGGCAGGGGTGAGGCTGGGGGACTGCGGGGGAGCCGCCGGGCAAGCCCACGCCTGTGCCCCTGTGCTCCTGCGGGCTTGTGGTGGCCCCTGTGTGTGTGTGCACGTGTGACGGTAGGTGTGTTCATGTGTGCATGCGCTTGCACATGTGTGATTGCATGCACGCATGTTTGGGGTGCAGGTGTGCCCATGCTTGGGTGGTGCACACGTGTGCACCTAGAAGCAGAGGTGTGTGTGTGTGTGCATAATGTGCACAGTTCTAGAAGCAGAGGTGTGTGTGTGTGCATAATGTGCACAGTTCCTAGAAGCAGAGGTGTGTGTGTGTTTGTGTGTGTGCACAGTTCCTAGAAGCAGAGGTGTGTGTGTGTGTGTGTGTGCATAATGTGCACAGTTCCTAGAAGCAGAGGTGTGTGTGTGTGTGCACAGTTCCTAGAAGCAGGTGTGTGTATGTGTGTGTGCATAATGTGCACAATTCCTAGAAGCAGAGGTGTGTGTGTATGTGCACAGTTCCTAGAAGCAGAGGTGTGTGTGTGTGTATGTGTGTGCATAATGTGCACAGTTCCTAGAAGCAGAGGTGTGTGTGTGTGTGTGTGTGCATAATGTGTACAGTTCCTAGAAGTAGAGGTGTGTGTGTGTGCATTATGTGCACAGTTCTAGAAGCAGAGGTGTATGCATAATGTGCACAGTTCCTAGAAGCAGAGTGTGTGTGTGTGCATAATTGCACAGTTTCTAGCAGCAGAGGAGTGAGTGTGTGTGTGTGTGTGCACATGTGTGCACAGTTTCTAGAAGTAGAGGACCCGGCTGGTTCACCTCCCGTTCAGAAAACAGCCGGGCCGGGCACCAGAGGCTCACGCCTGTCATCCTAGCTACTCAGGAGGCTGAGATCTGAGGATCACAGCCAGCCTGGGCAGGAAAGTCTGTGAGACTCTTATCTCCAATGACCCACTCAAAAAAGAAGCTGGCAGTGGAGCTGTGGTTCAAGTGGTAGAGCACCAGCCTTAGCAAAAAAAAAAAAAAAACAAAAAGAAAAAGCTCAGGGTCAGCTCCCAGGCCCTGAGTTCCAGCCTTAATAGCAACACACACACACACACACACACACACACACACACACACACACACACACACACACTGTTAAATTCCCATGGAAACCACCCGCCTCCCCTTCCCCCCCACCTCCCCGGGGTGGGAGATGGTGGGAGATGATTCTTTCACAAAGTCCTGCTCCGAACAGGCCCACCTCCCCCACCCCAAAGACTTTTCCAAGGAGCTGACTGGGCAGGGGGCCTGAGACCGAGGAGCTGTCCTTCAGGGGACTTTGCTCTGGGGGTGAGGGTGGGGGGGACGGCAGGTGCAAAGGTCCTGGGGTAGAAACACCTTCATGTGTTCCAGTTGCCAACTGAAGGCCGGCGGGGCTGAGTGTTGGGAGGATGGTTAGAGGGGAGGGCAAGGTAGGAAGCGGAGCTGGAGAGGACATGACGGGGGAGAGGGTTGGGTAGACCCTCCCACAGTGCCCCCCGCGTCACGCCAGGCCGTTCTGTGCCAATGAGAGACGTGATTCAGTTTGGTAGTTCTGATCACAGCGTCATTCCTTTTTTTTTTTGTCAGTCCTGGGTCTTGAACTCTGGGCCTGGGCGCTGTCCCTGAGCTCTTCTGCTCAAGGCTACTGCTCTACCACTTGAGCCACAGTGCCGTTTCTGGTTTTCTGGGGGTTTATTGGAAATAAGAGTCGCACGGACTTTCCAGCCCAGGCTGGCTTTGAACTGCGATCCTCAGATCTCAGCCTCCTGAGTAGCTAGGATGACAGGCGTGAGCCACCGGTGCCTGGCTAGAGTCCATTCCTTTTTTAAGGCTGAGTACTACTCCATTGTGTGGGCAGACTATGAATGTGTCTCTGGTGAACAGTGTGTTTTTTTTGTTGGTTGGCTGGTTTTTGCAGCTGTGGCTTTTGTGAGTAGTTAGTGCGTCTGGGGGTGTTAAGTGCCCAGATTTGTTGGAACAGCCGTTTACAACGATTTTGGGGCATATGCATGGGGGGCGGGGGGCGTGGCTGGGACTAATGGATCTCACTGAAACCTACCAACCGTGATAGTTGCGATAAGAAAATATTCCTATGGAGCGCGGGTGAGCTCCAACCTGTCATCCTAGCTACTCAGGAGGCTGAGCTCTGAGGATCGAGGTCCAAAGCCAGCCCCGGGCAGGCAAATCCATGAGACTCTGATCTCGAGTGGAGGCGTGGCTCTGCACGGCAGAGCGCTGGCCTGGAGCAGAAGAGGCGTGGGGTCCCGGAATCACTGGGCTGTGGCATTCTCTTGGGAGCCACGCCCCCCAGTTGCCTGATCAAACGCTGCCTGCAGGCTTCTCCTACACGTGGGCAGACACCGCCGCCCGCCCGAGGAAGCCCAGCGGCTCCCAGGTCCGTGGCTTCAGGGCCCGTCCGTCCATCCGTCCATGGGCTGGCTGGGCGCCTTCTCCGGCTGCCAAGGAGAGCGGCGGGCGGGGCCTGCACCTGACCCTAACGGGGATGGATGCCCGTCCAGTTTTGTAATCGGGGGTCTTTCATGAGGAAAACCACGGCTCTTGCAGTGCGGAAGGACTAACGGGCCCACCCCAGCTCGGGGCTTAATTATATCCCCGCTCATGAGCCACGGCTTGCTGCTGGTTTATCCCGGTGGTGACAACCGCCGTGCGTGGCCTTGGGGTTTTTCTGTCCCCCTGGGGTCAGGGGCTGACAGGTGACACTATTGAAAACAAGAAAATAATGGGGAGGGAGGGTTACCATGCAGGCCCTCCCCCTCCCCCCTCTCCAATCCCAGGAAAAGCACCTGCAGCAGCAGAGAGTAAAGTCAGACAGGCAGAAGGACTTCCAGAAGAGACCTACACAAGGGCTCCGAGCGTTTGTGCAGGCCCCTGGCCTTCGTTCCCTCTGGAAGATGGAGCCAGGATCAGCGAGGCCTGGTAGAAAAAAATAAAGGAGCCCCCGAGCCCCGCTTTCTTATCCTGTGCCTGCCTGTCAGCCCGCGTCCACGCTTCCCTGTCCACTGTCTGTCTCCCTCCCCCGCTCCCCTGCGCAGGTGGGGGTCCCCCCATCTCTCCCTGCCTCTGCTCCTCCAGTGTCTGTGTAATGAATATTCATAGAATGGGTGAACGAATGAACCGCGGGCTCGTCATAGGAGGAAGCTACGCGGGCCGCGGGGTCTGGTTCTGTTGTTTTTGTGTTTGTTTAATTTCTCCCCATTTCTTAACCGTTTGTAAACCCACAGTCCAGCCAGGATGGATTCCAGCCAGCCAGCGGGCTCCTCCGATCCTGAAGATGGCCTCCCCACCCCGTCCTCCTGAAGATGGCCTCCCCACCCCATCCTCCAGCCCCAGCCTCCTCCACCCGGCTCTTCCTTTTGAACTTGGGGCCTCCCCTGGCCAGGCAGGCATCCCACGGCCCAGGTGCACTTCTATTATCTTTCAGATCGGATCCCGCTCTGTGCCTGGGCTGCCCCGGACCAGGACACTCCGAGTTCAGGCTTCTAGAATGTCTGAGATGGCCGGTGTGAGCCACCAGGCCCGGCTGTGTCTGTTGAGATGGGTTCTCCTGCGCTTTTTGTCCTGGTCAGCCGGGGACTGTGATCCTCTCGATGGCAGCCAACGGAGGAGCCTGCTGGGATTACAGGTGTGAGCCACTGCACCTGTCCGGCTTCCTGCCTTTGGGACCCGGCTCGCTGTGAACAGCTCTTGGAGGGGGGGTTGTCCGGCACAGATGACCGCTAGTCCTGGGCCGGGGCTCGGCCGTTTCCCCAGCATGTCGTCAGCGCCGGCGCGCTCCTCAGATGTGTTCTCTTAAACAAACCTCCAGGAACTCCCTGGCGTCTTTGGCCTGGAGGACGTGGAGATGAGCGACCCGGTCACCACCCCTCTCTGTCCCGGACTCAGTTTCCCCCATTAGAACCTTCAGGATCTTCTCAGCGCCGCTGGGCCGCAGGTCCAGACGTGTCGGGGTGTTTGGCCTGACCCGTTTGAAGGGGACTCTGTCTCTTCCGGGGTAGGCCTCCAGGCAGCGAGCCCCCGGGATGGTTTGTACATGGGGGGGCCCGGGGGGAGCCCCAGAATGAGAGGGGGAGCCGCGCTCCGTTCTTCAAGGGCAGCAATTTCCTGTGTAATTCGGCTTATTCATCACGTGGATGAAGGGGAAGCGGAGTCCTCATCCCTCCAGCTCTCAGTGTGGCTCTGTTTTCTCTGGGGCTGGATGGATTCGGGGCTGGGAGGGGCATACGGGAGCTACCAGGCCTGGCCCTGTCTGTTGAGATGGGGTCTCCTGCGCCTTTTGTCTTGGCCGGCCTGGGACTGTGATGCTCTTGATCGCAGTCTAAGGAGGAGCCTGCTGGGATTACAGGTGTGAGCCACTGTGCCCGAGCCCACAAGGAGCCGGTCCCCCACCCCCTGGCAGACAGACAGACAGACAGGCAGACAACAGACAGATGACAGAGGATGTCAGACAGACAGATGACAGACAACAGACAGACGACAGGTGATGACAGACAGATAGATGACAGACAGACAGACCTTCTTCTCTGCACCTGGCCTCCATCCTGCCTTCGCTCCCGGGGCTGGCCGGGCTGTGTCAGCTCAGCCCACACCAGGCCCTTCCCCAGGGGCAGCGGCCATCCGGTGTTTGGGGGAAGGCCAGCAGGGCTGGCCTCCCGAGGGCCACTTAGTGGGCATCCAGAGGCACAGAAGGGCTGGGACGGGGAAGGTGCTCTGGGCTTTTTCAGTCCAAGACGAGGCGCTGGTAGGCGGGCGGGGGTTTGGGGCCTGGGCTGAAGCCTGGGTTCTGAAGCCCACTTGCTGTGTGACCTTGGCTTCGTCTCCTTCCCTCTCTGGGTCTTGCATGAGAGAATGTGAGGCTGGTCCCTTCCAGGCCTTTCCATTGTGCTAGGCTCTGGGGCTCTGAATGGGCCGTTATGTCTTTCTACTTTCTGGGCATTTGGTGGCTTGCACGGGCTGAAGTGTACACGCACGTATGCATGTGTGTGTGTGCATGCGTGGTGTACATCCTTGTGTGTGTGGCACTGGAGCCCCCGCTCTGGCAGCCTCTCCCCGCCCTCCTGCAGCTCCCTCTGCGAGGTGTACTTCGGGAGGGCTGACAGGAATAATCGCATGGTGCCCTGGCCGCACGGGGCCAGCCCTGGGGCCGGCATTGTCAGTGACGGTCACCGTGGCCCGGCCGGGCGCTGGGGACCTGCGACCCGTGCAGAGCCCCACGGGCCTGCGCAGCCGCCTCACCCAGCTCCTCCCAGGGGCCGTGGCTTTGCCCTCAGGTCCCAGCTCCCTGCTGGCCCTCCTGGGGCCCCTGGGGCTGCTGGGGTGGCCCTGAGCCCCAAGCCGTGAGCCCCAAGCCCTGAGCCCCAAGCCGTGAGTTTCTGACCCCACAGTCGCTGCCTTGGGACCCAACCGGGTGGAATGGCCTTACTTCCCGGGGCCAGCCAGGGCTGTGACACACAGCAGGTGTGTGACACACAAATCACACAGCGTGCGCCTGCACACTGCACAGGGGACACGTCTGTGCACATGGAAGCTGGGCCGCCAGGGCTGCCACAACTGCACACACAGGTGCACACACCTGCACACATGGCTGTGCACATACCTGGCCACACTCGTGCACACATTCACACACCTGTGCGTGCACATGCCTGCGCACACCTTGCATGCACACGCACACGCCTATGTACACTCACACCTGCACACATCCACACACCCACCTGTGCACACCTGCATATAGAGACACACCGACATACAAATACACATACATACATCGGTGTGCACACACTTGCACACCCACAAACAAACCTGCATACATGCACACAAACACCCACACCTACACACCTGTGTGCACACACCTGCATACCGATTCACACACCTGCACACACACCTATAAGCACTCGCACACACACCTGCACACACAGATGCACACTTCTTGTACACACCGGCTCACCTGTGTGTGCCCTGAGAAGTCGGCACTGGCACACAGGTGCACATGGAGCTGGCGTCGGTGCCCGGCTCTCCCCATCTTTTTCCGAGGTGGAAAGACGCTGGTAGAGGCCGCGTGGAGACAGGGGTCGGGGATTAGACGCAGCGTGGACGCCTGCTCTGCTCTTCCTTCCCTGCGGCGCCCCGGCTCCCAGGGCCGCCCTGCGGGGTGCCCTGGGGACCCCTGGGGCCCCTCGCCCTGCAGCAGACCCCTGACCCACCGTCCCCGGTATACAATCGGCACTCAATACATGTCAACGCCCAAGCCTGCTGTGCGGACTGCGCTCCGGAACCCAGCCGCGCTTCAGTCCCTGACTCCTGACAACGCAGGGCGCGTTTATCGAGTTCTGTGCGTGCTTGGTTTCTGGAACCATCTGTGATACTCGCCCTGCCGTCTCCCCCACGGCGCTCAGAGCTGTTTGCAAACATTGTGCAGCAGGTGGGTGGGGAGAGGATTTGAACTCCGGTCTGGGTTTTCCCGACTCCCACCCATAGCGGGTGGAGGGGGACCCCCCTCCATCCCCAGAGATCTCTGTCCCTGGGCCCAGGCAGAGAGAGGTGGGGCCCGTCACCAGCTCAGCCCTCACAGCGGCTGATAACGCAGCCACCTGCCTCCTCCTCCGACAGTAAACGTCCTCCCCCCCCACCCCCCTTGAACAAATCGTTTACTGCCAGGACAGCATCCTGTTTACACGCCCGGGCTGGGGAATCCGATCGGAGTCTAATTATTGATGCTGCAGCTCCTGTGGCCTTGAGAAAGGGCCGCCTAATTGCTGCAATTAATACCTGCCACTCCCGGCCTCCAGCGGCCTCCTCCGGCTGGGTGCCGGGGGGCCGTGCTGTGTTGGGGGGCACTCTCCTTTCTGGAAGGGGTGTGTGGCCTTATCTGGGGGGTGTTGGGCAGGCAAGCAAACCTGTGCACGGCAGCATCTGCCTCCTCGTTCATTCCTCGTTCTGCTCTTTCTGCATTTGGTCCTTCTGGGTTTTATTCCTGGGGGTGCTGGGTTTCGAACTCAGGAACTCGGCCGGCCAGGCTGGCCTGAAACCCCCTGGGCTATACCTCCGGCCCTGTCTGCCACTGGTTATTTTATTTTCACTTGTCCTGAGGCTTGAACGCAAGGCCGCTGGGCCCTGTCCCTGAGCCTCTGTGCTAGTGCTCTACCTGGTTGAGCCGCAGCTCTACTTCGAGCCTGCGTGGCTGGGATGGTCTGCTCCCTCCTTTGTTCAGCGTCCCCCACTGTGGAGGTTGAGTCTGGCAGGCTTTTCTGCCTGAGTTGGCCTCCAAGTGCAGGTCCTCACTCTCTCAGCCTCCCACATATCTTGGGATGACTGGCTCACACGTCCCCTCCCGGCTCTGGGCAGAGGAGGGATTCCCATGGAATTTCCTGCCCTTGACCTATGATCTTTGCATTCTCAGCTGGGATTGCAGGTGTGAGTTTGTTGCTTTCCTGGGAAGCTCTGGGTGGGACGGCTGCCCTGGGGACCCGGTGGAGGTGTGGGGAGGCCGGTGGCCGCCGTGTTGGATGCGGTGGATTGGAGCAGGGAGAGGAGGAGCAGGTCCTGGACGTTCACACGAAGCCACCACGACCTCTCGGCAGTGCCCTTGGTGAGCATGCACTCCGACATACTCTGCAAGTCTCGCCGTAGGAAGCCCAGCAAGAGAGATGTGTGCTTTTTTATTTTTATACCCACTTTTCAGAAGCGAGGTCAAGGAGGTGTGCTGAGGCCACACAGCCTTGTGAGGAAGTGTCTGAGCCAGGGTTCAGACCCAGGCCTCCGGGATTCCAGGGCCTGTCTCTCCAGCCACAGCATCGCCCTGCCTCCAGTTGCCTCAGTTTCCCCATCTGCAAGAGGAGCTAGAGACGAGCACTGCGCAGCATGAGATGAGCTCTGTGAGACCTGAGTCCACTTTCCCGGCTTCAGAGGAGGAGTGGGGGGGGGGTTAGAGGGGCCTTTGATTGATGGGAAGCCCCGTCTTTGATTTTGCAGCCCTGGGGGGCTGGAGCCCTGCCTGAGCTCAAGGCAGGGGACAGGGAGTAGGGAGGAGGGTGTCCTTCCTGTGCCTGTCAGCGTGCAATGCGTGTCAAACTTAAAGGATGTGCGTGCATGCATGCGCACACATGTGTAGCTGTGCGTGGATACACAGGCATCACAAATACATGTTTGTGCACGCACATGTATATGTGCACACACATGCACATGATTGCATACAGGTGCAGGCATGCATGGATGTGCAGGTGTGCATGGATGTATGTTTGTGCAAGCCACGCACACATGCACACCCATGTGCTCACACAAAGACACATACATGATTGCATGTGTGCACAGACATGTATGAATGTACAGATATGCACGGATGCATGTCTGTGCACACCCATGTATTCGTGCACACACATGTGCTCACACACATGCACACAATTGCATGCATGTGCAGGTGTGCATGGATGTGCAGGTGTACACATGTTTGTGCAACCCATGTATATATGCACACATGCGTTCATGCATGCACAACATGATTACATGGATGTGCAGGTGTGCATGGATGTGCAGGTATGTGTGAATGCATGCACACATTTGTGTATATGTGCCCACATATGAGCTCATGCACACACATGCACATGATTGCGTACATGTACAGGTGTGAATGGATGTGCAGGTGTGCACAAATATATGTGCACACACATGTACTCATGCAACATGATTACAGGCATGTGCAGGTGTGCCCAATGCATGTTTGTGCTGATACATAGGTGAATATGTACACACACAATATGTGTGCATGTGTGTGCATGCATGTGTGTGTGTGCACTTGGCCTTTCACAGGAGCTGAGATTTCCCTCGGAGCGACGGACTGATTTCCCCTAATTACACCAGAGGGTGGGGGGGGGCTGAACCCCGCCGCTGTGGGAGGCAGGTTCTGGTGAGGAGGGGC
The DNA here is from genome assembly GCF_000151885.1 of Dipodomys ordii. NCBI lineage: Eukaryota > Metazoa > Chordata > Mammalia > Rodentia > Heteromyidae > Dipodomys > Dipodomys ordii. The sequence continues at coordinate 5,438,708 of NW_012267239.1, read as the reverse complement.
CCCGGCCAGGGGAAGTCTGGTAGGTGAGGAAGGACCCTGTGGCCTGGCCCACATTCTAAACTCAGAGCCTAGCATTTCTGTAGCATTTGCGTATAAACCTGGGCGTTGGGCTCAAACCCTGGTGGCTTGGAGGCCTCCATGGGTCCCCCAGAAATTCAAAGCAGGGGCTCTTGACAAGGGTTTGTGAAACAAGACTGATGTATTCCTACCTCTCTGTGTCCTCTCTGAACCTTGGTTTCCCACATGTAAAAAATGGTAGAAGTCGTTGGGAAGCTGTGTGTTGCAGAGCTAGGGCTACAAAGGAGCCCTTTGCTGGTGGGTTAGCTGTCAGGCGACTTTCCCCTGTGGTGGTGCTGGCGGGAGGGGAAGGAGGCCCAGGAGAGGGGGTCAGCGGCTGGGGCTCTGTCCTCCTGGGTGGGTTGTCATGGTTATGAGGAGCTGAGTTCATTGGCTTCAGGCCCCGCTTGCCTGCTCTCAGCTTTCCACCTTCTGCCCTGGGACGCGGCGGTGGGCCGTCCCTCATCAGTGCCCAGCAGCTTGATCTTGGGCCCTTGAGCCTTAAAGAAACCAGCAAAGAGCAGGGTGCTGGTGGCTCACGCCTGTCATCCTAGCTACTCAGGAGGCTGAGATCTGAGGATCATGGTTTGAAGCCAGCCTAGGCAGGAAAGTGCATGAGACTCTTATCTCCAATGAACCACCAGAAAACCAGAAGTGGAACTATGGCTCAAAGTGGTAGAGCAAAAACAAAAAACACCCCTCCCCCCCAAAACCTCAAGGACAATACCACAGCCCTAGCACTGGCACAAAACAAAACAAAAGAAAAAGTGGACAAAGACCCCTGTAGATTTAGGCTCTGGATCCATCTGTATCAGTGAGCTACCTGGCTTGGTAACACTGTGTAACATAGGAGCCCAAACGGTGGTTGGATTCTCACAGACTTGTGAGGGGCCAAGGGCTGGTCACCTCTGCTGACCTCCCCTGGGCTCAGCTAGGTGGGTGTCCCTCACGGCTCTGTGAGCCTCCGTTTCCTCCTCCACAAGATGGAGTGAATCCTGGGTATTGGCGGGGCGGGGTGGGTTGTCACGGGCCTCAAGGGCGTCTTGTCTGTTCTCTGCAGCATAGATATGGAGTAAATATACCCTGCTACCGCTGCCAGTCATCCCTGCAGGCATCCCCCCCGGGTTGCAGTGGGAAGTTTCTGAGTGGTCCCAGGGACCGGCAAGCCGGGCTCTCCGGAGAGCAGGGCCGCCAGAGCCCGTTTCCAGGCAGAGTCCCAGGGGCTTCGAGTGAAGGACAAAACGTGTGTGGAGCCTCCCTCGGGAGGGCGAAGATAGTTAATGCGGCGACAGCACACGCTTTACTCCTTGTTTGAGGTATCCCTTCTGAAGGCATGGCGGCCTGGAGAGCGCTTTAACCATGAAATGATAGCCACTGTATTCAAGCGATGCTTGGGTAAGTTCATAAATAAACATCACTGCCCCCCCTGCCCCTCGTGAGCCCGCAGAGGTGAGCTGAGAGGTGTGTCCCCAGCATCCCCCCCCCATTTCCCAACCCCTCTCGTCAACCCCTGCAGGCTGAGGTCACAGGTCATCCGGTGAAGGGTGTGGTTCTGGAGATGGGGGGGCAGAGAGGGGCTTCCCCACCTTTGATTGTCTGCCTGTCCAGTGCTGGGGCTGAAGCCTCTTGCATATGGATGAGCACCTGGCCACTGTGCCCCAGCTCCGGCACCCCTCAATCCTCTGAGCTGAACTGGGGGTGTCTCAGGGCTCCACGTGTTAGAGTATTGCACGTGTATCTGAGCAGATACTATATCCACTCTGTGTTCTGATCGTGGATTTCTGTCTCGGTGTCTCTCTGATGCTCTGCCTCCCTTGGTGTCCGTCTCTTCCTGCCTCTCTGTCTCTGTCCTTGTGTCTCTGTCTCTCTCTGTTTGCCCATTGCTGTCCCTTCGCCTCTCTGTCTGTGTGTCTCTGTCTGTCTGTCTGTTTTGGTGTAGTGATTCCTGCCTGGGGAGTGGCCTTCTTCAGCGAAACCATTCTGCTTCTCATGATCACCAGGGCGTGTTTTGGCATCCAGAGGGTTGAGGCCAGGCCCCCTGCCTGACACCCAACCATGTGCGGGACAGTCCCTGGGGGGGGGACGGCCCCTCCCCCACCTGCGCCCAGGACCCCCTTCTCACTGGGGATGGGTCGGGGGGGGCCTGAATGCTGCTGGGGTTCCATCCTCAGCCCAGAGCCTGGGGCCCAGCCATCTTCAGCAGAATTTGCTGGAAGGCCAGCCGGATTCGCAGTCCCTGCCTCCCATCCCCCGTCCTCTTGCCCTCTGTCCCCTGTCCCCTCCTGTCCCCTCCCCTCCCCTCTGCCTGGCTCCATCCTTAGCTCTTCCCTGAGGACGGCTTCCTCCAGCACGCTTGAGCCCCTCCCATTGCCCTGTCCCTCATTCTGGTCAGTGTCCCCGCCCGCCTCGCACCCCTGTGTGGGGGACACACTGCAGCCCCGTCCTTTGAGGATAGCATCTTGCTGGTGACAGGCCGGGCTCTGCTACCACGGGCTTCCAGGGTGGGGGCCCCGGGGTCCTGCGCCTCTCCTTCCTGCCAGGGCCTGTTTGGTCTGGTGTCTTCTTGAGTTTGCACCGGGGGCCAGGCGCTGTGGGCATCTGCGGATGTCAGTGGGTGTCTGTGGGTGGCAGCCAGTGGGCATCTGTGGCCCCCACCTGGGGCAGCCCTCAGAGCCACTGCTGGCCCTCTCCAGGAAGCAGAGCGGCTGCCATCCACCGCCCTCAGGCAGAGCAGCCCCACCTCTCCCCGGCCACCGGTGCTGCTCAGCACCGCGTGGTGCTGCTTTGCGCTGGCGTCTGCACCCGGCTGGAGGCCCAGGAGAGCCCGCGGCTGGCGTGGAAAAGGAGGTCTCCGTGGCCCAGCTCTGGCAGCTTATCTGAGTCACCACTCCCTTCCCCAGATCCCTGGGCACCTTTTCTAATTTAATAGCATTTAATTTAATTTTCAAATGGTATCTTTTAAAGGCTTGCTGCCCCAGACGCGGCAGCCACCTCCTTCCTGTTCCCCGCGGCTGAAGCTGGGCTGCCGGCCACGGTCATGGTCTCCCCGAGGCCCCAGAGGCCCTGGGTTCCCCCCTCCCCCTTCTGTGCAAAACGCTGACTCTGCTTTCTGCCCACGGGGCCTAATAACCTTCCTCCCTCCCTGCCCCAATGCCAGGCAGACCAGCCAGCTCAACAGACCCACGGACAGACAGATGGACGGATGGAGGCAAGAGTGTATCTCATACAAAAAGATCAGCAAAACCCAACACAGAGACATACAGACAGATACACAGACACACACAGATAAACACACAGACAGAGACAGACACAGAGACACTGATACACAGATACACACACAGACACAGAGACACAGAGACACTGATACACAGACACACAGACAGACAGATAGACACACACACACAGATAAACACACAGATAAAGACAGACAGACAGACACAGAGACACTGATACACAGATACACACACAGACACAGAGACACAGAAACACTGATACACAGACAGACACAGATAAACACACAAAGACAGACAGACACAGAGACACTGATACACAGATACACACACAGACACACAGACACAGAGACACTGATACACAGATACACACAGAGACACTGATATACAAATACACACACAGACACACAGACACAGAGACACTGATACACAGACAGACAGACAGACAGACACACACACACACACAAACCTGATTCTGTCTTAAGTTGTAGGAGGGGAGGCAGGGAGCCCCTTTGGGGTTTATGTGGGGACATGGAGCGGAGCAGGGGGTTCTGGGAATCTTAGGGGAACAAGTGCTTCCGAGAGAGGGTCACCCACATGTCAGGGCGGCTTGCAGCGTGGTGACCGAGTGGGGTGTGAAGGGCCCAGATTCTCTCTCCAGTGCCAGCCGTGGGGGGCTCAGACCCCCAGCTCAGGCTCAAGCATCTCCAGCCCTTCCCTGGGCCGGCCTGGGGTCGACTTCCAGTCAACCAGCGGGGTGGGGGTGGGGACGGGCACTCTGCAGGGAAGGGCTCCCGGGCGGTGGGGTCTCTCCTGTCCTGTGGCGGAGGGAAGTCGCATCCTGGTGTCCCAGGGCCCCGATGTTTGCATGGGACCCCCTCGGACCCGAAGTCACCGTCCCCACACCGGGAGTGGGGTGGAGTGAAATCCATTCTAACAGTTCCCATTGGGTCTGGGTAAACCTATGAAGGGCGAGCTAGGGTGGTGTCACAGCTGCTCTGATCTCCACTGCTGGTTTCTTTTTGGTTTTGGTTGTGGGACTTGAACTTAGGGGCCTGGGTGCTCTCCCTGAGCTCTTTGGCTTAGGGTCTGGACGCTGTCCCTGAGTGCCTTGTCTTAACGCAAGCTCCCTGCCACTTGAGCCACAGCGCCACTTCTGGTTTTCTGGTGGTTCATTGGAGATAAGAGGCTCACGGACTTTCCTGCCCGGGCTGGCTTTGAGCCGTGATCCTCAGATCTCAGCCTCCTGAGTAGCTAGGATGACGGGCGTGAGCCACCAGCACCCAGCTCCTTGCTGGTTTCTTTAAGGAAGCCCAGCTGGTTCAAGGCCCCGCTGGGCCAGTGACCAGCATTCAAACCCAATTCATCGTTGCCGCCTTACCTCTGGGGCCATATTGGATCTGCCATCTCTGCCTATTTATGACCTTGAACTGTCCCCTAACCAGGAGTGGCAGAACTGACCCAACCACCACATGGCCTTTCTTCCTTTCCCTCCAAGCCTCTCCCTGTCATCTTGTCCCATCTCATCCTGTCCTGTCCTGTCCTGTCTGATCTGGTCCTGTCCCCTCTGATCCGGTCCTGTCCTGTCTGGTCTGGTCCTGTCCTGTCTGGTCTGGTCCTGTCCTGTCTGGTCTGGTCCTGTCCCTCTTCTCCTAGCTTGAAGCCCAGTGGTACTCATCAGTTTTGTTGTCCTGTTTGACTCGAGACGGCATTGTTCCATTAACTCCACGAGAGGACTCGCACACAAGGGTGAGCTTCCATAATTCCCTTTAAAGTTACCAAGAAGTGTATGCTTAATTATATTTGCATATGAAAAATAGGGCCTAATTAGTTTGATTGATTATTATTTGAACCCTCATGGCAGTCCGGGTATCTGTCCCAACGAGTAGCGAGTGTATCGCTAATAAATCACTGGGACTTTTTTTTTTTTTTTTTGGTGGCATGGTCTATTGAGCTGGCTTATGAAATATATTTTATTAATATCCCGGAATGTATTGAAACTGATAGAATTCAAACAAGTACTCATTTATTAAACAGTTTAAATGTCAGTTTTATTCAAGAGTAATAATACAGGAAATACGTTGCCTCCGAAGACATCAGAGAGACCATGGGCACTCCAAATATTAGTTATCTCAGAAAAATATATTATGGAAATAAAAGTCCAATTATGCCATTTATTGCGTTAAATAAATCTCTATTGACTAACAAACGTTACGCATTAGCGGACACCCCTGCTCTCAAACTTTTTACTTCTCTGGGATTGATTTCCGGGGTGCAGGGGGGGGCAGAGGTGGTACTGGGAAGCCCGGCCAGGGTGGGGGGCCACACCGAAGCCTGGGGGTGCGCCCCCTTTCCCCAACAGCTTCTCTTTGAGGGGGGTGTCACCCTGTCTCCTGGGACCAGACTTCACCCACTGCTCTCCCCAGGCCTGGGGTTGCCAGACCAGAGGCCAAAGGCAGATGAGACTCCTGTCCTGTCCCGCCCCGCCCCGCCCTTCCCAGCTCAGCCTCGACCTCCTTTTCCCTTCCCAGCTCTTCCCTTTCCTGCTTCCTTCCCCGCCTCTCCCTCCCCTTCCATCTCCTGCCCTTCCCTGCTCTCCTCTTTGCTTTTCTTCACCCAGCCTCTCTCCTTCCTTCCTTCCTTCCTCCCTCCCTCTCTCCTGCCTTCCTGCCTTCCATCAGATGGTCCAGGGCCTTGAACTCAGGGCCTGGGAGCTGTCCCTGAACAATTCTGCTCAAGGCGAGGGCTCTCCTACTTGAGCCACAGCGCCACTTCCGGTTTTCTGGTGGTTTATTGGAGATTAGAGTTTCATGGACTTTCCTGCCTGGGCTGGCTTTGAACCGCAATCCTCAGATCTCAGCCTCCTGAGTAGCTAGGATGACAGGCGTGAGCCATCGGTGCCCAGCTTTTGTTGTTGTTGTTGTTCAGAGTCTTTAGAGTGCTCAGTGATTCTGAAGATCTGCGATTAGTTGGGGGTCACCTGCCCCGGAGCAAACGCCCTTCAGGGCAGGGAAAGGGGCCAGGAGGAACAGAACCGTAGGAGGAAGACTTTCCCAACGGCCGGCCTTCCAGCTGAAGCTGGTCCTGCCCTTGGTGGGAATTCTGACACCAAGGCAGCCGTCCCCGCCCCCCGACGCCTTCACGATGAAAGCCGACCGAAGATGATTAACAAAGTCATGGAAGAAATCATTCAATTAAACCATTGTGCCACGTTCCCGCCGCTCTGTCGCAGATTTGGGCTGCTAATGAGGTCTTAATTAGTGAGTTCGGGTCGAAATAATTCACGTCCTTCCCTTCAAAGACAGCCCTCGCTTTCCTCCCCTCGGTTTTACCCCCCCTTTCCTCCTCTTGCTCCTCCTGCTTCTCCTCTTCTTCCTCCTACTCCTTCTGCTCCTCTTCTTCCTCCTGCTCCTGCTCCTCCTCCTGCTCCTCCTCTTTCTCTTCCTCCTGCTCCTCCTCTTCTTCCTCCTACTCCTTCTGCTCCTCTTCCTCCTCCTCTTCTTCCTCCTGCTCCTGCTCCTCCTCCTGCTCCTCCTCTTTCTCTTCCTCCTGCTTCTCCTCCTTCTCTTCTTCCTCCTGCTCCTCCTCTTCTTCCTGCTCCTCTTCTTCCTCCTGCTCCTCCTGCTCCTCTTCCTCCTGCTCCTCCTGCTCCTCCTCTTCTTCCTCCTACTCCTCCTGCTCCTCTTCCTCCTCCTCTTCTTCCTCCCGCTCCTCCTCTTCCTCCTGCTCCTCTTCTTTCTCTTCCTCCTGCTTCTCCTCTTCTTCCTGCTCCTCTTCTTCCTCCTCTTCCTGTTCCTCCTCTTCCTCCTGCTCCTCCTCCTCCTCTTCCTCCTGCTCCTCCTCTTCTTCCTGCTCCTCTTCTTCCTCCTCTTCCTGTTCCTCCTCTTCCTCCTGTTCCTCTTCTTCCTCCTCCTCCTCCTCCTGCTCCCCCAGTGCAAATTCTCAGGGGCCATGGACGGTGGGTGGGTGGACGCCATCAGGAAATCCAGTGATCAGAATCTGCAAGTGATGGGGCGGGAAGGGAAGGAAGCTCTGAGTCCGTGTTCCGGGGTGTCCTTGGGGGTGGAGTGGATAAAGAGCCTGGTGTCCCCGCCCCTCTCCTTTGGCTGTCTCGTCCTGAAGGAGCACCCACCATCCACGGCAGGTGACGCGTGTAGCCCCTCCTGCCCACGTCCGCTCAGGCAATGGCCAGTCCAGCCCCAGTGAGGCCGCCAGCCCAGCGGCCATTAGGTGCCAGCTTTTGTGCAGCCCAGACACAGAAGAACCACCCAGCTGGGCCAGCTCCCGCCGGCTCTGGGGGGACGGGGGGCACACGGCCCACAGACGCCGTTGTGAAAGCCTCTGGTCCTGTGTGCCTTTGGGGCGCAAAGGAGCCAGCGGCCCCCTCGGCAGCCACCCAGCGGAACCTGCGTGATCAAACAGCTGCTGTGCACCAGCCACAGCTCTCGGAGGCTCACACGGCCCAAGGGAAGGTTCCAGCCCCAGCATTACAGATGGGGAGACTGAGGCTCCGAGGAGCCGGCCTGCCTGCCCCATCTGCGCGACTCACGCTCACCCAGAAAACTCCTGTCCCCAGCACCCACTCACTGGTCATTCCTGCGCCTGGCCGTGGTCATTCCTGCGCCTGGCCGTTCGGTGGCAGAGAGTGCCGCAGGAGGAAAGCATTTGGCCTGTGCCGTGGGTCCGTCCATCAGTCAGATTCCGGCTTTGCCTCTTCCTAGCTGTGTGACCTTGGGTAAGTCACTTGGCCTCTCTGAGTCTCATGAGGAGGCCACCTTCTCTGCTTCATCTGTCGGGGGCCACGGCTGGACCTTTCTGTCCACGGAACATCCCAAGCGTGGCATAGAGACAGCCCCAGGGCCAGGCCTGGCCCAGCCTCTGCTAACGTCCCATGGGCCCGGCTTCCCAGGAGCCGAGAGGACAGGGGATGCGATGGCAGGAGCAGAGGCTGGGACGACGGGTTCTGAGGAGGAGGGAAGGGTCAGAAGCTCAGGGATGCAGGCGGCCTAGGGAAGGAAGGGAGGGGTTCTCTCCTGGAGCCCGCAGGAGGAAGCAGCCCTCAGGACACTGTCACAGGAGCAGGGAAGGTGCTCGTAGAACTCCTGACCGCCGGAAACCAGGGCAGGAGGCCCACCATCGCGAAGGGCCTGGGGTCTTTTGTGTCAGTTGAATCCAGGCTTGGGAAAGGGGAAACTGAGGCAGGCTCTAGGGGTGGGGGAGGACTTGAAGTCACATGGGATGGGCATGAGCAATGGGGAGGGGTGTGTGGTGGTTTTGAAACCTCCATGCTCGTGAGCACTTTGCCCCAGCCGCTTCTTGATATAACGACGCTGCTGCTGCTGATCGTGATGATTGGAATGAAAAGCTTGTGAGGGGCTGGGAAGGTGGCTCAGTGGTAGAGCGCTTGCCTCGCATGCCTGAGGCCCTGGGTTCGATTCCTCAGCACCACATAAGCAAAAACAAAAAAGCCGGAAGTGGCGCTGTGGCTCAAGTGGTAGAGCGCTAGCCTTGAGCTGAAGAGCTGAGGGACAGCACCCAGGCCCAGAGTTCAGGCCCCACAACCGACAAAAAAATCCCCCCCAAACAAAAAGCGTGTGAACACTCGCCAAAGCTGGCTGGGGCACACCTCCCTGTTTTATCCGATGCTGTTTTCCAGTCTGCAGTTCAGTGGCACGCAGGAAATGAGGGGCACAGAGGACACCCCCACAGTTCCCTTTCCAGAATTCCTCCCCACACCCACCAGTGGCCTCCCAGCTCTTTCTTCTTTCTTTCTTTTCTTTTTTTTGGTGCCTGTAGTAGGGCTTGAATGCAAGGTCCTGGCACTGTGGCTGAGCTTTTTCACTCAAGGCTGGTGCTCTACCGTTTGAGCCACGGCTCCGTTTTTTGGCTTCTGTAGTTTTTGGTTAGTTTAACTAGAGATGAGAGTCTCACAGACTTCCCCGCCCGGGCTGGTTTTGACTCGCCAGCCTCTGACCTCAGCCTCCTGAGTCCCTCGGTGCCCTGGTTCTGGTTCATTTTCCATCCAAGCCTTTGCCGGCCCCGGGTGCCTGGCCTAGGGTGAGGAGACATCACCCATGAGCTGAGCCCGCTTGGTTCTGCCCACGCAACACGCTCTGGAACCATCCGTCCCGTAGCGGGGGTCCGAGTTCAGTCCTCTGAGTGACTGTCCACCGCAACCAAGCCTCAGGCAGGACCAGGTTGGCCCAGGGCCTCAGCTGGCCCCCGGCCCACCTCCTAGAGTCCCACCCTGCTTCTTGCAGTGGATACTTGGTCCCCTCAGTTCCCCGCCCCCCACCCCACAGTTCGATAAGGCCATCTATTGTTTCCCACGGCCAGCCGGGGCCAAAGCAATTGCTTTTTCATTGATTCTGCTCAATTAATTAAAAAAAAAATCCATCTGACCGCTCCACAACTCGATAGATTTTGAAGATTCTGACAAAAATGAAGACGTGAGCCTGGAGCCCCAGGGGGTGGAGGCGGTGGGATGGGGGCCCGGGGGGGCATCCAGGGCTGATCTTGGTAGACTTACAGGGGGCCGGGGAACCCCAGGACTCTTGGAGGAGGGGCAGGGCCCTGGGCGGGGGGGGGGTCTGCACTGTCTCCATTGTGAGGAAGCCGGATCCAGTGAGGACCTTTGACCTGTGTCATTCCTTCCTGTCCTCCTATATGCTTGTGGCCGATCTGTGAGGTAGATGAGGAAACAGGCTCAGAAAGGTTGGGTGATTTGTCTAAAGCCACACAGCAAGAAGAGAGCCCCCTCCTCTCTCTCTCTCCTTCCTTCCTTCCTTCCTTCCTTCCCCTTCCCCTTGGCAGCATTGGAACTTGAACTCAGGGCCTGGACTCTGTCTCTATCACTTGAGCCACAGCTCTACTTCCAGCCTTTTGGTGGTTCATTGGAGATAAGAATCTCAAGGACTGTCCTGCCCCAGCTGGCTTTGAACCATGATTCTCAGATCTCAGCCTCCTGAGCAGGTGGGATGACAGATGTGAGCCAGTGGCTTCACGTGCCTTTGGAAGGTAAGGCTCGGTGTGGGCAGATGGGACAAACAGCCCTGGTAAGGTAAATTAAATAGTAGAACACCAGGAGGTATTCAGGCAGGAAGAGAAGTTTATTTATTCTGAGCTGCTGCCCTGGCTGTGCACAGTGGAGACCACAAAGCCGGAAGGGGTGAGCAGAAGTCCAGCCTGGGTTTTGAGGGGTAAAGGCAGAGACGTAGTCCCCTCTGGGAGAAGGCAGCAGGCAGCCGCTGTCCCTTGGTGGGAGTCCTTGAATGAAGTCTGGAAGACGTCTCATGAAGCATTGAGGGACTGGGAAAAAAAATACTAGAGAAAACACAAAGAGCAAGAGGAAGGGTTCCGGACAGAACATTTAAAAATGATGACTTGGCTGGAATGGCTAGTTCTTATCTCCTGCATTCCAGGCTCTCCTAGAGTTGGTGGAAAATGTCCCTAGCTACTTCTGACATCTGGAGACTAGGTAGGGAGAGCATCAGGTAACAAAGGCAAGAATGTAAGTTCCTGTCCAGTTAGAAGGTAGACAGGTATGGGCATTAGATGGGCAGGCTTCCTACTTCTATTGACCTCCCCGTTCAAGGACAGGCACAAAGTGGCTGATGTGACATCATCTCCTCTTACTTCTCTCCATGGTCCCTTGGTCCCCAGACTGGCTGAGTTCCAGGAGTCTTAGTGCTTATTGCTGGGATAGCTTGTCCCAGTTGGCATTCACAGGCTTTGAACTCAAGGCCTGAACACTGTCCCTGAGCACTTCTGCTCAAGGCTAGTGCTCTACCGCTTGAGTTACAGTACCACTTCCTGTATTTGCTGGTTAATTAGAGATAAGAGTCTCTGGAGCAATGCTTCCAGCCTGGCTCTTTGCTGGTTAGTTGGGAGATAGAGTCTTGGGGATTTTGCTGTCCGGGCTGGCTTTGAACTGCAATCTTTGCCACAAAACCCTTCCTTCTTTCCAATTAAAGCAATAAGGGGATCAAATAGAAATAAGTAGAGCTTCCCTGTTCCATGGTCAGTGTTAGAACAGGCAACACCAAACAACAAAGGCAAAACCCCAAACTCCAATTTTTTTTCTTTTTACAACAAAGGGTATGTTTAGACATCTTTGCTAACAAAGCATATCAGATGGTCGGGCCTCAGCTTCCAGGGCCTGTGAAAAGAGGCAGCAACTTGTTAGCAAGGTACACTAGAATAAATAGGTGGAGGAAGAGTAGGCTAGGTGGAAGGGTAAGGGTCAGATGAGGCCAAACCCTTAACCATCACGTGGCCAAGATGGCGAACTTAAGATGGCGAACTTCTGAGCAAGTCGTGATGGTAAGAAAACTTGGTGAACAAGCAAGCAAGCAGACCAGCGGACAAAGAAGCCGAAAGGAAGGGGTACCCTCTAGCAGATGGTGGGTGCTCTCAAGAAAGAGACCCCCATCTCTCAGGAGGGGACACAAGCAGAAGTGCCATACACACACAGTTTCTGGCTCTTTCCGTGAGTACCTGGCGGGTCCAGTATGATGGGGTGACTTATCGATACCTGGGTCCTGGGGAGGGAGGCCACCTGCTCAGGACTTTCCCGGGCACCAGAGGAGAGGTGGGGGGGGGCTGGGCCCCGCTTCCTGCTCTCTCCTCCTCCCCCTGCCGGATTTGGCTTCTCAGGGGTGGGTGGTGCAGTTTGAAGTTGAGTAGCTGGGGCTGTGTATGGTTTTGGGGTCCTGGGAACTCCACGGGCCCTGCTCTTCCTGCGTTGTGCTGCCTGGACAAGGTGACTGATGGGCTCTGAGGGTTGAGTAGGAGTTGGTGAGTTCACAGCAGATAGGGCCATACCACCGGCCAGAGGAGGTAAGGATCAGAGGTAGTGGGCCACGGGCCACGCAGGCCCTGTGCAGACACCTCCCTACCCCTCAGCTAAGTCTCCACCCAGTATCTGTTACCTAGGTAACTGGCACCCCTGGAAGCAGTCACTTCAGCCTCCTGCTAGGTTACATCCTGGACGGCCTCAGGTCACGAGCCTCCCATCTGAAGAAAGAGGATCCCGGCCCCGAGGTCACATCCGGATCCACCTTTCCCCCACCTGGCCACACCTCTTCCTGTCCTGGCCTAGATGGGTGGGGGTGGGGTGGGGGGGTGGGGGGGTCGGGTTGCCCCTTTTTTGGCCATGCACGGCGGGGGCAGCAGTTTGGTAAATAAACTTCTGCTGCTGCCTGAATAGTGTGTGGTGTTCTCTTCCTCGGCTACCTAACGATACCTATCTATTTCACGTACCTTACATATGGCGCCGTGACTCGGATGCGGTTTTTAAGTTGGAAATGTTAGAATTTCCCAACCACCCCTTTTCTGTGAACCAAACTGCCTAGAGACGCCACGCGAGACTTTTCACCAATACCATTGCTGGCCTTCACATCCACGTCCACACCACTGCTCTTCTCTGGCGAGTGAAACTACTCTCTCCGGCTCTCTGTTGCTCAGTCTCTGTCCAGACGTGGCGCCACGCCAGAGAGCTCCTACGGCCTTTAGCTGAAAGGCTGGTCACCTCTGAAGCCGAGGACACTTGGTTTTGGGGGCTTGGCTATTTCTCTCTAGAGGGCTCTGGGGGAAGTCGGGACGCCGCTTCTGCCTGGTCAGCTCTTCTTCACTCACCGGACTGACTCTCCAACACATTTAATGGGGTGCTGCGAGTCATGCCCGAGCCGTGAAACCCCTTTGAAATGCCTCCTGCGCTCCCTGGAAATCCAGAGTGCCTCATTTTTAATGCCATTCTCAGATTTAGATAGTTTTTTGCCACTGCCATGGTAAATGGTCAACAGTCTGTTTATTTCCAGTTCTTTTTGCTCTCTCTCTCTGCCAAACATGTCCAACTTTCCCTATCTCTCCCTTTCTCCCTCCTTCTCTTTTCTTCAACCTTTTGGCTTGAGCTCTGAGGGATCCTATGCAGGCTGGGTCCTGGGGACCCTCTAGGTTCCTGCTCAAAGGCTAGCCAGCCTAGGTTTGAAAAGCATCAGTTTCCATATGTTCAGGTTTTCTATGCCTGACCTCTGCCTCCCGGCCATCTCCTCTAGAAAGGTAATTTTCCTTGTCTTATAGTTCAGTCTGTTTCTGTTTCTCTGTCTCTGTCTGTCTTTCACTGAGAGCACCCATGTTCTGTTGGAGGGTGCCCCTTCCTTTCTGCTTCTTTGTCTGTTGGTCTGCTTGCTTGCTTACTTAATGAAGCTCCACCAAGTTTTCTTACCATCATGACTTGTTCAGAAGTTCGCCATCTTAAGTTCGCCATCTTGGCCACGTGATGGTTAAGGGTTTGGCCTCATCTGACCCTTACCCTTCCACCAAGCCTACTCTTCCTCCACCTATTTATTCTAGTGTGCCTTGCTAACAAGTTGCTGCCTCTTTTCACAGGCCCTGGAAGCTGAGGCCCGACCATCTGATGTGCTTTGTTAGCAAAGGTGTCTAAACTATGTTGTCAGAGTTTTGAGGTTTTGAGTTTTGCCTTTTTTGTTTGGTGTTGTCTATTCTAGCACTGACCATGTGGTTCTAAAATATTGGGTAAAATAATGTCATCTTACTGCTGGAATTCCAAGAGTCTATGGACATTATTCATTTTTGTGTGCTGTAAAACATAATGTGCACAGTGTGTGTGTGTGTGTGTGTGTGTGTGTGTGTGTGTGTGTGTGCATGTGCACGCAGGCACCTATGCATGTATGTCTGTGTCTGTGTCAACTTGTTATCTGGCATTGTGATCAAGTTAAATGGCCTGAGATTCCTGAAGTTTGTCTAGTCTGGATTTGTAGCTCAGTGCTAGCCAGTCTACCTGCAGTCCAGATCCAGTCCATCTCTTCCAACCTTGAAGATGGCCTCACTCCTGCCTAGACCAGCCTGACCTCCTCCACCATGGTAAAACAAGACTGGAGTTCTGCTTGACTCCATCACACGCAGCTGATTCCTGGTGAAAGATTGCTTTGGATTTGTAAAAGCTAAGGCTCTTGTGTGACATTCTTTCTGTAAGATTAGATTGGTATGTAATTTGTAAATCCATCCTGACACAAGTGTAGGCCAGGAGAGCCTCTTGTGAACTTTGGTGAACTTAGGGGTTGTTAGAGTCACCAGAAATCAATACTATATCTGTGCTAAAACTCTCCTCACATCTACCGAGTTTTGTCATTGCAGAGTATTTGTTGGTCAATTCCTGATAAGGAGCAGGAAGCTCTACTTATTTCTATTTGATCTCCTTGTTGCTTTAATTGGAAATAATAAAGGGTTTTTGTGGCAAAGATTGCAGTTCAAAGCCAGCCTGGACAGAAAAATCCCTGAGACTCCATCTTCCAGCTCACCAGCAAAGAGCCAGGCTAGAAGCATGGCTCCAGAGACTCTTATCTCTGGAAGTAGCACTGTAACTCAAAGTGGTAGAGCACTAGCCTTGGGTAAAAGTGCTCAGGGACAGTGTTCTGGCCTTGAGTTCAAAGCCTGTGAATGCCAACTGGGACAAGCTATCCCAGCAATAAGCACTGAGACCCTGGAACTTAACCAGTCTGGGGACCCAGGGACCATGGAGAGGAGTAAGAGGAGATGATGTCACATCAGTCACTTTGTGCCTGTCCTTGAACCAGGAGGTCAATAGAAGTAGGAAGCCTGCCCATCTAATGCCCATACCTGTCTACCTTCTAACTGGACAGGAACTTATATTCTTGCCTTTGTTACCTGATGCTCTTCCTACCTAGTCTCCAGATGTCAGAAGTAGCTAGGGACATTTCCCACCAACTCTAGGAGAGCCTGGAATGCAGGAGATAAGAACTAGCCATTTCAGCCAAGTCATCATTTTTAAATGTTCTGTCTGGAACCCTTCCTCTTGCCCTTTGTATGTTCTTTAGTATTTTTTTCCCAGCCCCTCAATGCCTCATGAGACGTCTTCCAGACTTCATTCAAGGACTCCCACCAAGGGACAGCGGCTGCCTGCTGCCTTCTCCCAGAGGGGACCACGTCTCTGCCTTTACCCCTCATGTGCATGCCCCCTGCAGCAGGAAGTGGCCAGGGAGAAGCAGTGCCTGTTTCACAATTATCCAAAGGCTGGGATGTAAGGTCTGCCCTTGGCCATGCAGACCCTGGCCTCCCCACCTCCTGCATAAGTCCCCGCCCAGTATCTGTGTCACATAGGTAACTGGCACACCTGGAAGCAGCCACCTCCCCCTCCTGGACTGCCCCTCCCATCCGACCCCAGTGGGGTCCCAGGCCTTGAGGTGATGTTCAGATTCAGCGAGGCCACATCTTTCCCCCACTTGATCATACCTCTTCCCATCCCTGGTAGAGAAGTCCTGGGTGGGTCTCCCCTTTGACCATACCTCTCCCCCAAGCATGGCAGGGGGCAGCAGTTTGATAAATAAACTTCTTTTCCTGCCAAATACCTTGGGGTGTTCTCTTCATCGGCTACCTAATGGAACCTACCTATTTAATATACCTTACAGGGGGAACATGGGAAATCTGAAGGGTGCATGGGAGGTGGGGTGGGGGTGGTGTTAGTGGGGTGCAGAGCTGGAAATTAGCAACAGCTTGGCTTGCTGCTCTGCTCTGCACCCGGCCAGAACTGGGGACACAGAGCAGAAGGAAAAGTCCTAGCCAAACACACACATACACACAGACACAGACAGACAGACAGACAGACAGACAGACACACACAGATGCCTGAGACAGCGGGAGCTTTTGCCCCCTGGGGTCTTGTTCTAAGCCAGAAGGCTGAGCACAGACCCAGAGAAGAGACCTGCCTTTCCTTCCCTGTCTCTAGACTCTCCAGAAGGTTCCTTGCCTCTCTCCCCCCACCTCCCGCAGCTCCCCAGAGGTCCACAAGGCTCTGACATTTCCCTGCCGGCCTCGCAGTGTTCTGGGGCAACTCATGGTTTTTGGGGAGCTGGGAATGGAGGAAGGCAGCACAGAGAGCTGCAGGGGGGACTGGGGCTCCCCCTTTCCCTCCCCACTCTGGTGTTTGGACCCGAGAAGCACCCTGGGGGAGGGAGCAAGGGGAACTGTGGGGTCCCCTGTCATCTCCGCAGTTGTCATCCCCATGATGGCCCGCAGGCACGAGTGACACCAAAGGAAGGTTGTGTGTGTGCAGGAGAGGCTGTGTGGAGAGGCTGCGTGGAGAGGCTGCGTGGAGAGGCTGTGTGGAGAGGCTGCGGGGAGAGGCTGCGGGGAGAGGCTGTGTGGAGAGGCTGCGTGGAGAGGCTG
>NW_012267239.1:5418400-5419697 GCF_000151885.1 Dipodomys ordii | reverse complement strand
TCTACCACTTGAGCCACAGCACTACTTCCAGCTTTTTCTGTTTATGTGGTGCTGAGGAATTGAACTCAGGGCCTCATGCATGCAAGCCAAGCACTCTACCACTGAGCCACCTTCCCAGCCCTGGAATGCAGTTCTTAAAACACATGACACTTGGAGACATTCTTGTGATCATACCCCAGCTGCAAGATTCAGGGGGGCGAAGACACAGCATTTATGTCCCCTCTCCCTGCACTCCCCAAGTCTGGAAAACCAGGATGTTTTCGGTGGCACTGGGTTGGCTTGGGTTGGCAGGGTTTGAGTGAAGCATTGGAGGTTTGTTGTGTGTCCCAGAGCAGAGCGTCCAAGACTAACAAAACCGCTACTGTGAGCCAGACAGCAGCAGGGAACACACTCCTTACAGGTGCTCACGACCTTGCTCCCCTGCCCCCTGGTAATTAGCAACCATTCTTTAGGATGTGTGGAAGGAGACTGAGTTTTGTTCTTGGTGCAAAGTCACACAGAATCATAGCTTTTTCTTTTTCTTTTTGTTTTTTGGTTTGTGTAGGAGGGTAAGTATTAGGAGTCGAACTCACAGCCCTGCGCTTGCTAGGGTTCTACCACTGGAGCCATGCCTGCAACCCTTTTGTTTTTGGTTTGCTTGTCACATGGGGTCCTCCGTTAACTTTGTCCTGGCTGGTGATCTCGAGCCGTGATCCCTCATGTCTCTACCTCCAGAGTAGCTGAAAGGATGAAAGGCATGTAGCACCTTACGTAGCTTCTGGGGTTTTATTAACAATAAAAGGGTGTAGATAGGGGCAGAG
Organism: Dipodomys ordii; assembly: GCF_000151885.1. Taxonomy (NCBI): domain Eukaryota; kingdom Metazoa; phylum Chordata; class Mammalia; order Rodentia; family Heteromyidae; genus Dipodomys; species Dipodomys ordii. The sequence goes on along the minus strand of NW_012267239.1, from coordinate 5,418,897 downwards.
GCATTTGTTTGTGACCCTCCTCCCTCTCCCGGGGGAGGGGGGTCACAGGTGGGAAAGGACAGAGTTTGCATCTTTCCCAGAGTCACACAGAGAGCTGTGGTCAGCCCCCATGTGACCTGCTCTCTTTATGGTGCCACGAGATCCCACAGGCCAGTGAGGACTCTTTTGGCCTGTGGATGTGGGTTTAGAGGAAGGACGGGGGAGGGAGGGAAATCCGCTAGGTGTTCCGGAGGCCTTCAGGCATGGCTGCATCCAGGAGCCCGAGTCACGCATCCAGGCAGTCATCTTTCGGCCTCTTTTCTCTCTGATGGCTTCAGCCTCGGGCCACCCCTCTGCTGCGGTGGCGAGGTCTCTGCTGGCCTGCCTTTTGGCCTCTGGCTCTAGCTAGTTGCCTCCTCCATCCCTTTATCTCACTTCAACCTCCAGGATTGGGTCCTGGTGGCAACCTCTTGCACTCAGAGCAGAGCTGGGAAGGAAGAGGAATGGACGCACTTCTC
>NW_012267239.1:5411471-5418350 GCF_000151885.1 Dipodomys ordii | reverse complement strand
CGGGGAGAGGCTGTGTGGAGAGGCTGTGGGGAGAGGCTGCGGAAGAGGCTGTGTGGAGAGGCTGCATGGAGAGGCTGCGGGAGAGGCTGCGTGGAGAGGCTGCGGGAGAGGCTGTGTGGAGAGGCTGCGGGAGAGGCTGTGTGGAGAGGCTGCGGTGATAGGCTGTGGGAGTGGCTGCGGTCAGAGGCTGCGGGGAGAGGCTGCGGGGAGAGGCTGCATGGAGAGTCTATGTGGAGAACTGTCAATTATGCACACTTTTTTGTGTTTTTATTTCTTCTCCAAAAGAGTTATGTGCTCCCCAGCCTCTTTCTCCGGGTGGCACTGAGCACTGAGGCCCAGATGCCTTCCAGCCGGGAAATGTCTGCAAGTGAGTGGAGGGTGTGTGTGTGTGTGTGGGGTGACAGGCTCCTGGGCCCAGCACCCTTCTGACATGAAAGCCCCCTCTGCCTGCCTTCCAAGACGGCCCAGGCTACACTCCCCAACCCTCTGCAAAGAGACCCTGCTCCTCTGCTGCCTTTAGGTGGGCGACGTGTGGATTCAGGATAGGCCAGGGCCAGCGCTGATGCAGGGGAGAGAAATCTGTCCCGCAGTGTATCAGCTGTGCAGCCAACACTGTGTAACAAAAGAGCACTGTGGCCTCCAGGGCTGGTCGGTAAGTTCTGACTGGGGCCAGGCTGTATGAAGTCACTGCCGCCTCATCCCATTGGCTGGAACAAATCATATGACATCACTTCTGCTGCACCCCATTGGCTGAGGTAAATCTCTGGGAGCAGGCTGTCACTCTTGCCATGTTCCATTTGGCCAGAGCCTGACACTGTGTGGCAGGTTCTAGCTCACTCCTCATGGCCGTGTGTGTGTGTGTGTGTGTGTGTGTGTGTGTGTGAATGAGTGTGCACAGTGTGGAGGCTCAGGCAGTGGTGGGAGCCGAGAGGACCACACAGCCCCCAGCAGTCAGGGAGGGCTTCCTGGGGGAGGCTGCTTGGGGGTTCTGAATCTCAGCACTGGAATGAGTGGTGGGGGGAGGGGAGAGGAGAGGACACAGAGTGTGCACCAGACCTGGGTATGAGGGGCCTGGGGGCAGGGGGCAGTGGAGCCCTGGGGAAGGTGGCAGGTAGGGCAGATGCCGTGCCAGGGGCCTGGCTAGTAAGAGCGTCATGGCTGTGGTGTTGTGGAGGGACCATGCGGCTGCTGGGTGGGCGATGGTGTGACAGAGTGGACCTGGAGCAGAGGGACAGAGAGATCAGGGGCCTGTGAGCCGCCCTAGGGCATGGGGCTCCTGCAGCTGGTGGGGTACTGACCCGAGATGACCCCTGAGCCCTGGGGAGGGCTGGACAGATGCCACACAAGCAATCATCTAATGATGGCGACAACAACAACAAGAAGAACACAACCCACCGTCTCTCCACTTCCCACAGATACAAAGCACTAGCGTTAAGCCAGGTCTCCTGCCGGCAGCAGGGTTACAAATCAGAGGTAATTGTTGTTCCCCAAATCCTCACCAGATGCAGCTCCCCTTCCCTCCCTCCCTGCCTGCCTCCCTCCTTCCCTTCCTTCCTCTTCTTTCCTCTGCTGGGGATGTGCCCAGTGCTCAGGGAGCGGGCCCCCCACCCAGCCTTGTTGCCTGAGGCCTGTCTGTCATTCCAGTGGCTCACCTGTGGGTTTTGATACTGTCCCTTCCCACGCGGGGGCTGGCACCTCACCAGTTCTGGCACCTCACCTGTGTGCCTCTCACGCGGATCCTCCTCCGCCCCTTCAGAAGGGGTGGGGTGGAGCCTGAGGAAACCAAGCCAAGAATTCCTGGGGTGGGGACAGGAGGGAAGGGGAGCCATCTGGACCCCCCCCTTCTCAAACAAAGCAACCTCAGTCTTCAGACTGTGCTCAGATCAAAGGCCATCCCTCCCATCCCCAGCATCTCTTCCCAGACTCCCCTTTCTCCACCATGGGGGGGGTGTTTTTCGCTTATTTGTTTTTGTCTTTTTTGGGGAGAGGGTGTGTTGATGGGTGTGGAACCCAAGGCCTCCTGCATACTAGGAAGCTCCAGAATACTAAAACTGCACCCCAGTTCTCCTGTCTGAATGGCCTCCAGGCACCCTCTCCTCTCTTATAGCTTTGCTTTTGAGTCCCTTCGATCTGAATCCAGGGGAACTGCCGGACCATAAAGCCACGGAGACAGATCACTCACCCCCGAGATTCCTGCTGGCCCAAAGGCACCCCAAAACAATCAGCCCCTGGCCATCTAGGTGGTCCCTGTGTGAGAGGAGGAGGTCCCCAAAAATCTCAGCCATCCCTCACCCACGGGGACAATGAAGCCACCAGCCTGGGCTGCTTCCCCCAGTCCCCGGCCCGGCAGTGGTTAAAATGTGAATCCTTTTATTGGCGTAATAGAGACGAAGTTCCCCGGCCTTCCAGGCGCATCAATCCGGAGATTTATTAACCAATTTAAAATACTATTGTCTTTCAGTTCAGAGCAAGATTGAAGGGTGTTGTTGCAGGAGTGGAAGGCAGCGGCTGGGCCTGTGAGCCCGGATGGGGTCCGTACCTGGGACTCAATAGATATTCATGAACATTCCCGTATTTAGTGAAGGAAATAACTTAATACCGACAGTGCCGGGGAATAATAGCTATTTCCTGGCTGACTTGCAGGCCTCGGAAAATGAGATTGCTGCAGCTTCATTTTTCTTGTCTTTCCCGCGCGCCCTGCCAGAGCTGGAGGCCGCTGGGATTCTCTCTGCATTTCCAATGAGCTCCGCGTCCCTGCCTGCCACCCGGGCCCCACGCCCTGGCTGCCGTGGCCTTGGCCTGTGCGTCCGTGGAGGTCAACCTGCACCTTGTCCTGGTCCACGTGGGCGTTGGGGGTCAGCCTGCATCCCATGGTCCACATGTGCAGTGGGGGTCAGCTTGTATCCCATGGTCCATGTGGGCAGTGGGGGTCAGCCTGCATTCATCTGAGGGTGGCAGGCTTGATGCTCTGGATGATCTCAGTGTCCACCTATCTACCCATCCATCCACTACCCACCCATCCACTACCCACCCACCCTCCCATGCATCTACTACCACCCATCCACTACCCATACATCTACTACCCACTTATCCACTACCACCATCCACTACCCACCCATCCACTACTCACCATCCACTACCCATCTACCTACCCATCCATCCATCCATCCACCCATCCATCCATTCATCCATCTATCCAGCATCCATCTATTCATCTACTACCCAGCCATCCACCATTCATGCAACACCCATCCATCCATCCACAGCCATTCACACATCAACACACCATCCATCTGTCCATCATCCATCTATCTGCCTATCTATCTGTCTGTCTGTCTACCTACCTACCTACCTACCTACCTATATCTATCCATCCACCATCCATCCACCATCCATTGACTCACCATCCATCATCTATTCATCTATCTACTATTCATTTATCCATCCATCCATCCATCTACTACCCATCCATCCACCAGCATCCATCATCTATCCAACCTCTATCTATTCATCTACCATCCATCCATTCATTCACCTATCCATCCATCCATCCATCATTCATTCATTATCAGCCATTCATCCATCTATCCATTCATTCTCACATATATTTACCCAATCATTTGTGCATTCACTTGCTCCTTCATTTACTCATTTATCAATCCCTCCATTCATTCATCCACTCACTTGCTCACTTATTCAACCACTCGCTTGCTCACTCACTGGCTTACTTATCCCTTGAGGGGATCATGCTTTAGTCTGGGAACCAGAAGGTTTGGGCTCAGAATCAAGGGAGGGCAGTGTCACAGGGAGCCCCATTCCCAGGAACTAGCCTTCTGGATTTTCCGAGTGATCTTGTCCAAGTCACTCAAGGTCTCTGAGCCTCAGTTTCCCCACCAGGTATCCTATACATGTTCTCAATCCAGACTCAATCCCTCCTGAGGTTTTCTGTGGGTATCTGTTTCCAGGGAATCAAGATTCATCCCCAGCCATATAGGTGAACGGAAAAACAACCCCACTAACACCCACCTGCTCATACCCGGTAGCACATCTTGGCTTGGAAACAAAAGAATTACTGTGTGTTGTTGGGTTGTCCCTCCAGGGGGCTGTGGATCGCTGGGATGAAGGAGTAGGGGAGGGGGCGGAGTGGGGAGGGAGGCGGCAGGGAGGCCAGGGGCACAACCCTGTGGCCTATAGCAGAAGACTGAAGAGGATGAAGCCTCTCCTCAGCCGTGTAGTTCATGCAGCTTATAGATCCCAGGGAGGGGTGAGAGGGAGAACCCCAAGCCTCCTTCTTCCCAAACCCCACCATTCATTGTCCTGCAGGGAGTCATCCACGTGGTGGGAGGCGGGGTGAGTGTGGGGTGGCCGGTGGGCAGGTCACCGTGGCGGGACTGGTCTCTGGAAGGCAATGGGGAGCCATGCAAAGATTCTGAGCCATAGTGGTGCATGCAGTTCTGTTCCAGAGCGATGTCTCTGGATGCGGGTGGGGGGGGCGGGCTCTGGATGGCCCGGTGGAGGTTCCCGCAGTCTGTCGCAAGGCCACCATGTTGTCTGGCCCTGGTAGAGGAGTGGGGAGGCCTGAGACCTGCCTGGAGATCGTATCCGTCCGTGTGTGAATGCTGCTGCCAGCCGGGCACACTGACCTTGCATTTCTTCAGACTCGAGAGCCCGCTGGAGCTGCTCCAGCTTTCTACCTGTGGCTGCTGGAGGGACTCATGGCAGAAGGAATCATGACTGGGGCCTGCGCTGTACGGATCATAGGGCAGACAAGGTAGGCCCACCGCCGGGCACAGCAGCACCACTACGCCTTTATGTCCTGTGATCTGCCACGAGAGGTCAGACCCACAAAGGATGATCCAGTCACACCCCCATCCCGTCCCCCCACCCTGAGACCCTCTGCTCTTTTGCACTTCAGAGATGTGTTCCTGGCTCACCCATAAGAGCTGCCCGCTTCCCCAGTGCAGGGTCTGGGTCTGGGGAGATGTTGGGCTGTGGCGGGAACACGCACTTATCCTGAGCTGGGCCTGTCCTGGCATCCCCATGTTGGCGGGGAGGGGAAGGGACTGGAATAGAATGGGCATGGAGGTGGTTCTCACCCCTTGGCTTTTAATTTGGAAAGAGACACGCTCTCAGGAGACTTGGTCCTAGGCCTCAAGTGCGTATACTTTCACTTAAACCACTTGGAAGAGGGCGAACATGCTTGCAGTATTTTAAGTACAGGGGTGAGGATGGAGCAGTAGAACTTGCTGAGTTCTGTTAGAGAAAGGAAGGCGGGGTGGGGGCCGGGGCAGGGAGTCTGAGCTCAAGGTGCTTTGCAGGCGTGTATGGCTGTGTGAAAATGAAATCACCTTGCACAGGAGATTTGATGTTAATAAAGGATGTGGGGAGAAATAAAACGAGTGGGGAAAAAATGAACTGCACGGCCAGCGTGCATAAAGGGAACAGTTATGCCCATTACAGAGATGGGGAAATGAAGGCTCAGGGAGGTCAGCAGCACAATGGAGAGACAGAGCAAGCCTGTGACGCAGATCACATCTGTCTGATTGGCACTTGGGTCACTTGGAGGATGAGTTCCTCACAGCAGTGAATTTGTCATGGTGTAGAGATCATCTTGAACTTGAGCAGGGAGACCGATGGGTCAGAGGTCTGCAGGTGACTCAGATGGATTCTCGCTTGACCGATGGCCTCCACTTAGTGACACGGGTGGGGACAGAGGAAGAGTTGCTCTTTGCTTTCGGATTTGAACCTGGGGACAAAGCAGAAGGCTTGTGGATCGGTGCTGGCTGGTGGGGCTAAAAGTTAGGTGCTCCTGAGTTAGGGATGATTTGTGAGTTTCCTGATACATGACCTTGAGTGAGTCACTTCTTCGTGTGAAGCATGAGCCTGTAGCAGTCTTGAAGGGTTCCTGTGCAGAAGGGGGTGACAAAATAAAGGCCACAGTCTGGCAATAGACTTTAAGTCATCTCGAGAGGACGATGTCGAATGTGATGAGCATGTTGCAGAAATGCCGGGTATATTGTATTGTTTAGAAATGATGGAAGCAGAAAGTCCATCTGTGTTCTGTCCAGGCTTGGTATGTGTTTGGTTCTGATCTGATTTTCTTCTCTCCAGTAGGGTCCCCTGCCTAGGTGGTTGGGTCTGTGGAAACATGGGGACCAGAGGCTGCAGCCCCCTCCCCCTCCCCCCAGCATCTTCCTCCAAGCTGAAGACCAGGCTCCACCTAGAAATGCAATATCCATCCACTGTAGGACACGGGGAATGTCCAAAAAGAAAACCCACCCAGAATTCCATCCTCTGGAGATAACTCACTGCTGAGTGGATTCTTCCAGATGTTATTAGAACACATTCATGCACACATTACCTCCTTTCTTCTTTTCCTTTTGGGCAGTGCTGGAGAATGAGCACAGGGTCTCATACTTGCTAGGCAGGGCAGAGCCTTAACACTGGATGGTGCCCCAGGTGGGTGGGGCTCCACAGTGTGGCCACGCCCCCAGGCGGGTGGGGCTCCACAGCGTGGCCACGCCCCCAGGTGGGTGGGACACTCTCGCATTTGGCCCCTCCCCTAGGCCTTGTCTTAGTGTTTCAGCATTAGAGCTGGTGTGGTGAGGCCCTTCCTGATCTCCCCAGTAACTCCCTGTGATTAATTAATTCATTAATTAATCCCCCCCCTCTGTAAAGTAGTCACAAGGAATATTCTTTGGTTGCTTCAAACACTCACACCGTGTGTGTTTGGGCTATTTTCTTCCCCTTCCCACCCAATGTTCAGGCATTTAGTATGATGATTCTGGAACATTCTGCTTGCTTTCCCTTTGGGCTTTCACTGGGCTCTTTGAAGTCAAGGGCTCTTCCTCTTCCTCCTCCTCCTTCTTCCCCTTCTCC
>NW_012267239.1:5400118-5407491 GCF_000151885.1 Dipodomys ordii | reverse complement strand
GCCTGGAGTCACAGGCAGCTCCGGCTGCCGGGCACCGGCTCTGTCCTGCTCTGGCGTCCTTTTGCCGAGGTGTCTGCACAGACGTCCAGCCTCCAGGGCTGTGTGTCACGTCCCCCACCTTCTCTGGAAGGGACCAGGCTTCCTCCTCTGTTTCCCAGCTGCCCCAGGCCCCAGCTTGCCGCCAATGCAGAATGACTGCAAAACAGAGCCTTGGGTGTTGAGGATGGAGGACCGAGGCTGAGGGCAGCAGGGGAGGAGAGGGCCGGAGGCCAGAGCGACTCAGGGTCAGGCAGGGACTCGTGTCTCAGAGGCTTCGGAGAGCCAAGGTCACCAGGGTCTGGCGGACCCGTGGGGTGAGATGTGTCCCCCTCAACATTCCTGGGCTGAAGCCTCAGAATGAAGCCTTATTCAGAAAGGGGCTGCTTCCTGATGCCGTAAATCAAGATGGTGGCTTGGTGGAGGAGAAGGAGGTTGGGAGGCTGGACCCAGAGGCTTGCACACGCGTGGAGCTGGTCACATGAAGACCCGGTCCGCAGAGAGGCTGGGGACAGGGAGGGACCATAGCCTTGAGTGTCCGGCATTCAGCTTTCTGACCCTGGAGTCGCCCACCTCCATGGCTTTCGGCTGCTCCGTGGGAGGCTTGGGCTACCAGAGCCTCGGGCTGTAACCCAGGACGGAGGAGTGTGCGTTTTTCAGGGACGCCGGGCTGGGATGGACAGCAGGTCAGCCAGCATGGACTTTGAAGATGACTGCTGACATCTGTTTAGGAGGCCAATTAGCCCTGAGACTCCCACGGGGGGGGGGCAGAAGCCAGACACGTGTACCCCCCCCGGGGGGCCCTGAGTGACCCCAGGGCTCCCCTCAACCACAGGCTTCTCACTCAGAAAGTAGAGGGGGCAGTAGATGCTCCACAGCTGGTGTCCTCCAGGCCACAAGAAGGACTCTGGGTCCCCAGTGTGAGCACACAGAGAGGAGAGGCAGGAGGAGTTCAGGAGGTGGGGCTGACTGACCCCGCCCACCAGGGAGGGGCTAGTTGTTTCCTCCTCCTCCTTCTCCTCTTCCTCCTCCTCCTCCTCCTCTTCCTCCTCCTCTTCTTCCTCCTCTTCTACTACTCTACCACTAAGCCACCTTCCCAGCCCCTCCTCCTCCTCTTTTTCCTCTTCCTCCTCCCTGATCCCTTTTTATGTTCTTCTCTGCACAGAAGGAGCTGAGGACACTCTGTTCTGTGTGTCTGTGTGTCTGGCCGTCCATTTGGCCTACGGGAGTTACAGGTCTGTTTCTCCTGTAGAGGAACTCATATTCCAAGTCTTTGCTCTGTGGTCCAGTTGTGGTGTGATAGTGAAGAAATGCTTCTTTCTGGTGTGTGTGTGTGTGGTGGTGGTGGTATGTTTTCCTCTCCTTGGTGGGGGAGGGGGCCAGGGAAGGGGCAAAGGAGTGAAGGATCATATCAGAACTGGTTTTCCCTGATGCCTTCTCTTTGAGGTGGTGGTACTGAAAGCCGGAGAGGGCGGCAAGGTGAGCCGTGGCCGTGCGGGGTGCCATGCAGGATTAGACACTGCTGCTTGATTCCCGCTCCATTTGTACTTTCTCACTGGGGATGGCAGCAGTGGCTGCAGAGGGGGAGTGATCTCTGCCTCCCCTTGGCCCCCCCAGAAAAGGCCAGGACCCTGGGTGGTTCTCTTCCACCCAACGCTTTGCAAGGACAAATTTCACCAGAGGACTTTAAACCTTATAACACCTCGGGCTGGTGGCAGGGGCTCCAAAGATGGGGCACAGGAGGACAGAAGGAGGGGTTCCCCTGATTTTTCAAAGGAAAGCCAGCTCTGGCTCCTTAGCTGCAATCACTGAAGACTGTGTTTCTCCAGTAGCCTGCCTCTCCCTTCATGCTGAGAATCCAGGATTCAGAACCATGGACAGAGGCACCAGCTCAGCTCCCTCCGCTAAAGCAGCCAATCAATACCCACGGCCTCTGAGTTCCCTCCTCCTGGGGTTGTTTCAACAGGGCCTGGCTCTTGGGGCTCCATACCTGGAGATGTAGAGGGCTCCACCATCATGCAGACATGTCCTAAACTGGTTGTACTTCTCTAAGAGAGAATTGTCGCCTGTGACAATGAAGGTCTCCTTCAACTCCAAGTGCAGCTGGATAATCTATGGGGCTGCAGAGACAGAGGGACAAAGGGGAGGCCATCGGTCACCAGTGGCTGGCTGACCCCAGGTGATCAGCAGCCAGCACAAGGCCTGGGTGACTCACGTCTGAACGACTCCAGCCCGGCGTCTGATTGCCAAACAGACATTCTTCCTCACACAACGCAGTCAGAGTTTTTTCTTGTAGTTGTCTCCATAGTGTCCTCTCCATTGGAGGAACACGTGAACAGACGACTCCGTCAATTTAGCAGGGTGCAAGATGCAAAGCCATTCCCAGGCCAGCATCACAGGGGGTCTGTAACTTTCAACCTCCTCCATCTGAGTAGGTGTGGTGGCTCACGCCTGTAATCCCAGCCACTCAAGAGGCTGAGATGGGAGGATTGGAGCTCGAGGCCAGTCCTGGGGGGTAAGATGTTACCAAGATCCCCGGTTCAACCGAGGAGCTAAGCACGGTGGCACAGGCCAAATTCATGGGAGACATAGGCATGGAAGTTGTGGCCTGATGCTGGTCCCAAGCAGAAGCTGGGGCAAAAAAAAGCATGACAGGTGTGTCTCGAGTGGCAGAGCACCTGCCTCGTAGGTGTGAGGCCCTGAGTTCAAACCCCAGGCATGCCACCAATCCACACCACCTTGTTTTATCTGAAAGCGGCATTTATGTGCTCTTTGGGGCTCATGGGTACCATGCATGTCTTTATTTTTTCTCTCTTATTTTGTCAGTCATGAGGCTTGAACTCAGGGCTTGGGCGCTGTCCCTGAGCTCTTTTGCTCCAGGCTAGTGCTCTACCGCTTTGATCCACAGTGCTACTTCCGATGTTCGCCTTTAGAAGTCCTGTCTCACAGGTGTGGCTGGCAGGCCTTAAAGGAGTACTTACCCAGTGACATCTGTCAGATAGACAGGGGCAGAGAACTTCTCCTGCCTGTACAATGAAACACCCAGACCAAATACAAGGATCCATGAATGAATGAACAGGTATGAACAGAGACACTGGATTTCAGCGTTGCTGAAGGCAGGGGCACCGATCCCTATTGTCCATTTCTCTGTTTGGTGCCCAGCAGATCCACCATTTCCCACCTGTGGGTTTTCTTCCTGGAGACAGGAACACACTCCTCTCCCCCCTTAAAAACAATAAGTGTGGAAGTGGAGGCTGAGATGAGGTTGTTTCTGGGAAACTGCTCACACGGAAGAAGTGGCGTGCAGCAGTGCACCGATGATGGAGGAACACCCAGAGATCAGGGCTTTCTCGTGGGTGGAGCGTGCTCCGTATTCTGACAGGTGGGGCCGGGGGTGGGGAAGAGGGAGGGCCCTTTCGGCCTCTGCTGGATCCTGTCTGTCTGTGCCTCTGTGTTTTCGTCCGTGTGGCGGGGGGTGCTGGCCGGACGCTGTTTTGGGGAAGAAGATCGGGTCTGCTGATCTAGAGCAGACAGGCATGCTCACATCCTGAGGGCTGGTTGGACACGAAGGCTGGAGGAGGGTGGTGTTAGGTGCCAGTCCCAGGGTGTGAAGTGGCCCTTGGCTAGCGTGTGGGTCTCCCTCAATCTCCCATGATGCGCTGGATACTGGCAAAAGTAGGGGCGAGTGTGTCCCAGTGGAGCACCCCCAGGGCTGCACTGGCGGATGGCTGGGGGAGCAGCACCTAGCAAGCCCGTGACCGAGGGCTGTGACATTGGCTGTCTTCTTCTTCCTGGTCTGTGAAGCAGGAAAGGGCAGGGTTTAGCAGAAAGCTCAGGCTAGACCCCAGGCCATTTGCACCTCTGGGGGAGGAGGTGAGTGACCGCGGTATGGCTCTTACTCCCTCTGAGACGCTCACGAGCCATCTATCCGTTAGAGACGCCCACAGAAGAGAGGTCAGTTTCCCCGTGCAGAAGAGAGTTATGCACGTAGGAAATGACACACCCCGGGGTGTGGACCTCTGGATAGCATGGAGGTCTCCGGAATCTGAGCAATGCTACCTGGCCATCTTCTGACTTCCCAGAGGTCCCACCATGCCTGAAAGACTGCGGCTCGCCGGGATCCCTCCATCCTTTGTCTCTTTTATAATGGCCAGGGAAAGGAATCTGTTCCTGTCAGTGGACATAGGCTTTTTAAGAACTTAAACAAATGAAGAGTGAAATGACACAGGTCTCAGCAAAGCCCCAAGAAAGACAAGAGATGAAGACCCCCCCCCCATCACCTTCCTACCCAGAACAGATGATTAGGGTCAGAGTCTCAGAAAACATCAAATTCAACTCATTCACTTAATGATTTAAGAAACTGGGGGCTCAGAGCCGGTTAGGAATTTGCCCAAAGGCACACAGCACATGATTTCCACCAAAGGGTCTAGTATCGATTCCCCCCCCCCTTTTCTCTTTTTTAAACTGCTTTTGTGGATTTGTTTTCCCCTCTGTACCATATGCCCTCCAGTTCCAAAGGCCCTTAAAAATCTCCTCTTAAAGAAAGGTAGCAGATTTATGGGTTAATAAACATTTACAACGAGTTGCTGAAAAGCAGACTCAGGTAGACAGGAATTATTCATTCAAATTAGCTATAAATTAAGATCAACCTAATTTAGCCCCATTAAAATGGAAAGCATATTATCTCTCGTTCAAAGAAATTTGTATTTGATGCAAATCGAACAAGTTCCTAAACTTTAGAAATGTTCTCGGATTTTTCATCTGTGTAGTTAACCGAGGGAGAATGGCCCCCCGATTTTAGGAAAAAAACCCAAACAAACAACAAACAGGGCGCCATAAGGAACAATAATTAGTTATGTAAATAATGTGGCATTCTTGTTTATAATTAGTTCAAGAGTAAAATAAAATTCACGCATGTCACAGGACTAATTTTCGTATGCAAATGAACAATCAAAATTATAAGCGGTAATAATGTGGTTTGGGAGACGTGACATTCTCAATTTATCAGTGGCGGTGCTGGCTACGCGCACCCGTGCCTGCCCGGGGTCTGCAAATGCTCGCCCACCGAGAGCAGAAAAACCACAACACAATCTACCAGAAGTAGGTCCACTTGCCCCGTCGCCCAGGGACACAAAGTCAGCCGGTTTATACAGACCCGGGCTGGAATCTGAACTCCAGGATGAGCCCAGGGCTTTCTTCTCCTGGGTTTTCTCCCTCTGCTCTTTGCTAGTGTGTCTCCTCATCCGCAGGGCCTCTCTAGAGGCTGCTGGGTCACCTGGAAGAAGGGCTGAGCGCGTGTCCACGGTGAGGTGTCTTTGTAGAATGCCGAGGTCAGAGAGGGAAAATGACAGGTCATCAGAAGGTTTGGGGGAAAGCGGCGCATGTGTTTTGGTGTCTGTGAGAACTTGGTGCCATTCTGAAAATAAGAAAATTAAAAGCACTTAAAACTTCTGTTTGGGGGATGGTGCTGGGGATTGGCCTCCAGGCTGCACGTGTCCTAGGTCTGTGTTTCCATACCTGAGTCATGCCTTTCAACCTTTTGCTGTTTAGGTGAGGACTCGCACATATGCACGATGTCACTATGGTGTGAATTATATTACTTGAGAGCAAGCCAGCGGTCTGTCCATCTACCCATCCACCTGCTCATCCATCCATCCATCCATGCACCCATCCACCCATCCATCCATCCGCACACTTATCTACACATCCATCCATCCATCCATCACCCATCCACCCATCCATCCACCCACCCATCCACTCATCCACTCATCCATCCATCCATCCATCCGTCCATCTGCCCATCTATCCACCCATCCACCCATCCATCCATCTGCACACTTATTTACACATCCATCCATCCATCCATCCATCACCCATCCATCCATCCACCCATCTATACACCCATCTACCCATCCACCCATTCACCCATCCATCCATGCAGTCATCATCCTACCCATTCACCCACCATTAGTTCATCCGTGCACCATCATCTTTCTATCATCTATCCATCCATCTATCTATCTATCCATCCATCTATCATCTATCCATCCATCTATATATCTATCCACCCATCCACCTATATTCCTTCCTTCTTCCATTATCCATCATTTGTACTTTGTTTCTTCCTTTCCATGCAATCATCCAATTACCACCCATTTGTCTACCCATCCATCAACTTATGCACCTTTCCCTTCCTCCCTCCCTCCCTTCCTTCCTCATCCGCCCATCATGCATCCACTCATCTGTTCATCCATGCTCACATGATGAGTACTTCGAAAGCTCTGCCCTGTGGTGGACAGAGACGCCAGCTCTTCTTAAGTGGAGTCTGGAATGGGGTAGGGGCAGAATTACCACGCAACTACCGCATGCTGAGCACTGTCTGCATGCTCAGACACACTACCGCAGTCCTAAAGTCACCGTGCCACTGGACGCATCCGTCGCCGTCTTGGAGAGTGTTCCTGCACCGCAGGCCTCTGCAGGGCCCCTTCCGTGAACAATCCCGTGACATCGAGAAACGGCTACTCATTCCCCACACTTGCAGTTGCTGCAGTGATTCGGAGGTTGCCTGATTTGCCAAGGATCACCCAGCACCGTGGCGCTCGCGGCAGATCTCATCCCTGGCGGGTTGGAACTGTGAGTTGGAGGCTGCGTGGGAAGCAGGCCTTCAGCGGGAGGCCGTCCACCTCCAACCTTCCCAGGCAATCCTTGGAGCTGGAGACTGAAAGCCAGGCGCTCTCTCCCTGCCCTGCCACCGGCTGGCTGTCGGGGGAGCCCCTCCCTTCCCCAGCACCCTGGCAGGTCCCAGGTGGCCCTGGGCGCCTCCCAGATGTGGCACAGCTTGAGGCCTCTGGGTCTTGGAGGTGCTGCAGGACCAGCGGTCTCCCCGGTTCCCAGCATGGCGGCGCCCGGGTGGCAGAGGCAGGCTCTTCCGTGTGAGGGGAACTCTGTCCTCTGGGCCAAAGGAACCACCAGAGAGAGGCCCAGGCATGCTGGGGGGTCCATGGAGGGCCACACTTCCCCCCGGTGGGGGGGTGCGCCATGGGACCCCAAGTCCTCCTGCCCTGTGACTCTCAATCTGCAGAGCAGGCAGAGGAGTGGAGGGGTGCTTCCTGTCACCCATGTCCTTCCCCCCACCTCCCCCCTCCGTTGATATTGTGCAATACCACGAGGAACCAGGTGATGGCACCCCAGAGCTCAATGAGAGGAGACTAGAAGGTTATTGCCCCCCAAGGTATGGAACCGAGTGAAAGCTCTAGCTGGGCGTGGTGGCTCATGCCTGTAATCCCAGCTACTCAGGAGGCTGAGAGCTGGAGGATCACGGCTTGTGGCCAGCTCTG
>NW_012267239.1:5398572-5400068 GCF_000151885.1 Dipodomys ordii | reverse complement strand
TCTTCTTCTTCTTCTTCTTCTTCTTCTTCTTCTTCTTCTTCTTCTTCTTCTTCTTCTTCTTCTTCTTCTTCTTCTTCCTCTTCTTCTTCTTCTCCTTCCTCTTCTCCTTCCTCTTCTTCCTCTTCTCCTTCCTCTCCTCCTCCTTCTTCTCCTTCCTCTTCTTCTTCTTCTCCTTCTCCTCCTCCTTCTTCTTTCTTGAGTTCATTGACTCCCTGGAGTTTATTTTATTTTTTAATGTGGGGTTTAGAACCCAGGGCTGTGGGCTGTGCTAACCAGACGCTGCCCCATGAGCTACATATCCTTGAAATCGAAGCTGGGATGCCCCAACTCCAGAAACTCTTCCTTGCTGCCCCTCCCTCCCCACCAACCCCTCTGTTCTGACTCGGGAGCCCCTTCTCCCTGCGGAGCCCCTGCCCAGTCTCCTCACGGGGAAAGACGTCTCTCCTCCAGGTGGAAGCCCGGGTCACACCTGACTCCTAGCAGTAGCACACAAGCGCAGGCAAGGGGTCCTGTCATCCTGCCATCTCCTTCCTACCCTGAATATTCATTAAAAACTGTCATTCAGACAGGGCATGGTGGCTCACACCTGTAATCCCAGCTACTCAGGAAGTAGAGCCAGGAGGATCGTGGTGCACAAACCGTAGAGGAATGTGGGCCAGATGACCCCCTGCCCCCCCTGCACCATTACCCTGGATTCTCCTAGTGGAGGACCAGCCTCCCTTTCCTGGATGACAAGCGGAGAGATTTGGAGGCTGCAGAAGCAAAAAGAGAAGGCAGAGCTGGGCTTGGAACCAGCTCCGTCTGATCGCAGAGTATTATTTGCGCTTTGCTAATCTTCTCCTAACACCTCCGATTG
Organism: Dipodomys ordii; assembly: GCF_000151885.1. Taxonomy (NCBI): domain Eukaryota; kingdom Metazoa; phylum Chordata; class Mammalia; order Rodentia; family Heteromyidae; genus Dipodomys; species Dipodomys ordii. The sequence continues at coordinate 5,399,212 of NW_012267239.1, read as the reverse complement.
CCTTTTCGGTTCCCTCTCCACTCCCCCACCCCCACTTCTCTCAGCCTAGCTTCTGGAAAAGGCCCGGTTTGGAGGAAAGGAGGCCAGGGCAGAGGCTGGAAGCCCCTGGTCATTGGAGGCCACGCAGGCTTTTATCAAGGGAGGAGAGGGGGAGGTTTGCTGGCTGCCAGCCTTCTCTGCTACTTTCTCCTGGGGTGGTGATTGGGGGGAGGGACGCAGGGGTGGGGTGGGGAAGAACTGGGCTTCTTTTCCTCCTGCTGGAACCCCAGAAGCTACGATTTGAAATCTGCTCAAGTGTACATTAAATGACTTCCTTTTGCAGTGGAGCTGGGGAGGTTATAATTACAGCCACCAGACTGTCGGGCGGGTTGCGTTCCCATGCACACATCGCACACTTGCAAAAAAAAAAAAAAAGAACTAAAGAGCTTGAGAAGCAAACAGGAGAACGAACACTCTCTGGAGACGTTGGGCTTGCCGCCTGCCAAACAAGGCACTGGCTGCCTGCCTGCCTGTGTTCAGAGATGGCGGCTGGCTGAATCTGGGTGAGGGGGGGCAGATACCCCAGATACCCAGATACTCCAACCAGGGTAAGGATGGGAGGGACAATGACATGCTCTTCTTCCTCCTCCTCCTCCTCCTC
>NW_012267239.1:5376594-5384657 GCF_000151885.1 Dipodomys ordii | reverse complement strand
CCCCCGCCATCTCAACCCACAGCTGGGCAGGGTGGCATGTTTCTCTTGTCCTGTCCCTGTGGGAGGGTTGTGGCTGAGGGCTGGCCCCAGATGAGCCCATGAGACTCACGTTGAAAAACAATTACAGCTCGAGGGCTGGAGGTGTGGCTCGAGTGGTAGAGCACCCGGCTGAGAGGTGCAAGTCCCCGAGTTCAAACCTTGGAACTGTCAAAAAGAAAAAAAAAACTAAAACTAAGACAAAAATGGGGAGAGACGGCAAGCTGGGGACACAGCCTGGCTGGGGGAGGTTCGAGGGAGACAGAGGCTGGAAAACGCAGAGAAAAGCGCAGTCAGATGGGAGGAAGACGAATCCCGCCCCCCGGCGCCGCAGGGCCCCAGGCCCGTCCACGGCACAGCCTTCCGCAGTCCAGCAAACAGGAGTTCACAGGTTCCAAAGCTTTTAGGTTCAAAAACCTAAACACAAAAAGCCCAGGCTGTGGCTCAAAGGGTACGAGCCCTCTTATCTAGAGAGTGCAAAGCCTTGAGAAAGGAAAAGAAAGGAGGAAGGAAGGAAGGTGAAAATGTAACAGGCAGGTGGTAGAAGGTAGTTGTAATCGGTGCCTGACAAACAGTTCACAGCTAGACCATCTCCAGAATGCTAGCTGGAGGCAGTCAGCCCTACAGCTAACACACCTGAGCAGGCACCTGACACACACCCATCCCCCCCCCCCAGAGCTGCATATCTAAGCTTTCTCTCAAAGAGAAGTTTTTGTCCAGGGTAGTGGTGAGTGCCTTTAATGTGGTTGGTGGAGGAAGATCTGACCTAGCCGAAGTGTGAGACCCTATCTTGAAAGAGAAACAAATGGAAGTAAAAAAAAGAACAGGAATATGGTCTAAGTGGTGAGATGGGGGGGGGTGAGGGTGAGGGCAAGGGAGAGAAAGAAAGGAGAAGAAAGAGGAGGAGGAGGAGGAGGGGAAGGTGAAGAAGAAGGAGGAGGAAGAGGAGGAGGAAGAGAAGAAAGAGGAAGAGGAGGAAGAGGAGGAGGAAGAGAAGGAAGAGGAGGAGGAGGGAAGGAGGAGGAAAAGAAGGAGGGGAGGAAGAGGAGGAGGAGGAGGAGGAAGAAGAGGAGAAAGAGGAGGAAGAAGAGGAGGATGAGGAGGAAGAGGAGGAGGAGAAAGAGGAAGAGGAGGAGGAGTAGTAGTAGTAATTATTTCCACTCTGGCCACCTTGTAACGCATGGCCTGGGATTCACCTGTGCGAGCAGCCCAGCCTCTTCATGGAGCGTTTTCCAGTTCTGACTGAAATCCTCCCAGCTCTGAGTCCCGAGCCCAGCTCTTCCCACCCCGCCACCTCCGTGGACACGTGTGCGGCTGTCATTTAAGGACCAGGGCCTTGCAAAGCCTTGACTGAAACGGCGCTGTCAATCGGACACTTCGAGGGTAATTTAACTTAATAACACCTCTGTCGGCAGCCGGCGCTGTATCTGAAGGGTGATTATGGCGGAAGTTATTTTAGGTTGTTTAATGGAATGGAGTAAATTCTCCATTGACAGGGCAACTCTTCAGCATGCCTTTCCCCGTGTTTACCCTGCCAAGCTCCTGTTCACGTTGCCAAACTTTACTACTTTGTGCGGGAGAAGGCTTTATAAATTATTAGCACTCTCTCTCTCCCTCTCTCTGTATGTGTGTGTGCGTCTCTCTCTCTGCATTCGCATGCATCATTAATTCTTTGTAAAAAGTTCAAACTGTCCGGGACTTCATTGTGAGCTCTCAGAGAATGTCTGGAAATGGAGGTGGACGCTATTATTTCCGTCACGATTTTTGACTTATAGCACTTGATGTTTTAACCATCGCACCAAACGCTTTGGCATCGGGGAGAGGAGAGGGAAGGGAAAAGGAGGCGTGCAAGCTTTCCCGTGGAACAAAAACCATGGCCATCATCTCTTTATTTCTAGAGACAAAACCCGAGGAGCCAGTTAACAAAAGAAGAGTTTAAGCAACACACCGCTCCTACCCTACCAGACAGTGAGGAATGCGGGTCTTAGATATGGGGACGGGGGTTTATATTGAACATTTTACTGGCTTAAACTGGATGTCGGTTCTCTGTTTTGAAGATCCAGTAATTCTAAGAGTCTGTTGCTGGATGGTTCTGAGATGTTGAAATTCTACAAGCTTGGGTTCTCAGGGTGTTTGGTTTTAATGATCAACTACTACTACAACATTCCACATTCCAATAGTCTGGTCTGCTGTGAAGTACACTGTGTTGGAGTTGTGTGATGTTGATAAGACCAGACACAGTGAACAGCATATCACTTTTTTTTCTACTTCTCTCTCTTTTTTATGTGTGCAGGTCCTGGGCTTGAACTCTGAGCCTGGATGCTTTCTTTGAGCTATTTTGCTCAACGCTAGTGCTCTACTACTTGAGCCACAGCACCACTTTCGGCTTTTTTGGGTAGTTTATCAGAGATAAGAGTCTCAGATGCCAGTGGCTCATACCTGTAATTCTAGCCACTTGGGAGGCTGAGATCTGAGGATCATTGCTCAAAGCCAGCCCTGGGGAAGGAAAGTTCCTGAGATTTGTATCTCCAATAAACTACTCAGAAAAAGCCAAAAGTGGTATTGTGGCTCAAGTAATAGAGTACTAGTCTTGAGCACAAAGAGGCTCAGGGACAGCACCCAGGCCCTGAGTTCAAGCCCTAAGACTGGAAAAAAAGAGAAGGAGGAGGAAGAGGAGGAGGAGAAGGAGAAGGAGAAGAAGGAGGAGAAGGAGCAGGAGGAGGAGGAGGAAGAGGAAGAGGGGAAAAAGAAAAGAAGAAGAAAGAAAGAAAGAAGAAGAGGAAGAAGAAGAAAGAAAGAAAGAAGAAGAGGAGGAGAAAAAGGAAAAAGAGTCTCACGGACTTTCCTGCCCGGGCTGGCTTTGAACTGTGGTTCTCAGATTTCAGCCTCCTGAGTAGCTGGGGGTGACAGGCGTGAGCCATCAGCATCCAGCTTGAGAGCCTCTTTTTAAATTTTATTTTATTTTTTTGTTCTTGGGAAAACAGGCACAGAGAGGTGGAAAAGCCTGCTCAAAGACACACAGCGGATCAGAAGCTAAGCTTGGACTTGTCTTTGACCTGGACTCATAGGCACAGACCCGACATGAACAGATGGGCCTCTGTCTCAGCAGCCTGTCTCTGGACTCCGCTCCTGGTTATGCAGAGAAACTGTGGGTCTGTCCCTAGGTCACCTCCCAGGGGACACGGACACCCCCTCCTCCCCTCCAAAGTCTGTCTTCCGCCTCTGTTGACCTGACACCCATCTATTCAGAAGGGAACTTGTACCCTGAGTTCTTCTCAGAGACACATGTGCTTTTAGAGTGAGTCCCCTCTATTGTCCTGCTCAAGTGTTTCATTTCTCGGGAGTGTTTTCTTTCCCTTCTCCTCTGTCTTGAAAGCGCTGTCCCTGAGCTCTTTTACTCAAGGCGAGCGCTCTACCACTTTGAGCCACAGCGCCACTTCCGGTTTCTGGTGGTTCATTGAAGATAAGAGTCTCACCGACTTTCTTGCCCTGGCTGGCCTTGAACTGTGATCCTCAGATCTCAGCCTCTTGAGTAGCTAGGATGACAGGCGTGAGCCACCAGCGCCCGGCTTATTTGTCTTTTTAAAGAGCTAAAATAACGCGGATCCAGTTGGTTCTATCTGTGAGTCTCCTGGCCGCCCCACCCCGTCCTCCTCACTAACTTCCTGTTCCAGAAATATGGCCTCATCTCCCAACTTCGTGTGTTTCATGTTTCAAAAAAAAACATTTTTTCCCCTACAATATGCATCCATAAATAATGCATGGTATTGTTTTGCATATTCTTCGATTTATATCTAGGGTTTTTATACCATATGTATCATTCACAGCTTTTAATTTTAAATACATTTTATGCATTTTTTAAAAAAGAATTTTTTTTTTGGTAAAAAAAAAACACAACCAAGTTTCTACGTGTGGATGTATGTGATTCTGGTTCATTCATTTTAATTTCTATATGGTGTCCCATTGTTTAAATAGATCGCCATACTGTTTTTTCCTTTTTTAACCGTTGATGACATGCAGCCTGTTTTCAACTTTTCTACAGTATTTATTTTTGCACACGTGTGCACAAGACTCGTGAGGGTAGAATTTGTGGGCTCAAGGGTAGGCACATCTTGATCTCTCTTGGAGGGTGCTAAGTTGCTCTCCAAAAGGATGGTGCACATTTGCAGGCCGAGTGTCCAGCCGTGGGTGGGAATGCTTCCATCCCTGACGTGGCCCGAGGGTTGATTTCCCCCCCGGAGGTGGGCAGAGGGAGCAGCGTGCTGGAGGCTGGACCTACACCTTCCTCGGCCTGGCCTGGGCTCCTGGCCCGTTAATTTTCTTCTCTGAGTTCCTTCCTGGGGTGTCCTGTGTCTGCTTAGCTATTCATCATTTAAAAAGTACGCATTCAAGTCAGGGGCCAGAGGCTCACGCCTGTCATCCTTGCTCCTCGGGAGGCTGAGATCTGAGGATTGTGATTCAAAGCCAGCCTAGGCAGGCGAATCTGGGAGACTGTGATCCCCAGTGAACTGGCAAAAGCCAGAAGTGGAGCTGTGGCTCAAGTGATAGAGCACAGCCTTGAGTGTACACACTAAGGGATAGTGCTTAGGCTCTGGGTTCAAATCCTAATACCATACACACACACACACACACACACACACACTCACATAGGTTCTATTACCAGTCCTCTGTACCTTATCTTTCAATGAGTTACCGGCTATTTTTGAAACAGTTAAACATTTTAATCTAGTTATATTTAATTGTAGTTTACATTTGATTTGTAGTTCTGTGTCTCGTTTGATGGAGACTTCTTCCTGAGAGGAAGTACATCCACCTGCAATGTGTGGCACTGGTTAAAAAAGTTTTAGGTTTCCAGGCAGGTCTTCAATCAACCTGAAAGTGGATTTTGAGGACAGTGTGAGGTAGGAATTGAATTAATTTATGTATATGCAGTTGTCTCAATACCATTTAAGGAGCAGTTTAGGTTTTCCAGTCTCATTTTTTGATGGTGGATTTCAGTTTTTGGTATTAGGGACTTGGGTGCAAATTTTATTTCTGCCCCGTAGTTATTTTTGATCATTAGTGTAGTTTAGTATTACTTAAATTTTTATCTTCAGATTGCTCATTGCTAGTCTATGGAAATAAAATTGGTCTTGTATGGTGTCCTTGTATCCAGTGACGTTGTTAAGTTGAAATATTAATATTGACACAGTAATGCTAGTAATGAATAGATTTTGTGTAATCTATTAATATTAATCAACATAAATCAATATAGTAATATTGACATGTGAATCCTAAAAACAGATTTTCTTTTAATCTATTGGTATTAATCAATATCAACCAATTTATCTATATTGACATATGAATGTGAATCACATACTTTATTTTAACCTTTTAATATGAATTGCCATATTAATATTGACATATTCATCCTAATAGCTTACAGATTTTTTAAAATCTATTAATGTTAATATGTATTAATTGATAAAGCAATATTGATATATTATCTTCCTGGGGACCTTTACATAGATGATCATGTCAATAGCAAATAAGGACAATTTTTTTTGCTTATAGCCAGCCATTATGTCTTTAACATTTCTCTCTTTCTTGTGCCCTGGCCAAGATCCTCTGTGTTTGCTCAGGAGAAGCCAGCATTCTTGTCTGGTTTCCTAATTCGTGGGAAAAATCTTTTCCATTTTTCATCATTAAGACTACTATTTGTAAGCCAGGTACCCATGGCTCACGCCTGTAATCCTAGCTACTGAGAAGGCTGAGATCTGAGGATCACAGTTCAAAGCCAGCCCAGGCAGGAAAGTCTGTGAGACTCTTATCTCCAATAAATCACCAGAAGTAGCACTGTGGCTCAAGTGGTAGAGTGCTTGCCTTGAACTGAAGAGCTGAGGGACAGCGTCCAAACCAAGTTCAAGCCCCACAACTGGCAAAAAAAAAAAAATACTATTTGTAAGCTACTCAGGAGGCTGAGATCTGAGCATCACAGTTGGAAGCCAGCCCAGGCAGGAAAAGTCTATGATGTCCTTATCTCTGATGGACCACCAAAAAGCTAGAAGTGGAGCTATGGCTCGAGTGGTAGAGCACCAGCCTTGAGTGAAAAAGCTTAGGGACAGAACCCAGGCCCAGTGTTCAAGCCACAGTATTGGCTCAAGGGGGAAAAGAAAAAAAAAGAATACTATTTGTTCTTCATTTACATTTAAAAATCAAATGAAAGTGTACTCTCCTTATGTTCAATTAAGTTTTCATCACGAGTGTAGCTCACAATTTCAAGTGGCTGTCTCCATCTGTTGGAGTGACCAAATAATTGATCTCTCCTTCCTACAAAGTGGGAAATGACATTGGTTTATTCCTCCCATTGTCTTCCTACAATACGTATTGATTGCTCAGGACACATCATCATTTTTATTTATCATCGGATTTTATTTGCAAAATCTTCTCCTTTTTTTCCCCTTTGCTTTGTAAGTTGGCAAGAGAGATTGGTCTGTCATTTTCCTTTCTTTCTTATACTTTTCTAGTTTCGGTGGCAGAGCTATCCTGGCCTCGTGAGCAATATTGGGAAATGCGTACCCTTCCAATGTTATCTGGAATAGTTTGGTGTAAGATCAGTGTTGTCTCCTTATATGGGATGGGGAATAAAGTGTGTGGTTTTCTTCTGAAATGTGGTAAATGCACTTTTGATTTCTTTCATAGATTTTAAATCTTTTCTTTTCCTTCCTTCCTTCCTCCCTTCCTCCCTCCCTCCCTCCCTCCCTCCCTCCCTCTCTCTCTCTCTCTCTCTCTTTCTTTCTTTCTTTCTTTTTTTCTTTCTTTCTTTCTTTTCCTTTGGCAATAGGGAAGTTTGAACTCAGGGCTTAATGCTCATTCAGGCTTCCTTCCTTGGCTAGCGTTCTACCACTTGAGTCATACTTCCAGCCCAGCTTTTTGGTGGTGACTTGAAGATACGAGTCTCACAGACTTACCTGCTTATTTGGTTTTATATATTTTGAGGCTATGTTATTGGGTGCATACAGATTTAGGCTTGTGACACATTCCTCCGAGATCGACATTTCTGTATTGCTAGTAATGCCTTCCGCCTTTCCATCTACCTTGGGGTCAAAGGCTCGTCCAGCCTGTTGATTAATGTTAGTGTCTGAGAGATACATCTTATCACTTTTAAATATATTAAATCATTTTTGTTGCCATTATACTTAGCACAGGGCTCTTGTAAGCAGCATTTAGTTGTCTTTCTCTTTCCCTTCCTCCCTTCCTCCCTTCCTCCCTCCCTCCCTCCCTCTCTCCCTCCCTCCCTTCCTTCCTTCCTTCCTTCCTTCCTTCCTTCCTTCCTTCCTTTCTTTCTTTCTTTCTTTCTTTCTTTCTTTCTTTCTTTCTTTCTCTTTCTTTCTTTCTTTCTTTCTTTCTTTCTTTCTTTCTTTCTTTCTTTCTTTCTTTCTTTCTTTCTTTCTTTCTTTCCTGAGCCTGGTGCCTTTTATCTTCTAATTGAGCTATTTATTTCCCTTATACTTGATATGATTATGCTATTAAGTTACATAATAAATATAAATGTTTAAAGTCAATGATAAAGTTTTTTTTATAAATCACACAACACTGTAATTTTATAATTTTATAGCATATGGAGTAATGCAGTACATTTTTAGATACAGGTATTACATAGATCTTATTCATATTACCTTAAGAGTTTTTACTGTAAGTCTGAGATCTTATAAAGAAATTTGCATGTTTATCTTCTTGTGGTTCATTGACAGCCTATATAACTGCCACTCAGTTTTGCAAAATTCACTTACAATTAAAGATAACAATTACAATTACAAATAAAGATAACAAAGGTAATAATTACAATTACAAATAAAGATAACAAAGATAACAATTACAAATAAAGATAACAATTACAATTACAAATAAAAATAACAAAGAGCTTCTCCCTAGTCTTTCCAGTTTAGCTTTCTTTCTTTCTTTCTTTTTTCCTTCCTTCCTTCCTTCCTTCCTTCCTTTCTTTCTTTCTTTCTTTCTTTCTTTCTTTCTTTCTTTCTTTCTTTCTT
>NW_012267239.1:5313298-5376544 GCF_000151885.1 Dipodomys ordii | reverse complement strand
CTTCCTTCCTTCCTTTCTTTCTTTCTTTCTTTCTTTCTTTCTTTCTTTCTTTCTTTCTTTCTTTCTTTCTTTCTTTCTTTTTCTTGTTTGCTTGCTTGTTTGCTTGCTTGCTTGCTTGTTTGCTTGCTTGCTTGCTTGTTTGCTTGCTTTTTCTTATCTTATTGCACTGCCTTTGATGTTTGGGATAATGATGAATTTAGAACTAGGAATTGGTGACTCCTGCCTGTAATCTTAGCAATTTCAGGAGGCTGAGAACTGAGGATCATGGTTCAAATCCAGCCTTGGCAGTAAAGCCCATGAAACTCTAGCTCCAGATGATGAGCAGAAAAAGCTGGGCGTGGAGCTGTGGCCATGTTTGAAATGCTGGGGACTGGAGGAGGGTGAGGCTTATGTGAAGCCATTCACCCAGTCCCAGGGGTTGTTGTAAAAGAGCCCAACCCCCCCCCCCCCCCCCCCCCTCCCCCCCAGCTTCCCCCCCCCCCCCCCCCCCCCCCCCCCCCGCCTCCCCCCCAGCTTCCCCGCCCCCAACCCCTCCTGGCCTCTCTGTGGCCTCCCATTTCTCCACATCATCTTCCTGGGACCTGCATGCTCCACCAAGACAGGACTGAGCTCAGGCACATGCCTGGCCTTCTGTCTCTAGGCTTGGGGGCCACCTGAACATCTTTTTCCAATAAAGACCCAGACTCAGGCATTTCATTACAGTGAATGGGAAGTGGGCAAGAAATGCATCCTGCCTGGAGGAAGCCTCAGGAGCCCTGGCAGCTATCGGACACACACGTGCTTGGCAGGGCCTGCATGCCCTCGGCTGTCTGTCCGGGTGCCAGGCCCCTCTGGCCGGGGTGGAGGCCCACACAGAGCTAAGTCACACTTGCCCGGCTGGGTCTGCTGGGACAGGCTGAACAAGGCTGAGTTCTTCATTCCAGCCTGGCCGGGGGGGGGGTCGGTGTTATAAATAACAGTGTCCATGACCAGATGGCCAGTGTGCCTCACTGGGTGACACGTCACGTCACCCGCCATGGTGGGGACAGCCCCGAAAATAGAACCCTGAAGAGTAACAGTGCCCCGTCCCCACGTCTCCCCAAACCTCCCTCCCAGCTCATAGGAGGCACGAAGTGGGCTATATATATTCATTTTCTTTGTTGTAAATCTCCATGGAGAAGAGTCTGAGTTCCACCCTCTTCCTTTTGTCCTTTGGCTGTGGCTACCGCAGTGCGAAAACTTTTTAGTCAGACCTGGGTTCCAATCCTTGTGGAGCTACTCCCAGGCTGGCTGTGTGCCTTCAGCGAAGCTACTAAACCTCTCTGGGCCTTGGATCGCTCATGGTCAAAGCTGAAGGATGAGAATAAAGGCAAGCTCAAAGGGCTGATGCGCATTTTACAGGGAGTAAGAGTCCTGTGGCGCGACCGTCTGTCTCAGATGGTCCCACCGGGTCCTGGACTGTCTTCCTTGGTACAGTGGCCGGCCGGATATGGAGGGTGAATGACAATTGTGAGCCTGAGAATCGGGGCTGTGGAGAGAGGAGGGCTGCAGCTGGACGGGGTGGGTCTTGAAGGCTTGTAGGTCTTGCAGGAGTGCATGCTGGGGGAAGCTGTAGGTGTGTGTATGTGTGTGCATGTGTGCGTGCATGTGTGTGTGCGTGTGTGTGTACCTTGCGTGTGTGTGTGTGTGTGCGTGTGCATGTGTGTGCGCACGCTCAGGCCTCATGTGCCAGGATCTGGTTCATTTTATCAATAGCCCTTCTTGAGGGCCCCTGGCTTCTCGTTACAAGAGAACCCTTAAACCACACCTGCCAGGGTTTCGCAGTATTGCCTCTCCCTGGACGGCTGCTTCCATTTTGGCCACAGGAGAATTTGACCTCATTCTCCCCGAGCTGGGCCTGGGCCCTCAGGGTGCGGTTAATGCGGACCAGAAATGGACTTCTGCCGTGTCTGAGACATTTTGAAGCAATTGGAGATATTTCCTGGAGCAATAAATACACTGGCCAGGGTGGCCCAAGTGTGTGTCTGGTGTGTTTCAGGCACAGCGTTAGATTCAATTCACAACAAACCCCGGGTGCCCGTGGCTCACACCTGTCAGTGAGATCTGAGGATCACAGTTCAAAGGCAGCCCGAGAAGGAAGTCATGGAGACTCATCTCCAATGAACCACGAAGAAACTGGAAGCAGTGCTGTGGCTTGAAGCGGTAGAGCACTCGCCTTGAGCGAAAGAGCTCAGGGGCAGCACCCAGGCCCTGAGTTCAAGCCCCATAGCTGACAAGAAGAGAAAAAAAGGAAAGAAAAGGAAATGTAGACTCAAGAAGACTTGCCCAAGGCAACAGGGCACATGAGCAGAGTAGCAGGGATTTGAATTCAGGACTCCGATGCCAGCCATGGGCTCACCAGATCCCAACGTCTCTTCCCTGTGGGGCGTTGGCTGGAGAGGCAGGGGTGGCGGGTGGAGCAGGATGAGGCCTTCCCACGCGGGCAGCCGCAGCCTCTGGCCCATCCATTCCCCAGTCGGGTCTCAGCCAGCCGGCCATGCGGTTTTCTCCGTGGCTGGGCTTCGGGAGCTTCCTCAAGGAGAGAGGCAGTTAGGTTCATTTAAAAGTCTAAGCAGGGACGGTGCAAATGATTAGTGTTTAAAATATTTATAAAGTCTCTTGTTTGCTGTGGCATTGGAGAGAAGAGACCACAAATAAAAAAACTGAGGGGCGAGCCACGCATGGAGAGAGGGAGGGAAGGAGCTGGAGAAAGGAGGGAGGAGGTTTTCTGCCTGCTGCCGGTGCCTCATTTTTCACGACGCTTGTGCCAGGTGAATGGTCACCAGACTGTTCCGGCTTGGTGGACAGCAGCGTCCACCACACACGTCGAGCTGAGGGCCCCACGCTGGGACGGAGGGAGAAAACCCGCCCAGCCTCACATTAGGGTGGTGGGAAATGCGTGTGTGTGGGGGGGAGGCATGGGAGCTGTTCTCATAACTTTCCCCCGTAGTCTAAAATTATGTCAGAATTAAACACATCATGCAGCATATAAATAGATGGCGCATGGAAGCGACAGTGGGGAAAAACAAAATCGCCTGGGTAATGTGACAGATGGGACCACCGAGGCCCAGAGCCCGAGGAGCAGAGTCACCCAGCAGGTCAATGATAAGAGATTGGCCTGAGACCCGGGTGCCAAGTCAGGGCTACCTTCTTCTGCCTCTTCTACTGCTTTGATGCACGCCCCAACAATGTGTTAAAGAGGTGCTTCGGTCTTGACTTGGGAATCACGGGGCTCAGATGCATGCATTCATTTGCATTCAGTCATCCATTCGCTGCTCACGCACCCATCCACAGGCTCAGTACACACAGCTAGGAGCCCAGTGTCTGGGGGTGAGGGGTGCGTGTGTGTGTGGGGGGGTACCCCTCCAGTTACTTCTAGTTAAAGCAGCTGAGGACCAGTCTCAGCAGGGTTAGCAGGCTGTATTCACGGCCCTAGGGGTGATGCACTGGTCCCCCAAAAGACATGGAGTAAGGCAGTGCATGGGGGATTGGGGCTGAACCCCTCTGGGGCAGATGTAGCCTTTGTCCGTTCATGTTCTCTCCACCTGGGCCAAGGGGAAGCCAGGCTGTGAACCCACCAAGTCCCGTCATTCTGTTGAGCTGTACTTTTGATCTACATCCCCACACTCTGGCTTTTGCGGATGCATCTTTCTTTCTTTCTTTCTTTCTTTCTTTCTTTCTTTTTTTCTTTCTTTCTTTCTTTCTTTCTTTCTTTCTTTTTCCCTTCCTTCCTTCCTTCCTTCCTTCCTTCCTTCCTTCCTTCCTTTCTTCCTTTCTTCCTTTCTTTCTTTCTTTTTTTCTTTTTGTGCTGGGCCTGGAGCTTGAACTCAGGGCTTGAACTCAGGTACTGGGCACTCTTCCTGAGCTTCTTTGTGCTCAAGGCTAGTGCTCTACCACTTGAGTCCCTGCTGGAGTAGTTTTTCTGAGTAGTTTATTGGTGATTAGAGTCTCATAGACTTTCCTGCCCGGGCTGGCTTTGAACTACGATCCTTAGATCTCAGCTTCCTGAGTAATTAGGATGACAGGCATGAGCCACCGGTGCCTGGCTTGAGGACACTTTGGATGGCGAGATGCCCCAGGCCTGAGTTGGAAGACCAGCCTTTGCTTAGCGGTGCAAAGCTCCTGCAGGGAAGAGAGCGGATGCTGGATATGTAGGAGGAACTGGGCGGAAGTTGGGTGTGTGTGTGTTGGGGGGAGGGGATGGGAAGTTGAAGGCAAGGAATTGTGGGAGTGTGGGATGCCGAGGTCATCCTGCAAAGGCAGCCTGATGTTAGTCTGCTGCCCGAAGCTTGGAGTCTGTTGGCAACGAAATCACAGACATGCTCCTGGAGTCATCATTCTGACTTTCCCAGGCTGCAGATGTGCAGGTAGAGCAAGGCATCATGGGAACAGTGATGGGCAGGGGAGGGTCCCCCAGGGAAGGGTGGCTGCACCCCTGGGAGGCCGCCTGGCTTCTGTGCAGTCTGTCATTGGTTCATTCCACCTGTACAGATCTTCATCGAGGGTTCGCGCTACTTCTGGCTTTTTCTGTATATGTGGTGCTGAGACATGGAAGCCAGGGCTTCATGCATGCTAGGCAGGCGCTCTACCCCTAAGCCACCTTCCCAGCCCCTAAATGACTATTTTTGCTGGACACAGAATTGCTGTATGCATTTATGGGGTACGATGTGCTGTCTCCACCTGTGTGTTTACCAGGAGCATTAGCATGCATCTGTGCTGGGGACGTTTCCCGCGTGTGTCTTCTGGCCATCTTGAAATCGACGGCCAGTTACCCCACCATGCTGCAGCACCCCGGCACGCACTCCTGCAGCCCTGGATCTTCCGTCCAGATCCCCGGCGTCTGTTCAGGAGGACGCACTCCACAGGTGGTCCTGGGGATATCTCCATCGCCCCGTCTCACAGAGTCAGAGACTGATGCCGGGCAGGTTGTCCGAGCGAGGGGCCTTTCTCTTTCTCTCCTTCCCAGGTGAATTCTCCTCCAGGGGCCTCTGGCACCCTGCCTTGAGCCATCTTTCTTGTTTCCCACTGGAGACGGGGACCCCCAACACTCCCAAGTCCCCACCCAAGTGCTCTGGGCAGGAAACAAATCAGGCCCTGGAGATTGTGGGGCCCTTAAGTAGGTCACTCCAAACCCCATGTTTCTCTCCTGTCACGTGGCCACTGTCATTTGTGTCTGCCTCCAGGAAGACTCATGGAGCTGGGGCTGATGTCAAGCTTGGCGCCACATCCAGCCAGGGGGTGCACCGCGCGCCCCCACAGACTCCCTCCACTGGGTAAGGAGAGCAGCGGTGAGAGCAAAGAGACCCCCCCCCTGACTCCGCTGAGGTCTTCAGCCTCTGTGTGAGCCTGAGCTCGAGCTGGAGATGGAGGGGAGACGGTTTCTGACCCCCGGGTCTGTTCTGTCAAAGGCAATTAGGGATCTGAGACGGGCAGCGGCCCCCAGCGCCCCGGCAGACGGACGTGATGGCCGATGGAGGGGCGGGCACGCCCTGACCTTCCACCCAAATGCTCCTGCCCACGTCTGCAGCTAAATAAACCAAGTAAATCATGCTGGCAGATAGATAATTAAATAATTATCAGGCACTTAATAACAAGGAGTGGGTGTTCTGAATTACCATATTAGACAGCGTCTTTGAGGACTAATTGTTGCATTACCTCAGAGTTACTCATTCATTATTCTTGTCATTTCGGGTGATAATTTGCACTTTAGGAGACAGCGACAATTTTAGCAGGCAATTAGAGACGTGTCACGCCTGGCCCCGTGAGTTACTGTCACAATTATTGCCTTTCTCCCCCCCCCCAAACCCCCACCCCAACCAACTGTCCTCATTTGCAGCCCTGTATTTAAGGGGATTTGGTTAATTCTAGGCCTGGGCAAAACAACCAGTCCACAGGAGAGCGTGGCTGGACCTGGGACACGACATGGCGGTGTGAGATCTGGGAGGGTTGGCTTCTGGCTTTCTGGAAATGGAGGTGGGTGAGTGGCGGATGGGAGGGGAGGTTGGGGGGGTGGGGAGTGTTTCTCTTCCGTTCTCAGAACCACATCCGGGCACTGAACGCTAGGGCTCCACCCTCCAGACGCCTCTCCACACGGCCTGGTCCCTGCGGAGCAGCCCACGCAGCCTTTCGTTACCCTTGGTTCACTTGAGTCTTTGCATTCCGCTCTTCACAGGAGGCAGTGCGAAGAGAGTCTGGGAGGAGAGACAGGGAACGAACTCTTTCTTGTCTGCGTATGATTCCGCCACGGCATCTTGGAGCCTCAGCAAACCTTGGCTATGCAACCCAGTCCATCTCAGGTCCACGCTGTGAACCCCTTCCTCTTGTCTTCTGTTATCTGGAGGGTCAGAACACTGTCCCCCATCCTAAAATCAAGCTGGAGATGGGGACCACACAGCTAGGGGCCGGTCTGATAGCTCCAAGTCCTTGGAAACCATCTGAATCAATCCCTCCTAAAGCTACCCACCTTCCTGGAAAACAGAGGAAGTTTCAGTCCAGGGCTAGGGTGGGGGCTGACTCCCTTTCAGCCTCCTGATCAACCCCCAGAGCCTCCCCTGTGACCCCAAGTGGTGGAGAGTGGCCCAGCCTCTTGGGTCCTGTGAGCTACGGCGTCTCGTCAGTGGAGTCCTCTCGTGATCTGCTAGAATCAAAATAATAGCCTCGGTATAGTTAAAAAACAAATAGAGCCAAGAGCTGGTGGCTCATACCTGTAATCCTAGCTACTCAGGAGGCTGAGATCTAAGGACTGCTGTTCCAAGCCAGCCCTGGCAGGACAATCCATGGGACTCTTTTTTGTTGTTGTTGTTGTTGGTTGTGAGTCTTGAACTCTGGGCCTGGGTGCTGTCTCTCAGCTCTTCACTTGAGTCACAGCATCACTTCCGGTTTTCTGGAGGTTTATTGGAGATAAGAGTCTCAAGAGACTTTTCTGCCTGGACTGGCTTTGAACTGTGATCCTCAGATCTCAGCCTCCTGAGTAGCTAGGATTACAGGTATGAACCACCAGCGCTTGGCTCTATTTGTTTTTTAATTGTACCCAGGCTATTATTTTGATTCCAGCAGATCATGAGAGGACTCCACTGACCCCATGAGACTCTTATCTCCAATTAATCAGCAAAAGGCCAGAAGTAGAGCTGTGGCTGAAATGGTAGAGCGCTAGCTTTGGGCACAAAGGCTCAGGGACAGTGCCCAAGCCCTGAGTTCAAGCCCCAGTAATGGCACACACACACACAGAAAAAACAAAAACGAAGAGTATGGAAGAGGAAAGAGGAGGGGAGGGGAGAGGAGAGGAGTGAGAGGAGGAGAAGAGGGAAAGGAAGGAAGGGAAAGAAAGAGAAGAAAGAAAGGAGGGAAAAACAGAGGGGAAGGAAAGGAGACCAACAAGGCGGGAAAGCAGAAGCATTTGAAGAAAGGAGAGAGAAGACTGAAGCAAAGAAAGAAAAGATGGGTGAAGGGATGAGATCAATGTGGAAAGGAAGGGATGGAGAAAGAGAGACAAAGGGACAGGAAGAAGGAAAGAGGAAGGAAGGGGCAGTGTGGAGGAAGTTCTTTGCCCTTGGACGTTCTATATGAGACCAACACCCTCTCCCCTGCCCCCCAATTACTTTCTGGAGTTGTTTGCTTTCAGGAAACCCAGTGTCAGGGTTCACTTGGCTGCGGGGGACTCTCCCCACCTCACCCCACCCATCAGTGACTCACACTAGGCCCTACCAAAATATTTTTGTGGCTCCTTAACGAGAAAGCAGAAAAACAAAAGTCCATCAAGTCCGGCTTCGCGGGTGCAGGGGATGGGATTTGGGGGCCGCCCAGCAGAAGCCTCAGCAGTTGCCTGGGAGAGGTCCATGGGCTGGCCTTGCTGGGCAGCCCAGGCTGTCATTCCTGGGAGGTCTGAGCCCCAGACCTCCAGAGGCAGTCAACAAAGAACCGAGCAGGAGACTGGGGCAGCAGCCAAGCCAGGGGGAGTCCTTCATGGGGCTGCTGCCGGTTCGATTCTTCTCCTTTCAGTCTGCATTGTCGTGGGGATGGCTAAGCCAATGCAAGGTGGCTTTGGTCTGGATCTCACCACCTCCCTCGTTCTGTGGGGCTCCAGGATGATTCTGGGGTTTGCCCTGGTTTGCAATGATATTAGAAGACCTACCCAGCATGCACTGCAGGCCTAGCACTGAGCCGTTGCCTACCCAGCATTCACCATGGGCCCAGCCTTGAGCATCCACCTACCAAGCATACACCAGGGGCCCAGCCTTGGGCAGTCTCTGAGCACTGCCCACCCAGCATGCACTGTGGGCCCAGCCCTGTAATGATCACCACAGGGTCGAGTACCCACCTAACTCCTCTTTCCACAGGAGGAAACTGAGGCTGAGAGGAGTACAGTAGGCTCCTCCCGTTGACGCAGCCAGCCCAAGGACAAGTCAGGGTTTGGACCTGGTGTGTGATCATTTTGCCCTTTGAGACCATCCTCTGTGGACACCCCCCTCCCCAGACCAGGGCTTTGAGCTCATTGCTACCAAAATGCTGGCATCAGAGGGCGAAGCGTGTGTCCCTCAGCTAGTTCAAGAAGAATTATATCTGGAGAAAGACATCAACTGTTGACCAGCAAAAGTGACTGGGGGGCATGCATTTTAAGGACACACACACACACACAATCTCTACATAAGCTTAATGGAGTTAATTAAGTTCAAACCCCATTAAATCTGGCAGGCTCAGATTAACAGGATGGTCAAAATGGTAGGAAATATGGTATTTTGAAAGAGAATAAATCCCGCCAGTTTTAGATTTATGTTGACACGGGTGCGGTGACCAGGGTTTTACCATCACCGATCAGTCAGGTCTGATGACAAAGCCGCCATGTCCACGGTCCCTGCCTCCCCTCAAGTTTCCTCGAGCCTTGTTCCCAGAACGCAGTCCTGTAAATCTTTCTCTTGGTGATGCTCCGGAGAGAATCCCATGCCGTGCAGAACTCGCTTCCAGTTTGAACCACAGCGGCCGGTGCTTGATCATCAGGGCCAACTGTAAGAGAAGACATAGCTAAAGTCAGACTTGGTGGGGTGAACTGTCCAGGTCTTCCGGGGCCTTCTGCAAGGGCCGTGGGCTGCATGTGATGTCAGAGTGCGTCCTCCACGGGGCACAGGGCACAGCTGGCACCACCAGGAGGGAGTGAGGGCAGGAGGAGGGGATGTCCTGTGGCATGGGGGGGAACTCCCTCCAAGACAGATCAGCCTCAGCCCCGGAGCTCCATCCTGTACCTCCTGCCAGCCGAGGTGAGCCTGAGAGGGAGTCCAGCTCTACAGGACCCTGACAGGACCTGTGTTTACTGAGCACCTATTGGGTCAGAGTACTGGGGCACAGCAGCCAGCCAGGAGCTTAGTTTCTTTCCTCTACAACATGCATTGGGGGAGGGACAGGAGACTTGCTGCCACAGGTGAACGTGGCACAGATGCTTCGTTGGGGAGGAAGACTGCAGGGGTGGGGGAGGAGGGCTTCAGGTAGAGAGGTCAGGGGAGGCCTCCCGGAAGAGGTGGTACTTCCTGTGAGTGGTGCATACATGTAGAAGCAAGCAGGGCTGTGGGGAGGGGAGGTCAGGTGTCGCAGGGCTGGGCCTGTGTGAAAGCAGGTGAGTGAGGAGGAGGGCTGGGGAGGAGGGGGAGCAGACAGTGCACTGTGGCGGGGGGTTCTGAGTGTGGATAATGTGGCACTGGGGGTGTTGGCCAGGGCAGAGACCAGCTGTGGCTGGCATTTTGGCAGAGATTGGTTGGATGTTGTGTGGAGAAGCAGCTGCAGGGGAGGTGTGAAGGGAGCAGTCAGGGCAGGGGTGGGAGGGACTGGAGGGGGCCGTGACTGGTAATAGTTCTGTAGGAGCTGCAGGAATGTCAGCCAATGGGGTGTGAACATCAGGGAAGGAAGAGCAAAGGTCGAGCTCTAGATTGGGGAGCACTCATGCCATTCTTTTATTTTTACTTATTTATTATTTTTTAAACGTATTTTTCTTCTCCAGTAGAACCGAGGGCATTACTGGAAATCCTATTTCAGTGTCGGGAAGGGCGGGGAGCCTGTTTTTGATGGAGAAGCTGGGAAGCTACGTTTTGGTTAATGGATGGATTGGAATGGATGTCTGAGTTTCTGGAGGATCACTGCTCGAAGTCAACTTGGGGTAGAAAAGTCTGCGAGACTCCATTCTCCAATTAACCAGCAGAAAAGACAGGCCTCAGGCAGGATGGTTCCTGAACCAACAGAACCAAAGTGAGGGGTCATGAGGTTTTGAGTTCAAATCCCAGTCCTGCCAAACAGGAAAGAAAAAAGAATAGAATTCAGGGTTCCCACCTTTGTTTTTAGAAACGCACACATCGGACAGGCTCCAGAAAGTTCTCCTGAGGGAACACAGCGTTCTGTCTCAGAGGAGGACTGACGCCTTTTCCAGTTCCCTGACTTGGGTTCTTTTTGGACTTTGAGTCAGATTCTAATGAGACCCATTTTACAGATGGGAAAACAGAGGCTTGGGGTTGAGCCTGGGTGAGACTCCAATCATACTCTGCAGGGTGTTAGCACAGGCATACTTCTCTCCTCTGCAGAGATGAAAACCGAGGGACCAGATAGATGCATTCTAGAAGTTAAAAAAAATTCAGATGGCAGGAAGCTGGGGGCAGAACCGGGGAGATTTGGCCAGCAGGGAGAAGACTGGGGACTCTGTGTGTACAGGGGGTGGGGAGTTGTGATCTCTTACAACTAGGGGACACGATTTCTTTCTCTTTTTAAAAACCAGATCTGCAGGTAGAAATGTCTTTAGGGACCCACTGTGCGCCATGCACGGTGACAATAAATATTTCCTGCCTGAACAATGGTAGAATGAGTGAATGATCCTGTTTACTCTCGTTCTGCATTGTCAGGACGAAGGAACGGAGCGAGTATCTGCCTGGCTACATCTTTCAACAACAAGCCCTTTACAACATCAGTCCCTAAACGGGGGGCCCTGCTCTGTAGCAACATCCCCCCTCCCCTTCCGTGCTGTCTCTGGAGTTCTAGATGAAGCGCAGGATCTTCTGTTTCCTGGGGAAAAGCCTTTCTTTTGCTTTGTTCGGCGCTGGAAAGTGAGCGTGCACGTGGCTGTCAAAATGCCTCTTGCTTTCTTTTGGCTGTGCCTTTGGGACACAGGGGGTAGGAGGTGGTGTTCAGCAGAAAGGCCCAGGCTACAGGGATGTGCATCAGAGCCTGACCTGCAGCATTGACTGTGTGTCTGTCTGGTACTCCCAGAGCATCTCTGCCCAGTTCAGGTTAAAAAAACAAAAACAAAAACCAAAACACCAAGGGGCTGAAGGACCTGCTTCGGGTCAAAGGCACCTGTTTGGGGGTTAAGTTCACTAACCGTGTGGCCTGGGTGTCTCAGGAGCTGAAGTAAACCCTCCTGCGTTGCTCTGGAGGGTAGGAGAGAGGGATCTCCAGGGGCAGGGAGAGGAGGGAGGGTGCTCCAAGGTGACCAAAGACAATAAAGAGCAATTGTGTCAGCGCTGTTCCTCCCGGGGTTGGTTTTGGCTCTAGAAGCAAGAGAGAGAACAAAGCTGGGGAGGCATTTATTCTGGAGTTGGTGGAAGCCTTCTGCTGGGCCCCGGTGTAGGTGACAGCCCGCACATCCCAGTGAGGGGCAGGGTGGGGGGTGGGAGAGGGGGGAGGCGCGGCCACTTTAGGCTCTGGTGAGTTAATTAGGGTTCAGGAGTCTAGCCTGCCTGGGAGTGAGGGGGAGGGGAGAGGCTCGATTTGCATACTGCTCATTTGCATGCATCTCATTTGCATAATGCTCCTCACAAATCCTGCAGCCAGAAGGCTGAGGGCTGTCTGAGGGAGGGGGCGGGGAGGCCTGGAGGTGCCCGGGGCTGCTGCAGGCGGAGGGGGCCCGGGAAGCCCTTCTGCCTGTCTGTCCTCACCATTGTCCACCCCCAGTGGCTCCTTTGCAGGCCCCGCTCTGTGCTGTCCACCCATTGCACCTGGAGTGGCCCTGGCAGACAGCCTTTTGGGGACAATTCCCTGCCCTGGGCTGTGGGGGACGGGGGGGTCCCAGCCCCTTAGCCAAGTCCCTCCCAGCCTCTCTTCCCCTGTCCCTTCTTCTGGTTCTGGGTCACCCGCCTCTGGGTGATGTGCCCCTGCCCCATCGGTTCCACATGGCCCCTGCATCCTCTTCAAGAGCACAGAATCCTCTTCGTGTGGCCAGAGGACCTGCAGCCATCTGCATTCCAGAATTTTCCACTGGGTGATGCAGGGGCTTGTGGGGTCTGGAGCTTTGTCCCTGTGTGGTCACCTGGAAGGGCCCTGGCTCCCTCAGCTCTGTGCCCAGCTGCGCAGGTGTGCGGGCAGTAGGTGCCCAGTTAATGCTGGCTGGCTGGGGGAAATGGATGACCCCAGTGGGAGGGCTTCCAGTCAGACCGAAGGGAGTCTGCTGACCCCTTTAATCTCGCAGGGTGGGGTGGGGGTCACTAATAGCTGCCACCATCAATCAGCCCTGTGCCAGAGGCTGTGAGGATGGGGGGGAGAAAGCGTGGGAAGGGTGGGGTCTCTGAGCCCCCTGGCCTGGGAGCGAGATACCAAGGCAGGGAGTAAAAGGGGGGCGTCCCGGGCTGGCTGGGACACTGGGTCTGAAGTCAGAGATGCACAGGGTGCTGACACGGCAGCGGTCATGTTTGTTGCCTGGATTTCCCACAGGCCTCCGAGGGGGACTGGAAAAGGTGGCACTGACCACAGACCTACTGTGTGTCACACCTACTATGGGCCACACAGAGGCTGTGTCCTGCAAGGGGCGGCCATGGCTAGGAGGTGGTTAGATTCCACCTAAGACCATACCAGCCGGGAGGAGGAGCTGACCGCTACAGCCCTGTCCCTGGGGCCCCACAGCAGGGGGCAGTGGGTGACACAGTGGCCTGGCCTATCTGTGTGTTTAGAAAAGTGTAAGAGAAGAGTCAGATAACAGGGTGGGTAGGCATTGGGGAGAAGGGTGAGGAAGGAGAAGAGGAGGAGGAGGAGAAGGGGAAGAGGAAGAGGAGGAAGAGGTGAAGCAAAGAGGAGAAAGTGGGAGACAGAGGGGGAGGAGAGGAGAGAGGCTGGGAAGAAGGGGGAGGGAAATCTCAGATGTTAATTAATTCTGACTGGGTAATACAGATGGCTTTTTTTTTTTTTGGTTTTTCTTTTTGGCTTAAGAGTTTATCCCATAGAACTTTCTAGAACATTCTAGAAGCTTCCATCCATTACAGTTCGCTTAACATTAGCCACATGGAGCTCTTAAGCACTGGGCCACGGGGCCAATGCAGGGATTTTTAATGGTGCTTGGATTTAAATTGGGATGTGCACAGGAAGGCGGCAGTTTCAACATGAGCACATCGAGGACAATCTTTCTTTTCCGTAGACGGTGGTGACCTCCCTGTCTTTCTGTGTGCCCCACTTGGGACTGTCCGGATCTTGACTTTCCTGATGTTTCTCCCTCATCTCCTCCCGCTCATCCTTCTCTAGGTGTGTGCACGCACGCACGCACACACGCACACACCCACGCTCAGAGGTTTAATTTTAGCTGATTCTCTCTCAAGGACAAAGTCTATATTTTTATTTTAATTTATGGTGCCTGAACCGTTTCCAAGCTTTACTTTTAGAAGCTGTCAATATTAGTGACATGTGGCATTTTGGGTACTTTTCTCTGCTGGTGGGGCCTAAATTTATTGTCATTTCTTGTCACTCCGTACAACGCCTGGCGTGCCAGGAGTGATATAAACAGAGGCGATTTATGTGCGGGTTGGGAGGAGGTTAAGAGAATGAATATAATCAACCTTTTTTTTTTTAATCCCTCTGAGATGGTCACGCACTTGGCGGAAAGTGTTTCCCCAGTGGCGGGAAGCCACAGCTGCCCCCCTGAGGCCCTGTGGTCCCTGCTTTCCTGCATTGATGCACACAGTAGGCCTTCAGCTAGGATGACGGGAGGGACAGGGGGACATTAGCGGGGAATCTGAAGGCCGGCGGTCCCCGCGGTCATGATTAGAGTATATCTTTGTTGTTCTTGTCATTCCATTGCTCGGAAGCTGCTCCCTAGCACCCCAGTGACCTTGTTTATGGGGACCCTGGAGATCTGCACGCAAGGCCTTTCCTGGGTGACATGTTCCTCTCGATTGCTGCCCTCCTCCCTCCTTCTTTCCCAGTTGCCTGTGAGACCCAGTGGGGTTTGGGGCCTTCACCACCTCTCTTGAGGACCGCAGGAATGAGCTGCTAACCTTGGCTCTGGAAATCTCCTCGACACATACACAGGCGTTCTATTCTGAGAAGTCTAAGGTGTGCTTAGGAGGGTGAAATGTGGAGACAAGGATGCTTGGGCTCCAGGATTCTCCTCCCTCCATGCATGGGTGGGGGATGGCATTCCCTGTGGGGTAGAGTGTCGGTACACTTCACACACACACACACACACACACACACACACACAAGGTTTCATGTCACCCATTGCACAGATGGGAAAACCGAGTCTCTAAGAGCTGGAGTCCTGCCTTGTGAGGTTTGCCCTTGGGGACCTTGGCTCTTCCCCTGGCATTGGCCTCTGCCCATGGTGGGCGCACAGGGAGTTTAGTTCAAAGCACCCCTCAAGCCTTAAGCATTTCCCTGCGCCCCTCCTTACCCCACCTGTCTGGTCTGCAGGTTGGAGGTGGCCCAGGTGTTCCCCGCCCATGGGGAGGGGGGGGCTCCTCTGTGCCCAGGGAGCTGGGGCGGAGGGTGGGGGGTGTGGCTGGGATGGGGGACTGCCCTGAGGAGCACACTGTAGCATGCAGATCACCCCATTAAAATTTCATGTGGATTCAAGAATCCGCTGTTGACTCCAGTGACGCACCTAAGTATGAAAATTCCTGGGAAGGCTCATTCATTGTTACTCAAATCAAATGGTTGAACGGCCACTAATGAGGCAGACAAGGGCTCCGTCACCCGGAGGCTGGAGGGGGAGGCAGAGAAGCAGTCACTAAATTATTCATCCCCTCTTGTTTGAGTTTCCAATCTCAAGGAGTCTCTGGCAGGGGAGGGGAGGGGCGGGCAGGGGCGGCGGGAGAGACGGGGGGGGGGGGGGGCAGACAGCTCTCCTCCCTGTGCCAGCTGGGGAAGGCTGGGTGGCTAATTGAGAACTATTCACCCACCCCCTTCCCCAGGGCCCCCCTCTTCCATCTCTCATTCTGAGTGCCAGCCCTGTGGCACCTGCTCCAGCACCTGCCACACAGCCTGGCTGTCCCTCCTCTCCAGGGCTGTGTGTCAGCCAAGGGCAGAGAAGGGAATGGCTTTCAGGTAGGACCCAGGGACAGGTGGCTGAAGCTCACAAGACCTCTGCAGGCATGGCCGGTCATGCTTCTACCTCCCCTGTGGGTTCTCAGGATCTCTGCGGGCTGGTAGCCAGCGACAGCCTTACTCGTGTTTTAAATGCTCGCACCCATCGCAAGGGCTTCTAGTTAAAATGTCCATGGAGTGGGAGGGAAGAATCTGTAGTGTCTGAGGGCTTCCTAGAGGCGATTGGAACTGCTCATTTGCAGGTCAGCCTGGGTGTCAGATCAAGACACTGGTCCCCAGGCCTGGCCTAATTTCATTCCTGGAGGCTCTCTCCTCTGAAGTTTGTGTGGGTGATGGTCATGGGGCCTGAACTCAGGACCTGGGCGCTGTTTCTGAGCCGCTTTTGCTCAAGGCGAGCGCTCTACGACTTTGAGCCCCAGGGCCACTTCCGGTTTTCTGGCGGTTCATCGGGGAGGAGAGTCTCACAGAGTTTTCCCGCCCGAGCTGCCTTTGAACGTCTATGTTCAGATCTCAGCCTCCTGAGTAGCTAGGATGACAGGCGTGAGTCACGGCGGGTGCGCAGCTCACCCGAGGCGTTGAACCCTCCCTCCCCGCCTGGCTCTCACCTGCCGCCAGGTTTTTTGTTTTGTACTTGTTACTAACACCTCCCTTCATTTCTTCCCTCACATCTTCTGGGCATTTTGCAAGTCTCGGCTTCTCCCCCACGCTTTTCTAAGCTTTCAGCACTAACAAGATTTCTCTCTTCCCTGAGCGAAACCATTTGCAGAGAAGGACCTCAGGGTCCAATGGCTCTCGTTGTGAGGGGAAGACGCGCCCTCCCCCCCTCATCTGGCTTCTCCTGGGCCTCCTCCCACCCCTAATCATGTACCCAGGTTCTGCTGGGGTGAGCCGGCACCGGGGCTCCCCCAGCTAGACAGCTGCTCCTTCTGTTCTTTGCGATCGCTGCCTGAATACCCCCCCCCAAAAGAACAGCCTCTCAGAAGAAACTGGGCTTCAGGGAAGCTGTCCAGATGATCCCGGGCCTAGAAGGGAGGGTGGATGGCCATTCTCGAATGGGGCTTGAGTGCAAAGACACAATCCGTCCTCCCCCCGGCAAGTACCAGCACCCACAGTCTCCCTTCCCCCTCCCACCCATCCCGCATTTCCTAATTATTACTCGGCTGTAAAAAAAGAAAAAAAATCCCTCTCTCTCCTGCCAACATTATCTCAGTAAACGTTCAGCGCGCTCGCGAGGTTAATGTTGCGCCGTAAATCCACAGTGGGTCGAACGAGAGTGACTGAAGGAGGTGTCCATAAATCTCCAGAAATGGCTCGGGTTTGTTTATTTAATAAAATAGCATTTCGTGGGACGGCCTGGCGTGCGGTGGTGGCGGGGCCGGCACCTCCGTGGGTGTCTGGGAAGGGCGGGGTGCCGTGTGGGTCCACGGGGTGCTGGCTTTAGGGCCCGTGGCCGCTGCACCCCTGGTCTCTGCACTGCCCGTCACCTTGAAATTCTTTACTGGGGCCCCGTCTGTGTTTGCAGTGACTCTGCGAGGCCCAGGACATGCGTCACGCTGCCGGGCCTGAACAGGCACGCGCACACATGCACGCGGGCCTCCCAGAGACCACCTTCAGGGATTTGTAAGGGAGATTTTGCTCACACGGGGCTGGTAAATCAAAGGAAAATCTCGTTTTTCCCATGTTGGGTGGAGATAAATGCTGAATACCCCGGGCAGCCCCGGTGTAAACGAACCTGGATGCTAATAACACCAGATTTACCTGGATTCAACAGGAAGAAGGTCTTGTGTTCACCTCTTCTGGCCTCAGTTTCCCTCTCTGCCCAATGGAGACGATCACTTTTTGTTTTTGGTTTTTATTTATTCCCCACCCCCACCCCCATTTGAACTCAGTGCCTGGGCGCTGTCCCTGAACCTTTTATCTCAAGGCTAGAGCACCACCACTTTGAGCCACAGCTCCACTTCTGGGTTTTTCTGTTGTTAATTGGAGATATGAGTCTCACGGACTTTGCTGCCCGGCTGGCTTTGAACCATGATCCTCAGATCGCACCCTCTTGAGTAGCTAGGATGATAGGTGTGAGCCACTGGCGCTTGGCTTATTTTTGCTTCTTTACAGATGCTGAAATGTTTGCTTAAGATGGTTCCCTTTGGCCGGGTGCTGGTGCTTATGCCTGTAATCCTGTCTACTCAGGAGGCTGAGATCTGAGGATCGTGGTTCAAAGCCAGCCCAGGCAGGAAACTCTGTGTGACTCTTATCTCCAATAAACCACTCAGAAAACTAGAAGTGGAGCTGTGGCTCAAGTGGTAGAGCGCTTGCCTTGAGCTGAAGAGTTGAGGGACAGCGCCCAGGCCCAGAGTTCAAGTCCCATGACCGACCAAAAAAAAAAAAAGGGCTCCCTTCTCGGCTTTACCTGTGAGTTTTCAGCATTGTGTTTACTCTGGGCTGTCTTCCTTAATTAGTTCTGGCTGAACATCATCCATGACCTTTCATTCTTTTATTTTTTTTTCTTTATTTTTTGTCTGTCCTGGACCTTGAATTCAGGGCCTGGGTGCTATCCCTGAGCCTCTTCGTTTTCAAGGCTAACACTCTACCACTTGAGCCACAACATCATTTCCAGACTTTTCTACCACTTGAGCCACAGCATCATTTCCAGACTTTTCTGAGTATTTTATTAGGGATAAGAGTCTCAAGGACTTTTCTGCCCAGGCTGGCTTTGGACTGAGATCCTTAGGTCTCAGCCTCCTGAGTAGCTAGGATGACAGGCATGAGCCACTGGTACCTGACTTCTCTTTGAATAGACCTGGCTGCAATCTGGAGATGGAAGGCAGTGGGGTGTGATCAATAGGCAGAGCAGGGAGACAGGATACACTCACATTCGTGTCCCAGAGAATCTGGCCAAGGAGGAAGGCCATGTGGTTTAGTGCTAGGACCAGGTTGTTGGGGGCCCTGGGTTTGAATCCTGACTCTGACACTGAAGCACCACAGCCACTTCCGTGGCAGTGCTCGAGAGGATTAACCCTCTCTTCTCCTTCC
The DNA here is from genome assembly GCF_000151885.1 of Dipodomys ordii. Lineage (NCBI taxonomy): Eukaryota > Metazoa > Chordata > Mammalia > Rodentia > Heteromyidae > Dipodomys > Dipodomys ordii. The sequence continues at coordinate 5,358,220 of NW_012267239.1, read as the reverse complement.
TTGGAGGCTGGAGGCCTCTCCATCCCCTATTTGGGGGCTGAGAGCTACCTGAGCTGGATTTGGGTCAAGGGTTTGTGTGGCCGGGCACACTGATAGATGGGCAGTGGGGGAAAGCAGACAGGAAGCTGGAAACCAGGTGACCAGCCATGATCAGCCTGTCCCTGACTTGTCAGAACCCGCCCCAGGCCTCAAAGGAAACAGTGACACATTGTGGGAGCTCCCCTCCCCTCCCCTGCCCTCCTGTCCTCTCCTCTCCTCTCCTCTCCTCTCCTCTCCTCTCCTCTCCTCTCCTCTCCTCTCCTCTCCTCTCCTCTCTTCTTCTCTCTCCTCTGCTCTTCTCTTCTCCCCTGGCCAGGCCCAATGGCAGATCACCCTATCAAGAGCCAGAGAGAGTCAATGCCTGCAGCCATGTCTTCGCTCTGAGTTTAATTTGGCCAGAGCTATTGATGATTTAATAACAGCTGCCTGATTACGAGAGCTTCATCTACAGACGAATTCCCCAGGGCTAATTGCTGAGTGGCGGATGAACCCAGCGGCTTGCATGAGAATTACCTGGGTATCTCATGACTGATGCTCACCTCACGCCAGCCTCAGTGTCTCTCCGGCTCAGTGGGGCTGATACGGGGGGGGCACACTACCCTTGCTTGTTGGGGCTGCTCTGTGTAGATGGGGTGGGAGCAGCTGCTGGAATGTGACCACACACACACACACACACACACACACACACACACACACAAATGTCTCCAGTCATTTCTCAATGTTACCTGGGAGGGAGGATATCCTTCCCTCCTTGCCCCAGCTGAGTCCCACTATCCCAGACCAATTCTAGAATCTGGGGTTGGGGAGGGGCTGGGTTTGGTGTTTTCTACTGAGTTTCCTGCATTGAGATGACCCAGGATTGGGTCAGGGTCAGCCAAGACCTCACACAACAAAACAAAAGAGTTGCTGAGTTCTTGCCTTTCATTATACTCTTTTCCTTATTTACCACACAGGTCAAGTTCACAGTGCCCTTTTTTTGAGTTCTCTCCTTCCAGATACTTCTGGAAGGCAGCCACAGAGTCCTGCTGTGGTGGCTCATGACTTCAGGGGTGGCTGGAGTGCTGTTTAGTTTTTTCCTCCAAAATGCATTGCCATGAGGAGCCGTGTGCTCTTCCCGTCCTCTGGTGTGGTTGGATTTATCTGCTTCTGTTGCAGGAAAATGAATTTCTGAGAGGGTCAGTTAATTCTCTTGAGGTCATGGAGCTAGCTGGTAGGCTAGCTGAAGGCAGGATCTGGGACAAGTCTCTAAGTTCTGGTGACCGGGGCACTCTGTCATTTGTTTCCTGTCATCTCTCAGAGAGCCTGGCAGCAGGGCCAACCTCCCATGCTCCACCTTGGCAGAGAGGGGAATGTGCCTCTAAGGTGCTTTGCTGATTCCCAGCCTGGAAGTTCTGTCTCTCCTTGGATGGTCCCGTGATCCCCTTTGGGGGGGCGGAGGAAGGAGTGGGAAGTGGACTGGTCATTGTCTTGGGTAGTAAGCGGGGGGGGTCCTCACCTCAAAGCTGGAGGCCCCAGAGCATCGTGGCACACTCCCACGAGAGAGGATGGGGCCACACACCAAGGAGTCAGCGGTCCCTGCCATCCGTGTGAACTGCCGGGACAGCCTCTGGGCCCACACAATCCACTGACCGGGAACTGTGGGCCTGGCTCTGCTGTGGTTGGCTCTGTCCTGGCAGGAAGTGCCTAGTGGTCTTGGAGCCCAGACAGGAAGTGACTCCCGAGTTCGGGGTCAATGTCTGTCTCATCTTTGTTCCAAGGCCACTGTGAGCCTTGAGGGCTGTTGTGGTGTTCCCGGGAAAAGCCAGCCACATGGAAGTCCGCATGGCACGTCAGGGATGGCTGGCTGGCGAGGGGGTACCCCGAGTGCCAGAGGAGAAGCGTGGAGGAGAGGGGAGATCACGGGAGGCCATCATTTCCATTTGAACCCAGTGTTCACGCTAATTTTAGAAGCGTTCGGAGACAGGAGTGGGTTGTACGTGTCTTTGTCAGGTCATAGGTATCTTAACATTTTTCTGCGTCTAGCATGGATATTAGCCAAAAAAAAAATTACATGGAAAGAAACTCCCCTTTTATAGAAGCTCACCAGGAGTGTCTCGTGTAATGACAACGATTTGTACCCACACGGAACACTGCCTAATGCGCGCGAGATCCTTGTGTGGAAAATCAGACACCTCCGAAGTGAGAGAGGAGACCAGGGGGAGGGTTGCAGCCCAGAGGAGGGAGGAGAGAGGGGGGCCGGCGAGGGCGAGATGGAGGGGGAGGAGGGGAAGGAGGGCAGAAACGGGGAGGGTAACAGGGCGAGGGGGATGTGGACACCAGTTTGCCCGTCTGTGGGATGGGTGGGGAGGTGGTCTCCGTGAATCTTTCCAGTCAGAAGAATCCCGTGTACCTCCCCCACTGGTGTCTGCAAACGTGGACTGTGTCTGAGCCATCTGCTGGGGAAGAGGCTCCCTCAGGTGCTGGCTAGGGCTGGTGGCTTCTCCCATCTACTCACTTCCTTCTCTAGGGATTCTGGCCGGCCTCCGGGAGCCACTGGCTGAACGTCAAAGGAGGATCCCCACGTTCATGGTTTCACTGGAGTAAAAAGTTCAGTCACACCAAACCCGAGGTGAGCAACTGTCCAGAAAGGAGTGGAGTTTGCTGAGGTGGATGGAGACCCAGGACCCCGCCCCCTCCCCCAAGCCTGCTCCAGCCCTGTCCTGAACTTCCTCCTCTTCCTGTTACTCCTCCTGCTCCAGAGCTCCATCTTCAGCCCTTGTCCAGCAGACTCTGACATGAGAGAGAGAGAGAGAGAGAGAGAGAGAGAGAGAGAGAGAGAGAGAGAGCGCCGAGCTAGGAAGAGGGGCATGAGGAAGATTGATGCTGGCATTGTTGCCATGGCAACGACAGAATGGACCTGAGGCCTAGGGCTGGGAGCAGCTCCTCCAGCTCTTCCTGAGTCCCCAGGCTGCCCAGGGAAGGCAGGGAGCTCAGGTGCATGCCCCCCCCCCCACAGGCAGAGCCTCAGGGTGACAGCCAGTAGGCTAGGAGGACCCAGAGCCTGGGATGGTCTCCTGGAAGCATCTGTTGAATCAGCGGCTGCTTAGAGACTTGTCCAAACCCACTCACTGAAGGATAGGGGAAACTGAGAACTGAGAAGGGTGTGGAGGCAACATCCTTCCTGAACACCTACGATGTGTCCCGAATACCTACTATGTGTTCTGGACTTATTACTACTTTCTAACCCCTGACTCCCTCAGACAATGTGATCTGAGATGACAGGAAGGCATTCGGGGTAGAGCCTAGGTGTAGAGAGCTCTGAGTTCACATCCAGGCTCTTCCTGCCTGGATGGCATGTTCTCTGAGCCTCATTTCCATCTTCCACAAAAGGGGTGAAGTGTGCGTCCCATGGACCATGAGGACCGTTCCATTTCTGAATGACGTGGTGGGGATGTATGATTGGTGAAGGGCAAATGTTGCATAAATGCTATGCCTGGTAATGAATGTGATGGCCAGGCTATCCGAAGGAACATTCTCATCTTGTTGGCAACAGAACTCTGGGATGACTTGATATTGCTCCTTTGCCTACTTCACACCAATATGTGTACATATATATATATATATATATCAAAACATATGTTATATATATTATATATTACCCTGACTTTTAGAGAGCAGAGATCTGACAGCTAATGGGAACACCGGGATCATGAATTGTGCTGGGCTCTCTCTTCAGTGTTGGATACAGACTCCTGATCATAGTCCTTCAGATTCAATGCCCTTGTGGGGAGAGAGCACACGGAGGTTCAGACAGGTGGCGTGAATCACCCAGGGCCACACAGCTGGTGAGAGGTGAGGCCACAGCCACCCTGGACTTGTGAATGGAGCCTGGTCCTGACCATGGTCCTGAAATGACCTGAGCCTTGGCTCAAAATCCCTTGTGTGCACTGAGACATTGAAGTGGCCCTCTTGTGTTCTAGTGGTTTTTTAGTTGTGTGCCATACATTTAAGCCATGAACCACCTGGAGTGGCTGGTTTTATCTGATGAGAACCGGGGCTCTGGATTTTCATTCTCTGCATACAGATCTCTAGTTTTACAGGACACACTGTACAATGGATTGAATGAGCACATGCTCATGTACAATTATTATGTGTTAATTAAGAATAAGCATAAGGAAAAAGGAGCCAGGTGTGGTGGTGCACGCTTGTAATCCCAGGCTGAGGCAGAGGATTGTGAGTTTGGGGTCATCCTAGGTTACATGGTGAGACCCTATCTCAGAAAAATAAACAAGTAAACAAACCAATAACAACAACCCCTCAAAGCTAGGCGTTGGTGGCTCACACCTGTCATCCTAGCTGCTCAGGAGGTTGAGATCTGAGGAGAGCAGTTCAAAGCCAGCCTGGGCAGAAAAGTCTGTGAGACTCTTATCAATCAGCCACCAGAAAACCAGAAGTGGAGCTGTAGCCCAAAGTGGCAGAGCACTAGCCTTGAGTGAAAAAAAAAAACTCAGGGATTGGGCTGGGAAGGTGGCTCAGTGGTAGAGCGCTAGCCTTGCATGCCTGAGGCCCTGGGTTCGATTCCTCAGCACCACATAAGCAAAAAGAAAAAAGCCGTAAGTGGCACTGTGGCTCAAGTGGTAGAGCGCTAGCCTTGAGCTAAAGAGCTGAGGACAGTGCCCAGGCCCAGAGTTCAGGCCCCACAACTGGACCCAAAAAAACAAAAACAAAAAAACCCTCAGGGACAAGTGCCCAGGCTCTGAGTTCAAGGCTCATGACTGACCAAAAAACAAAACACAACTCCCCCCCCAAAAAAAAACATAAAAAAAGAAGTAGGAAAAGGTGCAGAAGGAAGATCACAAGGGTGAGTCAGAATATACCAGAACAACCCAGCTCTGGGAGGATCGCTCTGGAGACTTAGGTGACTTGATTCGATGTATATTCTGAACAACAGAGCTGCTAGAGAAAGCCGTTTTCCCTCCCATGATCTGGAAGCGGAGATTGTTTTGCTCCCTCTCGCCGTATTGGTGATTAGAATCCATGTCTGCCATTCATGATCGGGGGGACTGAGACCCCCAGCATCCCCATCCTTTAGGGAGTCAAGGACAGAAGAGAGAAAATACCGGAGCAAGGTCTGGCCACAGAGGCAGGATGCTGAGCACGGTCTCTGTGGTCCTCCCCTCTGGACGGCTGCCCATGTTTGCTCTGGCACTGGGCAGCACCGGCTTGCCAGGCCTAGCCCAGATCACAGGGCTCTGGGAAGAGCTCCGAGGCGTAGCCAGACAGCCACGCTCCTTGGCAACGTGGTCACTTCCTGCCGTCAAGCTCCACGCTGCTTGGAAGAGGGTCCGCGGCGCGATGTGCCCGCGGGAAGGGTGCCTGCTGTAAGGCCGGGTGCGATGGTGGCGTGTAACTGCCTCTTCCAAGCAGGGAAAATTGCATCAAAGTTACTATTTCCCTGGCTTTGGTAATAACCTGCTTAATGTCTTGTGTCAGACTAATTACAGCGTAATTACCTTTTTTAATAACAGGTACTTTTAATTGGTGCCGGGTTAAACAATTCTGTTGTAAAAATGGGTTGTTTTACATTCAGGGCTGGAGTTGGTGAAGCACTGGGCAACCTTGAGATGAGCAGGTACGCGACAGGCCGGGCGGGGCACAGACGGGGCCCCACCATTGCATCCCGGCCTCCAGCACCTGGGACCCACATGGTCCACATTTTCATTCACACACAGACTTGGTTTTTAGGGGGGATGATTCTAGACTGACTCGTGCTGATACCCACTCTATCCCATCCTTCTTATAAAAGCGTATCAGTGAAGCTGGGTGCTGGTGGCTCACGTCTGTAATTCCAGCTACTTAGGAGGCTGAGATCTGAGGATGGCAGTTCAAAGCCAGCCTGGACAGGGAAGTCCATGCGACTCTGAGCTTCAATTAACCACCCCAAAAGTCAGAATTGGAGCTGTGGTTTAAGTGATAGAGCACTAGCTCTGAGCAAAAAAAAAGCTAAAGTCAGTACCCAGGCCCTAAATTCAAGCTGCTGGGACTGGTATACAGACACACAAACACAGACACAGATATACAGACAGACAGACAGGCACGCACGCACACACACACACACACACACACACACACACACACACACACACACACAGAGGACCATGGGGAGGGATCTGAAATCTAACATATGAAGTTTAATCTCAGCTCCACAATGGACAGTGTAGGTCACTCCGGGCCTGTTTTCTCACCTGTAAGCATGGAAGGTCAGAGGTCATGCTGTCTTCCAACCTCGTGGGCAGTGATGTTGTAAACGGATTCCTGTTGATTCCTGTCCTCCCTGCTAAGTGCCAGCCCCCTCCCCCCACCCCTGAATTCTCCCCCAGGAGACCCCTGAGCACCCCCAGATGTATTTCCTCAGGTCCTGGCTGTGGAGAGATGGCACACACTCACCTCATCGCAGCAGCTTTTAGCATTTCATTACAAAACCTGACAGGTCATTTCATAATAATTTATTAGCACAGAGTCAATTTTTATTAATTACAACCATTAATTTATCAGTGTTCCCGTCATCCGAAGCTTGGTCAGAAATGAAAGGAGAGAAGAAGAGAGAAGAAAAATGGGCTGAAGTGGGAGCTGGGGGGTGGAGGGGGAGGTGGTGAGGATCGGGGATGGAGAGGAAGGCGCAGGGGGTTGGGAAGGCTCAGGGTCGGAGGCTGTCTCCCTCATGTCCCTCCTTGGACAGGACCTCAGAGCCCTGGGCAGGGCATGGGAGCCAGAGGCCTGAGTGCTGACTTCCGTCCTTATGCAGGAACGGAGGAGGGCGGGTGTGACTGGAGGTGTAGCTGCTCAGACACAAGGACCTGGAGCCGGGCTGGGGTACTCCCCCCTCCCCCTCCTCCTCCCTCTCCTCCCCCTCCTCCTCCTCCTTCCCCCTTCTCATCTTCCTCCTCCTCCTCCTCTTCTTCTTCCTCCTCCTCCTCCTCCCTCCCCTCCTCCTCCTCCTCCCCCCTTCTCATCTTCCTCCTCCTCCTCCTCTTCCATGGCTCAACTTTTGTGGGGGTCCATGTGCTAACTGATGTTCACTGCACCCTCAAGAGGTCACTCCTGGGGAGCAGTGGCCATGTTGTGGTCATCCCTCAATCTTCAGAGCCTAGGGGCTTTCAACAGATACTGACTGACTGAATGGATGAATAAATCATCCATTCATCTGAGCATACATAAACACACCCATCCACCCACCATCTCTCCACCCACCTACCCATCCACCCATCTATCCACTCATCCACCATCACTCCATTCACCTATCCAGCCACCTATCTATTTATCCACCCATCCATCCATTCAACCACCCACCCACCTATCCACCCATCCACTATTTATCCATCCACGGATCTATCCATCCATCGATTATCCATCCTTTCCATCTCCATTCACCCCCTATCCATCCCTCCCTCCATTCTTCCCTCCCTCTATCCACCCACCCTTGCATCCATCCATCCATCCACCCACCCATTCATCCACCCACCCATCCATCCATCCACTCACCCATGTATCCATCCACTCATCCATCTCTATACCCCACCCATCCATATGTGCATCCATCCATCCATCCATCCATCCATCCATCCATCCATCCATCCATCTATGGGTCTGTTCATCCCCTGTCCATTATAGAGTCAGAAAATCATGCCCAGAGAGGATGTCTGGTAGAGCACAAGTCACAGCTCATGGGCCTGGGATGGAATCTTGCCGTCTCCTTGTTGAATGCCCATGCTCGGGAGTGAAGGCTGATCTGGGAACGGGAAGGGTCCTCGGGGCCAGCAGTGTCTGCTTCCGGCTGAGACTCCGTCCTGCCCCATCAGGCCTCATTGCTGGCTCTCACATTTGGAGTCAGCATCTGCTCCATTTGGGGAGCCCTTCTCCCCAGCTTCACCCCAGCTTCACTGGGGCGAGCCGGGCACAACCTCAGATCCACGCTGCCAGCGCCAGGAACCCCAGTATTGGGCTTCCCTGCGCAGGGGGCTGATGGTGAGGAGGGGCCTTCCCCTGTGCTGCGTGCTCATCTGCCCTGCAAGCCTCCTTTGTCCTCTCGTCCCTTGGCACCCACAGACCAGGAGGAGGCTGAACTGCAACTTCCTGCTTCCATCCCAGTCTGCGTCACCCCAACATACATATCCCCTTTAGAAGCCGAGCCCTGGAGTCGCCCCGACCCCAGTCCATGCAGTACCATGAGGATGCCAGGGCAGGAAGCCGCCGTGGGGTGAAGAGGCGGGCAGCCTCCTGCGGAAGATGGTACAGAGGGGATGGAATTCACCACAGATGTTTCCATCACAGGCCTGGGAGCCCCAAGTCCCCCTGCAAGTTCTGGGTGCAATGTCACAGCAGAGCGGACTGGGCGGGGGTGGGGGTGGGGTGCAGGACAGGCCCAGACACAATGGTGGGCATCTTGTCCTGAAGGCGATAGGGAGCCATGGGAGAATGTAGAAGGAGTGAGGGGCGGGGCTCAGGGATGGGCTCAGATTGGCAGGGGAGGCATAGACATCAAATGGAAGGACCTGGCATCCAGGGGATCGCTGTCCACACCCTGCCTCCAAAGGCGTCCCATGCTGGATGAATAAATCATCCATCCATTCATCTGAGCATACATAAACACACCCATCCAGCCAGCCAGACACCTAACTATCCACCCACCCATCAGCCATGTCTCCATCCACCTACCCATCCACCCATCTACCCAGGCATCCCACCAGTGACAATTGAAGCTGGCCTGGGCAGAAAAATCCCCTAGACTCTGTATCTCCAGTTAACCTAGGAGAGGAGCACTAATCTTGAGAGGGGAAAAGCCAATCAATAGCATCAATGGCCCTGAGTTCAAGCCCTGGTACTGGCACATTAAAATAATAATAATAATAAAACAGATTGTTATTACAGACAGGAGGCTCTGGGGGTACAGAATGGAATAAACGTCTCTCTTTTGTATGTATGTATTTATGTTTTTAGTCATGGGGCTTGAACTCTGGGTTTGGGAGCTGTCCCTGAACTCTTTTGCTCAAGGCTAGTTCTCTACCTCTTTGAGCCACAGCGCCGGATTTCAGGTGATTCATTAGCGGTAAGAGTCTCATGGGCTTTCCTGCCTGGGCTGGCTTCAAACCATGATCCTCAGATCTCAGCCTCCTGAGTAGCTAGGATGATCGGTGTGAGCCACTGGTGCCTGGCTCCCTCTTTTGTGTTTTAAGTACACCCCCTTCCATTCATCTTTGCCTTCCTTCTCCAACTTCTTCCTCTGGTGTTGGCCCTCCGGGCTCCTACATCTCCAGCCTGCGGTCCCACCATTGGTCTGCATGATCAGCACCCTGGACAGCGCCGGGTTGCATAAAATGGTTGGAGAGCATCTATGCCCACCCTCTCTAGGTGATGAACAGAGCCCCTGACTAGCAGGTGCCATTGGCCAGGCCTGGTGCTTAGGGAGCACCAACCACTCCATTGGTGACAGAGCACATCTCTTTTTGGGTCTTGTTTCATGCTTGGACTTCGATCCCACCACCCCCTCACAAGCCGTGGGCTGAGATTAATTCTTGCTACCTATCATGACCTTGAATGGTGACCCTCCCTGACCTCTGCCTTCCCAAGTAGTTAAGATGACATGCTCAGTTCTGCCTGGCTCATTGAGGAGGGGCGTTGCCGCTGCCTGTAGACCCAGCTCTCTCTGACCGTGGTGGGCAAAGGGACTCTCCAGCTCCTGCTGCAAAGGCCGAGGCAGTACCAGCCATGTCTCCTTGTGCCCGAGCCAGGCAGGGTGCCCGGGCTTCTCTGTGTGTGTGAGGCTCTGCCCGCGGGGTGTCACTACATCTGGTCCTGCAGAATTTCTCACCCCCCCCCCACTGGCACGTTCCTTCCTGCGCTTCACAGGAGAGAAACGGTCGGCAAGCACCATGCAGCTCGCTTTGTTGTCGCCTTGTCCAGGTGTTTGCTTTTCCGTCTCCCAGCTTCTCTCTGCACAAGCCTCTCCCTGCGCCTGGCCGCATCCCCAGGCTTCATCCCTGGCATGTCCAAGTGCTGACCTGATGGGGGGCACACCTCCTTTCCTGCCATGGTGCCTGATACGCCGGTGGTTCCCACCCATCCTCTGCCAGAAGACTGTTTCTTCTCCTTTCTTCTATCGAATTGGTGACTGTTTAATCCGTCTGGTCTGGCGTTCTTTGGTGAGGGTGTGAGGTTCTCACCCAACCCAGAGTGATTCAAATTTTCCACCCATTTTGTTCAATAATCCATTCTCTGCCCAGCCTTGGTGAGGGTTCATCTCTTTCCGTTTCTCTCTCTCCTCTTTCCCTTCTTTCTCTCTTCATCTTCTTCTTCCTCTCTTCTTTCTCTCCTTTTCTCTCTTCCTCCATCCTCCCTTCCCCTTTCTCTCCCTTCCCTCTCTTGCCTCTCCCTCCCTCCCCTTTCCTCTCTCCCTCTCTTCTCCCTCTCTGTTTCTCTCGCTCTCTCTTCTCTTTTGTTCCCTGACTTGTCTGTTGTAAAATGTGTGCTTCCTGTGTATCACCACCACCACCACCACCACCAAGTTTCTCAACAGACCCAAAGCAAGAACTGACCAAGCAGGAACTGGAACTTTCCAGATCCACTTGTGTGCGCTGCCCCCCAGGGCACCATGAGGCTCAGGCAGGGCAGAGCCGCACCCCAGGACATGGGGTCAGCAATGCAGGGGGCCTCTTCCCCCCCAAACCTCCCACACCCCACACTCCACGCCAGCCTGAGGCTTGTGGGTGTGGGCACAGAAGCTGCATTTTGGTGGTGGGGGGGGACATCTTCTAACTCTTAATGATAGATTAAATACCAAATGCCTTAACATTTGAAAAAAATGACATTTATTACAGTGGGTTGTAAACAGAGAGAAAAAATTATAATAGACGCCTGTGTGGATGGTTCATAAACGCCCTCCACCCCCCGCCTGTCCCTGGGTCGGTGTAATGACTCCGGGAATGTCACCCATAACAAGCACATAATTGGCACCAGGGACATAATTCTTGGGCCGTATGCAGAGGGGAGCCGGGTGCATAATGATGCTCTAAGAATATTCTTTATTCAACAGGCCATTTGCATAACCCTCGCCGCTCTCCCCAGTGAATGCAAAGCGCTGGCTCGGCAGACCCAGCCAAGATCCTTCTTGAAGCTGTCTGCCTACTGAGCGCAAGCTTCTGTTTGGTGAGCTGGCATGAAGGCTGGGTTCAGGCCCCGGCCCCCCTCAAGCCCCTGCTGGCCGTTTCTGGGCTTGAGTTGTCCTCCTGTGTTCTGGTATAGGGGTGGAGGGGTGCTGATTGGTGGGTGAACTTCCCAACGGTGGCAATACCCAATCACAAATCTTCACATTGTTCTTCTATGGTGCTGGGGTTTGAACTCCTGCTTTACCACTCGATCCACTCCTCCTGCCCTGTTTTGCTTGCAGTAGGCATCTTGCGGCTTTTGAAGGAAATTTCTGGGGATGGCCTGAAACTATGATCCTTCAGTCTCCTCCACTTCCCTTGTGGTGGGTACCACAGGTGTGTACGGGTTTAGAGTGGCTGAGAGGGTGCCAGCTTCAGGTCTGGCTAGCCCTAGATGCTCACCTTTACTTATTTATTTGTCTGCTTGTTTGTTTTCCCCTCTCTCAACTGTGCTTTTCTCTGAGTCAGCTGCATTGTGGTGTGATGGCCTTTGGAATTGTTCCTCTGGGGGTCACAGAGAAGGATGGGGAGGGTCGGAGTCCTGGGATCTGAGGGTGGAGGAGAAAATGTTCCCTCAGGAGTGAGAGGGTGGGAAGCCTCACTCCAGGCAGGATCTGGCTTGTGTATATTAAGCCACAGGCTTCTCAGCGAAGTTGGCAGCGTGGAGGGGAGGGGTGGGTCTAGCTTTGGGTGTGGACAGGCGCTCTACCGTGCGAACCACAGATCCACTTCCAGCTTTTTGCCGGTTCATCGGAGAGAAGCGTCTCACGGAAGTTCCTGCACTGGGTTGGATTGGTGTTGAACCTCGATCCTCAGATCTCAGCCTCCTGACTAGCTGGGATGACAGGCGTGAGCCACCCGCGCCCAGTTCTCCTCATCTCTCCTCATCAAGGGCTCCTCCCCTGCCTCCCCAGGCTCTGTCAGCTCTGTCCCCCGTCCCTTTGCCATTGTGAGCCCACTGGGGACCCTGCTGGGGACCAGATCCTCCTCCATCCTCTCCCACGATGAAGGGCTGTAACTCACGGGCCGGGTGCCCCCTCCCTGCCTCTCGACAGGCTTGATTTGCCTCCCCTGCACATCTGGGCTCCCATCTGGCCCCCCGCGCATCTCCTGTGCAGGTTGCTTTATGGATATAATAAATATTACTTCCTTAATATGATTTTGCTCAGGTTCTCCGTGACTCACTCAAGCAAATCTTCCATTTAACACATGACTTTCTCTTCACGGGGAACAGAGAAAATATTGTTCATGGAGGAAGGCCAGCTGTGAGGGGCTGCGGGACACGGGGGTGGGGGAGGGCGTCCACCCCAGCACCTAGATCCTCCTCGCCTGTGGGCTGGGCCCCTAAGTGATGGCTCTCATTCTAAAACCTAGGTTAAGCTGGGTGCAGTGGCTCACGCCTGTCATCCCAGCTGCTCAGGAGGCTGAGATCTGAGGATTGTGGTTTGAAGCCGAGCCCCAAGCTGGAAAGTCTGTGAGCCTCATATCTCCAATTAGCTACCAGAAAGCTAGAGGTGGAGTGGTTCAGTGCTGGCCTTGGGCAATATTGCTCAGGGACCAGCCCGGTGTGGCGGGTTCATAACTGTCATCCTAACTCTGCAGGAGGTTGAGATCTGAGGATCACGGTTCAAAGCCAGCCCAGGCAGGAACATCCATGAGACCCTCGTCTCCAATAAACCACTCAAAAAAAAAAAACCCAGAAGTGGTGCTGTGGTTCAAGTGGTAGAGTGCTAACCTTGAGTACAAAGAGGCTCAAGGACAGTGTCCAGACCCTGAGTTCAAGCCCCAGGACACACACACACACACACACACACACACACACACACACACACACACACACAATCAAGAACAGGTAGGGACCACCAGATCTAGGAAGGCCTGGTCTGGGTGTCTCCGGGCCGCGGTGGAGGAGGTGGATTGGTGCTTGCACCCCATGTCCTGCAGAAGTGAGGGGAGGCTCTGGGCACAGCTCCCCCTGCCCCTGCTTCTCTCCCCCACCCCCTGCTATCTGACTGTCCTTCCATTCCCTGGAGCCTGGGGCGGGGGTGGGGGGCAGGAATGGGTGGGTTCCAGGACACCGCATGCCCTCCCCGCCAGGTCCTCCTGGAAGACCAGAAAGTTCTTTCCACTTCTGTGGTTGCACATGGAGAGGTGTGTGTGGAGGTGTTGGGAGCCCCTCCCCACTCTGCCTCCCTGCCCCTGCCCTGCCTCAACCTCCCCCTCCACACTCTGCACAGACCTCTGGGCATCCCTCCCCCTCCACATCTGCCCCAATGCCAGGGCAGCGGCCGCCTCCCAGCCTCACTGTGGCCGTCTGCGCTGTCCCAGCCCCTCGCCCCGCCCCCCCCTCCCCATGCTCTCCTGTCCCATGAAGATATACTAAAGGGGAGGTTGAGGCCGTGTGGGTCATTCGCTCCTGGGACAGTCCCCTGCCTGGCCACCTGAACCACTGAAGCACTCAGAAATCCCCAGAGAGGAGAGCTGCTGCTCCATGGCTCCTGCGTTCTGTGTCAAGACTCGGTGCACAGAGAGGGAAAGCCCCTTGTCCAAGGCGGCACAGCTACACTCAGCTGCTTCTGCATGTTGGTGGTCACTGGGGTTTGAATCCAGAGCCTTGTGCTTGCGAGGCTGGTGCTCTACCACTTGAGCTATTCCTCCAGCTCTGTGTTTTGCCAATTATTCTGGAGATACACTCAGGCTTTGAGTTGTTGCCGGGATTCCAAGCATGTCACCGGGGTCAGTTTTCCTCCAGGCTGATGGAATCCCCGTGCACTGTTCTGCCCAGGGCTGGGCTGGGCTGGAGATGTGATTATCCCCATCCCAGCCTGCCATGGATGAAGCCAGGGAGACAGACACACCCCCCTGTGCTCAGCTATGAGTTGAGATGGAGTCTTGCTCTGCCCAGGCTGGTCTTGCACTGCAATCTTCCCCTCTGCAGCCTCCCAAAGAGCTAGGGTTCCAGGCCCGAGCCGCCCACGCCCAGCTCTGAGTCCTGGGATTGTGTTTTGGGCCTCTTGCTGGGTGCACAGGGCTCTGTTGGGGATGGTGACAGGAGGCAGAGCTGGGTTCCATCAGGGACAGCTCGGCTTGGAGTTTGGCTTCCTTCCTCCGCGCCTAGACCCCCCCATCCCTCCCTTTGTCTCCCCTCCCTCCCTCACACCCCCTTCCCTTCCACCCCCCCACCTTTGTGTCTCTGTTGATCCTTCTCCCCGCTCCCTCGCCTAGAGCAGGATTTAATAAGGGTTTTGTTAATAAATCAAGAAAAGAATGACAGTATTGAAGAAAAGACGATTGAAAGGAGGATTGAAGGAAAGTGGGACTGGAGGAAAGAGGGAGGAGGGAGGGAGGAGGAGAGAGGAGGGAGGATGGGGGTGGGGGGAGAAGCTGGGAGGAGAGAGGAAGGAGGGGAGAGGGAGGAAGGAAGGAGGGGGGAAGAGGGAGGAGGGGGAAGAGTGGGGAGGGGGTAGAAAGGGGAAGAAAGAGGGAGGAGGGGGAAGAAGGGGAGGAGGGGGGGAGGACGCTGATTCAGTTTCCAATCTGCAGCAAACACCCATCTTTACCTCAGCCTGGGCTGGTGGGGCATCTGGAGGGAGCCGTGGGCTCCGGTGCAAATGAGGGGCCCAGGCTGGCTTTGGGGTGATTGGAGGGAGCCCCGGGCTGCTGTCTTGAACAGTGAACAGGGTGTGAGGCCTGCTGGGTTCTCTGCTCCAGACACGCCCCAGCCTCAGGGTTGGGGGCCCAGTACCACGGGGGTCCGGGAGGTACCTGCAGCTGACTGGCCTTCTTTGGGGAGTCACATCCATACCACCCGCCGTGTCCCCATGATACTCGGGGAGTCACGTTCTACACCGCCCTCCCTGAGTCCCTGGGACACCCAAGCCGCCCGAGCTCAGTGCACTGCCCACTTCCCCTTCAGCTCACTCCCTTGAGTCAGTTCCTACCCCAGGACCCTTGCACACGCAGCTCTTCTTCCTGGGATGTGTTCCGAGCGTCGAGAATAACTCTCCTTAAAGACACTTGATCCTCTCATTGACGAAGATGAGCTCTCAGCCTCAGGCTCAGGGTGTGCTGGACCCAGAAGAGAGAAAGGATGGCCTCTCTCTCTCTGTCCCTCTGTCCCTTTGCCTTTGGAGGAGGCCTGTGCCGGGTGCTGATCACGGGTGGGCCTGGGGCAGCCTGGAGCCTGGTAAGGAATGAGCGCAATGGGGCCGGCACGGTAGCTGTTATTGATCCAAGCGCTTGTCGGCAGAGTGTCCTTGCCTTGTATCCCGCAGCCCCGGAGGGAAATTAAGCTTCGTGGCTAATGGGGTTCGATGGTCTTCTGCCTTGATGTATGGAATCCCAGCGCCCGGTCCCTGGAATACTGAACAATGGAGCGTAAGTATGAGGGGGAGAGTCGCGGAGCCCCCCCCCCGCACCCCCCTTCACATCCACACTCCGCTGGGGTCCCCCAGGGTGCCCCCCCCAGTCAGGATGCATTGCAGCCTCAAGGCAGATCAAAGCAGCACCAGATACCTCCAGCCACGCTGAACAGGAAAGCTGCGCCATGCTGGGGTCCCCTCACCCCCCACAGTGCCTCCTCTGACCCCACCCCGTCCTGCTTAAATTAAGAACTCCCCCAGAACCCTACGGGTGAAAGCCAGCAGCTTCAGAACCGCCCCCTTCACGCCCCCAACAGCTCTACTGGTTCTGAGTGTGAATTCTGTGCCCAGCAAAACTTGAATGGGGGGTGGGAAACAGCGCCCCCCACTGGGCTGTAAGACTGAGCTCATGGAAAGGCTCTACAGAGCATAGACCTGTGGAGCCGGCAGGGCTGGGAATCAGGTGAGCTGTGGGTTAAATCATAGCACTACAACCCCACGGTTTCCTTCCCTGCTTGGAACTTGACCTGGTTGTGGCTGTTCAAAACAAACAAACAATCCAGTAAAGTTTTAAAGGCCAAGTGCTCAGGAGAGCGAATGCTCTCCTTCCACCCCTCTCCCCAAAGAAAATATTGCAATCAATCAATCAGCCAGTCGGTCGATACCCTTCGGTCCTTGCCAAAGCCTGAACTCCAGCCTTTCATTCATGCTAAAGTGTAAATGACTGACAGGGGGAAAGGATGTCTTACCTAGCCCTATTGTTTTTTCCCTGTTCAGCAAAGCAAATGGGGCTCTTGAGAGGTGAAGGGAGGGTTGGAACAGGACAGAGGGGTTGTGGGTGTTGAAAGGTCTCTAGAATCTAGGTGCACAGACCCAACTAAGGCACCCTGGACTTAATTGATGTGTGTGTGTGTGTGTGTGTGTGTGTGTGTGTAGGTGGCTCAGTGGTAGAGCGCTTGTCCTGCATGCATGAGGCCCTAGGTCCGATTCCTCAGCACCACATAAGCAGAAAAAGCCAGAAGTGGTCCTATTGTTCAAGTGGTAGAGCGCTAGCCTTGAGCAAAATCAGCTTGGGGACAGTGCCCAGGCCCTGAGTTCAAGCCCCATTATCAGGCAAAAAAAAAAAAAAGAGTCCCCTGGGCTGGCTTTGAACCATGATCCTCGGACCTCAGCCTCCTGGGTAGCTAGGATGACAGGCGTGAGCCACCGGCCCCCCCCCCCCAGTCAACACAACTCGCTTTCATTGAGCCTGTATGCACATGGGGCCCATTGCAGCCCCCGAGGTACTGCAGCACGCAAGGCTGAGCCTGAAGAGTTCATAGCGAAAGCCCCCTCACTTCCGGCTGTCCCACACCCTCTGCACGCAGCTTGCTCTGCCCCCCTCCACCCCTCCCTTCCTCCTCTCCCCTGCCCCCATCTCCCCTTTCCCCCATCCTCCCGCATCCCTCCCCGCTCCTGCCCAGCGCAGGCATCTCCTGGGCTTGCATCCAAGCGCGGGAGAAGACGGGGCATATTTTATCCTGGGACTGTTTCTCATCCTGTCTTTGGCTTACAGGAAATTACCGTTTCTCCCAGCTGACTTTCATTTTCTGTCATCTCTCTAGGAGAGCTGGGGAGCCCAGGCCTGGGACTGGAGGGTCGTTTTGTTTCTTTTGGGGGGGGCTGACACCTCCAGTGAGTGAGGCACTGGGGGACAGAGATGCAGACAAGGCACAGAGCAAAGTCAGGACGTCCAGCGGCTCACAGGGCCCGGGTCCAGGCCGTCCACCACCACACCTGCATTCCTATTCACCCGGCTGCTTTTTCTTTTTTCTTTTTCTTTTGATTTCTGCAGGTGCTGGCGCGTGAACTCAGGAACTCCAGTTCTCGCTTAGCTTCTTGGCCTGCCCCTCCCACTTGAGCCATGCCTCCAGCGTGGCTTTTTGCTGGTTATTTTGGAGACGGAGTCTTGTAGGGTTTTTTTTTTTTTTTTGCCTGAGCTAGCTTAGAACACAATGATCGTGTGGATCTCAGCCTTCCCTGGAATGAGGATTATAGGCCTGAGCCACCGCTACCTGGCCCTTCCCTGCTCTTTTGAAGGACAGCAGGAGATGGAGACCTGTGGTGTCTTCCATGCTCCGTGTCTTTGCTAAGAAAGGATGCTCAGTTCTAAGCACACTGTGTGCCAGGACTTCCCATTGGCAGCCATCCCTGAGACCAAGCTATGTCAGGACCCTTGTAGGCCCAGGGCCTGTGTTCATCACAGGTCATGTCAACTCCTGCCTTGAGGGAGGGGGGGAAATCTCCTGTGAAGGGGGTGACTGGAGCTGTTCCCTTCTCCTCTGCCCTCAGCCCCCAAACCATAGGCCCATTGCTGCTCAGGTCCGGCCACTGGCTCCCGAAGGGCGATGGAGGAAAGAGAGTCATGGTGAAGGGTGGGAAAGGCCCAGGAAGCATGTTGGCCCAGCTCAGGGGCCCAGCCGTGAGCTTCTGCTTGAAATAGACCAAGATCCGGGGTGGAGGCGGAGGCGGGAGGATGGCAGAGGTCACCAGCTGGTGCAGGGCGCGTCCAGCGGTCAGGGGCAGCCTCAGGAGCTGTGGAGCCCCTGGTCTCAGGTTTGGTCAGGCGTGGCCTGGCTGGCTGGGAGTGATCTCAGTTCCGGTTCTTACCAGTTCTGGAGCAGTCATTACCAGGGTCATCCCTTGGGAGAAGAGCTGTCTGGTCCTAGGGGGCAGCCTCGTCACGGGGGCAGATGTCCCCCTTTGGGGGTGACCTTGAGGGGCACTGCAGAGAGAGATTGGCTAGGAGCAGATGCATAGAACATGGAGGCAGAGGTCCAAAGCGATTCTCCTGCTTGAGGTTAAGTCACAGGTCTACGTGAGAAGTCCATTGCTTGAAAGGAAAACCAGTGTGTGTGTGTGTGTGTGTGTGTGTGTGTGTGTGGGGGATCTGGGGCTTGGACTGTGGGCCTGGGCCCTCTACCACCATAGCACCAGGTCTGGCTTTTTCTGAGTTGTTTATTGGAGATAAGAATCTCACGGTCTTTCCTTCCTGGACCTGGCTTCTAACCATGATCCCCAGATCTCAGCCTTCCTGATTAGCCAGGATTACAAGTGTGAGCCACTGATACTGGGCTCAAAACCAGTTTTTAAGCTCCTCCGTCACTTTGTGTGAGCCCAGCCTGGCCCTGTACAATGAATGACCTTCCGTGTGCCAAGGTCACACACCCATCTGCCTTTCTCTGTAACAAACGACCACTGACATAGCAGCTTAAAACAGCACACACTCCTCCTTCCTTTAGAGGTTTGGAGGTTGGGCGTCTACACGCGAGGGGTCTGGAGGATGGCTCCCGGTGCAGGCTACGAAGGAGGCCCTGTTTTTCCTGCCGTTTTCAGCTTGGAGAGGCCACCTGCAGTTCCAGGACCCGCAGTTTCCTCCTTCTCCTACCCCCATCTCCATCTCCATGGCAACAGGAGCATCCTTCACAATAAATATCAGAGATCTGAAATTCTCCCAAATCCTAAACTCTGGCATTAAAAGAAAAGTTTTGGCTTTTACACTATTCAAAATTCAGATTTTTGGTGATGATGATGATGATGATTCTTGCTTTGGATTGCTCAGTCTTTAAATATTCCAGAATCTGGGCAGGTGTAGGAGCTAAGGTCTGTGATCCCAGAGACTCAGAAGGTAGAGGTAGGAAGACTGTGGTCAGAGGCCGGTGGAGGCCCAAAGCATGTGAACCTGTCTAGGAAACAAACAAAATAAACAAAAGACTGGGTAGATCAAATGCTCTGCTACATTTAATCCCTAGCCCCAAATTTAATCCCTAGTATTAGCAAGAAAAACAAAAGCAATAGCAAACAAAACAAAACAAACACACACACACATATACACAAAACTACTACAAAATGCAAAACACTTCTAGTCCCCAGCCTGGTGAATAAAGGTTATTGATCTTCTCTGTGCTTTCCCTTTCCTAAGGACTCTGGGATGACAAAGAATCTCTCCGTGTGGAGACTCTTAATCACACCCACCAGGGAAGGTGACATTTTCACGCCGCCCCAGGGTGGAGGAGCAGGTATGGATCCCTGGGGCTCCACCAATTGGGCTTTTGCTTCCAGAGCCTCATCCCGCCTTTCAGGAGCAGCCCTCAGCCAATGGCTGCGGGAGATGATGCAGTGTCCCCGCCCCCTCCTCCCTGCTTTCCAGGTGGGCCATGTCTGGGTGGGGCAGAGGTGTGCCCCACTTCCCAGCATGCTGCTGGGGGACCAGCCTTCACCTGTCTCCGGATACCATGTGGCTTGATGGTGCTGGCTGGGGGAGGTGTCTTCTGTTTCTTGGACCCTGCTCTGTGCTCCTCAGACTCAAAAACTTTAGGTGTCTGATTATGGCAGAACTCAGGCTACAAAGGAAATCTGCTCTACCAACCTGGACTTCATGAAGTTAAGTAGAAAAGAATGGTGACTTCCGGTCTCACTCCCTTCCGCCCCCGCCCTCCCCCAAGTTCACGTGTCCCCATGGTAGCCGTGGGAAAGCCTGGCCCTTTAAGACCCGGGGACCGCTGGCTTGACCAAGGCTGGGTCAGCACTGGCCAGACCTGTACCTGGGCAGGTGGTGCGGCCTCTGGGGAGCCGAAGGGGCCACAATGGTCACTTCTTGTTTCAGCCTGGTCTGCCTCTGGGGCCCGTGCGCCCTGATTTAGGGTGCTGTGTGGGTACCTTGATCTCCATCTGGTGGGAAGGGGTGGATGGGTGCCAGCCAGGGGTCATGGCTTGTCCGTTCTGCTCTGGCACTGTTCCCATCCCCACTCTCTGAAGGCCCGGCTGCGTCCTGAAAGATGACCAGATGACACCGGAGGGGTTTTGCAGGTGGGTCCCAGTCTTTGGCTCTGTCTCCGCTCTGGGAGCCTTCGTGAGCATCTACTCTGTAGAAGGAGCCCCACACGCCACCTCCCCCACACCCCCCCCCACAGCAAGCTCTTGTCCCCAGGAGGGCGGAGGACGGTGCCAGACAGCTGCAGGGCTTGGCTAAGTTCTACAAGTGGGGTGGCTCACAGAGGGGCCGGGGGGGGGGGAGCTACCCTCTAACCCAGGACAGGGCTGGTGAAGACCCGGAAGGCTTCCTGGAGGAGGCCAAGCCCGAGGGAGGGAGGCGTAAGAGTTGGCAACTCTGGTGATTGGGTGTGGGGGGAAGCGCCCATTGGAGGAAGCAGCTCCCGCTGTGGCTGTGTGGATGAGGAGAGGCCTTGTCTGTGACGTCACAGCCTGAAGGGTGTAGGAAGGACCAGAGCCCGAGGTTAATCCATAACGGATGGCCGGGCGCCCTGGGCTCACACCTGTCATCATAGCGACTCAGGAGGCTGAGATCTGAGGATCGAGGTGGGAAACCAGCCCGGGCAGGAGAGTCCGTGAGACTCTTATCTCCCATGAACCACCAGAAAACTGGAAGTGGTGCTGTGGCTCAAAGCGGTAGAGCGCTAGCCTTGAATGAAAGAGCTCAGGGACAGCGCCCAGGCCCCTGAGCCTAGGCATCTCCACGGGAGAGGCAACAGTCAAGATGTAAATGGTGTCGTCTTCCTCTGACTCCAGGTCCCCGGAGGAGATCTCTCTTTACTGAACCCTGGGAGCTTATTGGTACCACACAATTAGGCACTTAATTGCTTCCTAATTGGCATGTCTCCACAGACGCATTCCCAGCCCCTGGAGATGCCCTGGGGTTCCTTATAATCCATGGCCACCTTTCCCAGCTGGGGCATGAGGAAAGGGAAGGGGGGAAGATTAGTGGTCAGCTTGCTGGTGCTGGTGGTCCCCCGGGGGGGGACTTAGTTTCCCCATCTGTGTAATGGGCATCCTCCAGTGCTCGCCGCGATCCTGTTTAGATGTTAGTCCCATGTGTATCCCAGAGCCACAGAGGAGATCAGCCAGGTCCCAGCTGCCGGGGGTGCAGCTCACGAACTCCTCCTCCTCCCACCTCAGACCCCCAGGTCCAGCCAGCATCTTCCAGGTTCAGGCAGAGACTAGAAAGTAAACAAACAAATAAGGAGGCAAAGCAAATTATCTGCGAGGGAGAGGCGCTCAGCAAAACCAGCCGGGCTGGTGGAACGCTTTGGCGATTATACAGACAAACAAATCACTTTCTCCAAAAGTGCTTCTTGGGGGAATTACAGCTCCTGGAAATGAAACACAAACAGATTATTAAAAAAGAGCTCCCCATTGGGAGAGAAACAGTATTTACAAGAGAAGATGCGCCTAGCCGGACCTCTAATTGCCGTTCATTAGCTCATATTGATTTAATTAGCTGCTGCACTCCGGGTCTGAATCGCCCGCCGTCCACAGCAGGGGACTGGCGAGGAGAGGGGGCCTCCGAGTGACCTGGCCGCCGCTGCCCTCCGCTCTTCCTCCTCCTCCCTGCTCCCTGCAACACAGGGGTCAGCGTGCAGGGGTGCCCTTGCAGCTGGTAGCTGGAGGCAGCCAGCCACGTCGGAAGCCCCCCCCCCCACCAAGGGCTGCTCTGTCTCCGGCACGCCTTGGGCTGAGGTTGCTGCTAGGAGCTAATTAGCTGCAGTAATTAGAGAGAGTGTCTTCATAATGTGGAATTAGAGTGGCTGGGAGAGGCGTGGGGAGATGGATGGCCCGGGCTGGTTGTGTTGTGTGTGGGGGGTGAAGCAGCCGTTAAGGGGGGTGTGGGGGGTCTTCTGCATGTCCTGGGCCCTGAGGGCCGACTCCTCTGTCCCCACCCTGCAGGCCAGAGCTTTCTGGGCATCCGTCCTGGGCCTTCGAGCCTTCGAGCCCGGGGCCACGTGCACGCTCTCTCCACCCCTGCCTGACCCAGACGCCAGCCAGGGAAGGAAGCTGATTAGCCATTCTCTTTAGTGGGCGTCTGGGACCAATTGTTTTGAAGATTTGGGGTTTATAATTGCAAGTGATTAATGAGGAGCTGACAATCAGGCTTAAAAGGTTGCTAATTGCTCTTTTAACATAATTGTGTCCAAGCAAGAGAGTAATGTACGGTGCAGCGTGCCCGGGAGCCTCAGGCTGGCACGCCGGCATGTGCTCAGGGTAAGGCAGAAAGACCTGCCAGCAACTGCCTTGCCCTCCTTCCCCCTCCTCCCTCCCTTCCTCCCTCCCTCCCTTTCCTCTTCCTTCCTTCCTTCCTTCCTTCCTTCCTTCCTTCCTTCCTCTTTCCCTATCCTTTGCTGCATTCTTCCCTTTATTCTCCTTCTCTCCCTCCTTCCCTTCTTACCATCTTTCTACCTTCCTTCCCTCCCTCCCCTCCATCTGCCCACCATGACTACAGGCAGTGGACACAGCTAAGAATGAGACTGAGTCCCTGCCCTCGGGAAGCTTCCTGTCGATGGGCTTGGAAACACCAACCCAGCAGGTGTGGTTGGATCTGCATGCCAGATCGGGATGGATGCGGTGACTGGTGGAGGAGCCATCTGTTGGGACAGGCCTGGCCAGCCCCTCCTTCCTCTGCCCGCAGTGCAGCATGTCGGACAGGCAGCCCTCCAGGACCAGCTCCGCAGCTGCCCGTGTGGTTCTCTTTCTCCACACTGGGTCCCTCATGGCTGGTTTTTTTTCCTTTGTTTTTCCTCTGCTTGTCCTTCTAGTTCTAGACTGGGATCCAGTGTGGCTCTGTCCCTTTGTCCCCAGAGCCAAACCCAGCCCCTGACTTTCCGGAGCATGAATGGACGGGAAAGACCCGGCCCTGGTGGGTAATGGCTGGCAGAGGGCCAGTGTGGCTGGACTTCTTCTGAACTGATGTGGACTCAAGCCCGTCAGGGAGCCCGGATGGGTGCAAGGGGCTCCAACCCTCCCAGCTCAGCAGCGCTCAGCCGGCCCGCGCCGCCCTGGCCTCGGGTGGTCACCTCAACGGAAAGGGCGGCCAAGCTGGGCCTGCTTTCGAGGAAACAGCCCTGGACTTGAAGTCGCATGCTCCACGCCCCTCCGTGTGAGCCTGTGGAACTGTATTCGTGATCTTTATTTTCTGCATTGGCAAGGAACGCAGTGGGTCTAGGGGTGGCGGGTAGAGGCAGGACTGGGAATGGTGGGCAGAGGGAGACCCTGCCCGTGCTGGGAGCAGGCGGGGGAGATGGCCAGGCCCCTCGGTGTCCTCTCCCCTGCCAGGCTTGGGCCCCGCGGAGCGCTGATCTCATTAGCTCCGTTGATATTGCCCTGTATAGATCTGTCAGCTCACCCCCTCCCTCCCCCTCCTGAAAAGCAAGAGCTGACCCAGGCCTTCGCTGTGCAGGCCTCCCTCCTCAGACACGCATGCGAGCCAGGGCCAGGCCTCCCTCCTCAGACACGCATGCGAGCCAGGGCCAGGCCTCCCTCCTTAGACACCCATGTGAGTGCAGATAAATCTATTCCGCACAGTTGCCTGCTACAGTCAGCCTTTCCCCTTTCCTCCCACTCCCTGTCCCTGTCCCCCTCCTCCCCCTCTTCCCCCCTCCTCTTCCTCCTCCTCCCTCTCCTCCTTTTCCCTCTCCTCCTCCTCCCCTTCCTCCTTCCCCTCCTCCTCCTTCCTCCTCCCCCCCTCCTCTTTTCTGGCCCCCTCACCCCATCACACCTTTCCCCATTGAATTAGCTTTACTATGTATATATATATTTTTCCTTCTGATGGAAAAAGTATTGAATCTACCTCTAGTGCTGAGTGTCTCAATTCTTGCTTTGGGCTTCAAGTAATCGAAAGGTTGCCTCCTTCCTCCTAGGCCGCGGAGGGGTGGGGACCCCTCATTACTTTGGTAACATTCTCCATTGATGAAGCTGGACTTTGGGGGAGACCCAGCCAATGTGGGGTGCTTCCCTGCCCTCCCTTCTCTCTTACTTGCCCTCCCTCTCCATCCTTCTCTTTCTGCCCCATCGCCATTTCCCAGGAACCAGGACTTCCGTGGTGAAAACCCCCAGGGGTGGAGGGAGGGAGGAGGGAGGGAGGGAGACCACGGTCAATTAAGTCAGAAAAGACTGCATTATGTAAGGAGCTCCACCCAATGACAAGGTGCCCGGGGAAGCGAAAGGCTCTGAGGAGTTCTGCAGTAATGGAAACCATCTCCATTTCCTTTCATCCCAAGGGGCCTGGGATCCGGAAGTGACTCCTTTGCTCCTCTGACAATGGTCCCTCATCTTCCTTGCATTTAAGTTCCCAGAGGGGAATAGACACCCTTGTCCACCTCCATTGTCCGCCCCCATCCCCTGACTTGAGTGATCCCAGCCCTCCTGTGGGCTGGAGGAGCACCCTCAGGGTGGGCCCGAGGTGGGGTGCTCAGCTCTGCAAGTTCCAATCCCAGCTTCCCACTGTGGCTGAACCTTCCGGCTCAGTAGGTGACAGAAGCCACCTTGGCAGGTCACGCCACATTCATGAGGATGATGGGGTGGGTCCATACACTCCTGCCTTCCTAATGACCGCCAGATTCGCAGGCCAGGCCTGGCCCGGGGCATGTCCGCCCCTCTCCTTCGCTTCCTCACCCGGCCTGCAGGGAGGTGATTGAGGCTCTTCTGAGTTGTGGGGTTTTTAATTGTTTTTTTCTATTGGTTCTGGGGCTAAAGCCAGGCTTGCCAGCCTCTACCCGGAACCTCTTCCTCCTCCCCCGCCCGGCGGGGCGCTTGACTGGATGCCAATGTTTTTGTTGATTTAAGGACTCCCAGTGCCTTCCAGCCGTCACACTTTCTGAAAAGTTCTTCCCAGCCCAGGAGCCATTCATCACCCTCTGTAATTAAATAGCCCAGCAACCAGTAATTAGGGTATTGATTTGTTGGTTTACTTGTTTATCCCGGGGATTGCCTCCGGCCAGGATGCTCTGAGGTGAGGGTTAGAGACCTTTCCACTCTCTCCACTCCAGTGCCCTGCACGTGCGAGACTCAGAGACTCCAGACACAGTGGCCCCATGGAGGAACGAGTGGATCCTGGGGTTCAGGGTCAAGTTAGGACACCCAGTGCATGAGAGGGTCTGGCCGTTAGCAAGGAAACTCAGCTCTTCATATGACGGTGCTCTAGGACTCAGTGGTGTGGAGTGAGTACTGGGTGGTGGTGGTGATGGTGGTGGTGATGGTGGTGGTGGTGGTGATGATGATAACGGCGGTGATGGTGATTTTGATGTTCCCATTTCTTGAACTTCCCCTGTGTTCTGGGTAGCTTGGTTGCACTGCTTCTGTGTGAATGAATCACAGGTGGACCGAAAGACCGAATAAATGGGATCTTTCCCATGGTGCTGTGGGCAGTCCGCAGGCTCAGAGAGGAGGGGCACTACTTCTATCATGCTGCCCGTGTCCTGCGTGGCCGGGCGCCAGGCCTGATATATGTCCTTCACTGGGGGGGGGGGGGAAGATGGCAGAGCTGTTCTTCAGAGAAACTGAGGCCAGCACCTCCTGTCAGTGTGAGGAAGGGAGCTAGGGCCACCCTGGCAGGGGCCCGGGAAGGCCTGGTGCCCTAGTCACCCTGTTTCTGGAAAATTCCGTCATTCTCGTGTCTCTCCATTGGTGAAACCCACTGTCACCCTTTCCAAATAATGTCCGAGGAAATGTCAAGCCGAGTTTCCCAGCTCTGGGAACACCGTCGCTGGGAAAATGTTGACCCACCAGGTCCCAGAAACACTGGAATTCATGGTCTGTTTTCTACTCAGGGCTGGAGACCCTGGGGATGCTGTAGGCACGCGCACACACAAATGTACGTACGGCGCTCACTGAAAATTCAGAAGTTTAAGGACAAGAAGAAAGGAGGGTATATTGTATTACACTTGGGTTTGTTTGTTTGTTTGGGTGGTCATGGGATCTGGGCGCTGTCCCTGAGCTCTTTTGCTCAAAGCACTCTGCCACTTTGAGCCACAGCTCTATTTCCAGTTTTCTGATGGTTCATTGGAGATAAGAGTCTCGTGGACTTTCCTGCCTGGGCTGACTTTGAACCATGATCCTCAGGTCTCGGCCTCCCGAGTAGCTAGGATGACTGGCGTGAGCCACCAGCTCTAGCCTGGCTAGAGCTGTATTATTCTTACATGACAGAAATAAATAGAGCATTGGAAGAGACCATTTGAAAAAAAAAATGTTGGAGGGAGTCCAAGTTAAAAAACAAAACTTCCTCGGTGGTAAGTTGTCACTTCTCAGATCCAAGAAGGTCAGTAGAACTGTCATTCATTTTTTTCCTGCTAAAGGCTCAAACTGGTAGGATAGGAACAAGAGGTTTTGGAGACCTAAAGGGGAATCTTATTCCTTTCTCCCTTCCTCTCTCCCCTCTCTCTATTTCCTTCTTCTTTTCCATTCATATACATCGCCACCCATCCATCCATTCATCCATCCACTACCCATCTATCCACCCATCTGTCCATCCAGCCATTCACCTACCCACTAACCCATCCATCCACCTACTCATCCATCTACTAGCCATCCACCCACCCATCCGTCCATCCAGCCATTCATATGGCCATATAGCTATCTATCCATCAATCCATCCATCAAACCATCTTTATTCCATCATTTTGCCCTTCCTTCCTTCCTTCCTTCCTTCCTTCCTTCCTTCCTTCCTTCCTTCCTTCCTTCCTTCCTTCCTTCCTTCCCTCCCTCCCTCCTTCCTTCCTTCCGCCACCATCCTGTCTCTACGTGGATTATTTTTCTTCACAGTTCTGATCGCTAACAGCCTTCGTGTATCTGTCTTTTAATTGTCTTCTCCACAGCTGTGGGGATGCCAGGCATCCCTCTTTACTAGCTTTTAGAAGCATGTCTGGTGGGCAGTTGGTGTGCGTAGACTCCACACAATGCCAGTTGTGAATGCTGTGTCAGGTGGTTGTAAGGACTTGAAACCAGCGGGTCTCCTCCCCATGGCTGGAGACCCTCAGGGGATGCCATGGGGGAAGTTTGCAAAGAGATGTCTGCGAGAAACAGCATGTAGAGGGTCTGGACCACCTGTCCTCGCCTCCACTTGGGTGAATGGCTCTCGAAAGAGGCTGTTAGGATGCCTCTCAGAGATGGACACTCGACGTGGGGTCTGCAGTTCTGTACAGAAGGAGGGGAAGTCGTACCTGAGAGATAGACAGGTCTCGCCAGGGGGGAAAAAATCACCCATCTTCTCCCCCCGCCCGCCCCCATCACAAGGAATGGCAGAAACAAAACGAGCCCTGGAAGGTCTCAGAGCCATGCTATAGGCGCTGTCCACGGTGCTGCACCAGCACCTCCAATGGTCGATCCGATCGATCGATGGTGAGCGAAGTCCTCACAGCTGAGGGCTGTGGGCCTCTGGCTGCCACAGGCATGGATTTGTGGCGGGTGGATGAAGTTTGAGTGAGGGGTGGCCATCAAAGGGCCAGTGGGTGCCCTAAGCCAGAGCGCCAAGCTGGAATAGTGTGTTACAGCAGGGCGCCTGTAATCCCAGAACTTGAGGGGTTGAGGTAGGAGGATTACAAGTTCAAGGCCAGCCTGGGTTATGTAATGGGACCCTGTCTCACGCACCAGCCAACCAGATGGACAGCCAAACAAACACAAATGAAGATCTAGGAAGGAGGCCCCAGGCCCCGGCAGGGGTGTGTGAGAGCATTGTTTCAAATCGGAATGACCAGAGTAATCTCTCTCTTTTTGGTAGCAGCTTCTGATGCTTCATTGTGGCAACTCATTTTCAGAATGTTCTAGACTAATTTTCACAACGTTCCAGACCAGTGCCCCCTCTCCCCCATCCTATGATGGGGGCATGGAACCCAAGAGAGGGGCAGAGACCAGCTCCCTGAGGCTCAGTACACCCCCCATCCCAGTCTGACTCCCAGTCCAGTGCTCTCCCGCTTGCTCCCTCCTTCCTGCTTGCATTTTTCCTTTAACCCTCTCCTCCCCAACCTAGGAATGGACAGGAAGAGAAGGATCACGGAGGAAGATGTGTGAGCACATGGTAGCCAGGATCACGGGATGCTGGGCTCAGCCCAGCCTGACTTCTTCCTCTGATCCAAACCATTCGTCACAGGCATGGATTCTGTGGCTCCTGCAATGCTCCTGCAGGATTCTGGGCAACAGATAAATCTGTAGAAGAAAAGCAGGTGTGTGTGTGTGTGTGTGTGTGTGTGTGTGTGTCCTGTCCAGCCTGAAGCCTCCATCCTCCCTGGATCCTGTTCTCTGGGTTTGAGCCTCAGCGGGCTCCGTCCCTCACAAAGCTAGACGCATCTCTCCCCGTCTGCGGTGCTGGGAGGGTGGGCTGTGGGGGGCGGGGGGTGGGGACACAGGCAGCATGGGGTGGATCAACAAGGCCATCTCAGAAAAAGACCAAATAGGAAATAAGAGTCCCATTGTCTAATGGGACTTATCAATTATGATCCCGGGCCATATTTCTTTGAGGGGTGATTGTTTCACGGAGTCTGACACCTCATATAGCTTTAAATTACTCACAGCCGGGACGGCTTACAAGATAGCAGTAAAATCAGGGGAGGATTGGGCGATGTAATTATAGTATGGAAATGACGGTGGCCACTCAAGCAGGGAGCAGACCTTGAATGGAAAGCCCGGCCTGGGCCTGCCGCTGCCCGCCCTCCGCCCTCCGCCCTCCGCCTTCCCCTTGTCCGCTCCCGCTGGGGCCTGGGCCTTCCATACCCTGGGGACCCAGAGGTAGCCGGGTCACTTGATAGGACAGCAAGAGACCAGCGGTCTGTGTGGGCTGTGGGGGTCAGGACCAAGGGCCGGTTCCCCGGCACCCTGCTGACTGCTGGGATTTGACACTGGCCTGGGAAGGTTTCCGTCCACAGCGGCAGCTGCCGGCCTGGGGTTCACAGGTGATGTTCTCCAGAATGCCTGGTGTGTGTAGACAACTATCACAGAGTCTGGAAGCCTGGAGTTTTCCTCCTCTCCTCTCCTCTCCTTCCTCCTACCCAACATTCCATCTACCCACCCACCATCCATCCATACATTAACCTATCCATCCAGCTATCTATCTATCTATCTATCTATCTATCTATCTATCTATCTATCTATCCATCTATCCATCTATCCACTACCCACCCTCCACTCATCCATCCACCCATCCAGCTAGCTATCTATCCATCCATCCACTCACTTAACCACCCATCCATTCATCCACCAGTCCATCCATCCATCCATCCATCCATCCAACTACCCATGTACCCATCCCTCCATCAATCTGTCCACCTACCCACCCTCAACTCATCCATCCATCTATCCATCCATCTTCCTGTTTGTCTATCCATCCATCTGTCCATCCATCCATCCATCCATCCATCCAATCATCTCTCCATCCACCCATCCACTCTTTATTTGCCGAATAACATCTCTATTCAAGGCTCTATGTGAAGGATAGAGAGATGAATTGTTTCAAGTATTTACTGAGCCTACACTATACTTACCTGCAAAGCTTGTGCTGGAATCCTGTGCCTTCCCCCATGTCATTTATGTAAATACCTGTTGATGGGGGGTGGGCCTGTGTAAATACCCGTGCAATATGAGCAACAAGGCTGAACCAGTCCAGGGCCAGGCCCATGCAAACCACTTACATGCGCCTTCCATATTCTCTCTCCCCACCCACCAAGCTGGGTTCCAACATCAAGGCTGACCACAGACAGCCGCTCACTGGGCCTGGCAGAGCCCTGGAGAGCTTGGGATCCTGATTGGGCCAATGGCACCGAGCCCTTCCTGCCCCATCCTGACCGTTTCCCGTGGTGCAGGTTCTGAGAGCCAGCGATGTGGATAACAGAGCTTCCACTCGGGTGAGTGACACTCATCGACTATTTCCACAAAGCCTTCGCCAGGGAATGAGGATGCCCCAGCCATGGGATGAAGCTTTGGGGAACCCAAAGATGAACTCATCCAGGCATGGATTTGCGTGTCCACGGCCTGTTGGATGCTGGGATCGGCATTAGGGACTTGGATGGTGGAGGCGCCCGCGGCCTACATTCGAGTCTGTTGGCTCCAGGTGGAAATACCCAAGTGGAACATTCTGAGAGATTCTATAGCAAACCAGGCAACAATGAACCCTGCTGGAGGCTGATGGGTAAAAGGGGGAGGGGAACGGAGAAATCTTTCCACATGGGGTGGGTTGAGATCTGGGGTGTACGTAAAACAAATATATGTTTTCTAGGTTGCCCTGTGGAGGGAGACGAGGGTGGAAGGAAGGGAGCTCTTTGCCATTCTACCCCGGGAAGGCTGTGTGGTCAAAGCTGGCCAAGCTGGAGGCTGCTCATGAGATCCATCTTGGAGGGGTTGTGTGTGCAGAAACAAACCAGCCCACCTATAGGTCTCTCTTACTTCCACGGGTGCTGCTTTGTTCGTTCTTCAGACATGATCACATCAGCACCGCCCCATCTTCTCAGCGAGCACAGCAGTGGCGGCGGTGAACAGAGAAGTCAGCTTCCACTATAGGCACACAGCTGTCTGGCCTCCAATTGGAGGCCGCACTCCCAGCATGCAGTGCGTGTTGCTGGGGGGAGGGGCAGTGGGGAGGCAGGAAGTGGTCTCCAGGAAACAGTCTCCCGGGATGCAGAGGCTCTGAGCTCCTCATTTGTGCATTCATTCGTTCATCTATCTATCCATCCACACATTCATCCTTGGCAAAGGCCAAGGAGCTTCCTCTCAGGAGCTCAACTGAGAGAGAGAGAGAGTGTGTGTGTGTGTGTGTGTGTGTGTGTGTGTGAGTCTTAGGCTAAGCCAGAACCAGCTAGCGCTGTGCTGGGAAGAAATAAATCTCTCCCTGAGCCAACATTAATACAAGCTTGGCAGGTTCTGGGCAGGTTCCCGCTTGATTATGCCAATGGACATCGAGGAGGGGAAGATTGAGCGGCCGGGGCCGGCGTGGGTGCACACTTGCATGGGCAAAGCCTTGGAAATATATCGCATCTGAGCAGGCAGCCAGCCAAGGGCGGGGCGCAGGCGGGAGAGGGGGAGGGGTGGCATCTGCTGGTAATTACGATGACCAGCGCCCACGGAACACGGCGTGGGGGTAAGACATGGGGGTAAGACGTTACAGCGAGCACCCCTCCTTCACCCGAATGCCAGGTGCTGGGGAGGGTGCTCCCTGGGTGGAGCTCGCAGACCTAAGCAGTTGATTCTACAGAACTATCCATATGTGCATTTAAAAAAGAAAAAAATCAGTAGTTCACGGGCTGGGTAGGGTGGCGCTACTACTTGGGAGGTGGAGGTAAAAAGATCACGGTTAGCCCTGGCAAAAAGCAGGAGACCAGATCTGAAAAGCAAACTCAAAGCCAAAAAAAAAAAAGAATGGGGGCATGGCTCAAGTGGTGGAATTCCCAGTTAGCAAGCAAGACCCCGAGTTCAGACTCAGTACCCCCACTAAAACGAATACAAGTGCATTTGGGAGAAGAGCGTCAGAGGCTCATGATGGCCTGGGTGGGGGATGACGTTTGGGGTGGGGGTAGCTTGGTGCGCGGGTGCATGTATACCCAGGGTGGGGGACAGCAGGAAGAAAGGGTGTATAGGGAACCCCTGAGGTGGTGGGTGTCTGGATTGGATGAAGGGAGATGAGCTAGTGGTGGTCTTAGTGGTAAGGATCCAAGGGTCCTGAGGTGGCCGGGAGTGGGGGGGGCGTGGCTCACTGGCAGCTCACACCTGTCAGCCCAGCTGCTCAGGAGGCTGAGATCTGAGGATCATGGTTTGAAGCCAGCCTGGACAGGGAAGTTTGTGAGACTCTTATCTCCAATAAACTACTCAGAAGAAAGTGGAAAGTGGCGGTGTGGCTCAAATGGTTGGGTGCTAGTCTTGAGCAGAGAGAGGCTCAGGGACAGTACCCAGGCCTAGAGTTTGAGTCTCAGGATGGGGGGGGGGAGAAAAAGAAAGAAAAAAAAGAGTCTGAGATGGAAGGAGAAGCAGGAAGCTCTCTGTGGGCGTGGCCAGGAGCTGGGCGTGGCCGGCAGGGGCGGCTGGACTGGAACCCGGGGCAGGCAGGAGTTTCTGGCCTGCTTCTCCCTTTCTGAGAAGACCCGGCCTCTGCAATGCGGTTCCCTCGTCTGGATTTCTCTTCCACCCACTGTGGACCTCAGAAACACGTCTGTATCATCACAAATCTGGGAACTAAGCCTCCAGGCGTGGGTGTGGGCAGCTCTAGCTCTCTGCTCTCTATCTCCTCCCTCGCTTGCTCCCTGACCGCTCAAGTCTCCAGGAACAAAGTCCTTTCCCCATTCTCCCTGTTGTTATTATCCCTCTCTGACTTGGCTGTGCGGGGCTCTCCTCTCCTGGCTCCTTTCCCTGGGCTGGATCGCCTGCACAGACCGCCATCTTGCAACAGCTCAAGTGGAAACATAGAGAGGAAGGAACTGTTCTTTGGTCCAGCCTAGACGGGCTTCTTCCTGTGCACTGGGTGAGGGGAGACTCTATGCCAGTCCCCCCCTTCCTCTCTCTGTCCTCCACTCCTGCACAGCTCCCATGCGGGACAGGGGGAGGGGGGAGGGTTCCAGCAAACTGGAGGCAGCAGGTTCTAGAATATGAGCGCTAATGGTGCTCATACATACTAACAACGTGCCCATTAATATTAATAACGGGCTCGTTAATATCCATGCCGCCGTGCCCATTAGTATTAATACAATTATGCTCGTTAATATTAATTTTAATTATGCACCCCATTATCTGCAGAGATTTCTGCATCCCTGCCAGAGCCTCTGAGTGAATTCCTCTGCCACTCAATCCCCAACCTCAGCTCCTTCCAGCCCAGGCCCAGGAACCCCCCTTCTCCCCCCCCCCCCCCCCCCGTGCCCCTGGGGGCTCTTTGATTAGAGGCTTATTGTCTAGGTCTAAATAACTTTTAGGCCATTCTCACATGGCTCTATGCTAAACTCGAGTGAGGGGAAAACTCCAAAGTTGGTCTCTCTATATATTTTTTCTTTTTTATGATGCTGGGCATTGGATTGAGGGTCTCGAGCCAAGTTCTTTGGCTTCCTTCTGTTTTTCAGATAGGCTGGCCTCAGGCCGTGATCCTTCCTCCCGTCTCTGCCTCCAGTCAGCTGGGATTGCAGGCATGTAGCGTCAGGCTCAGCCCCCGACTGAGTCTGCAGGCCTTCTCTGGGCCCCATTCCTTTGGCCCTCAACAGCTCATCTTCAAGAATCCCTTTTGCGTCTATGCTACTGCCCAGGCTGCTCTCCCAAGTCCCACACTGTGTGCCTCTGGTGGGAAGCCTAAGGCTGCTCACAGCTCTCAGAGTGTGGCTGGCGAGGAGGAGAAAGGGCAGAGGAGCTGCCAGCCTCGAGGGTCCACATCTGCTTAATGGCCAGGCTGTGAGGGCCAAGAGCCCATGGGTCTCCTTGGTGAAGCCCTCTGAGCGGCTGGGGGCTGAAGGATCTGAAAATCAGCCACCAGTGAACGCAGCATCACATGCTCCAGCCTCGTGATCCCCCCTTTCTCCAGTGGCTGTTCCCACAGGTGCTGAGACAATGCAGCTGGAGGTTGGGGCTGGGGCGGGGCAGGCTGGGCCTGGTGGGGGAGGAGGGGACCGTGGAGGAGGGAGGGGAGCCGGGCGGGAAGGCACAGAGGTGGAGGGGGCAGGACACTCACCTCGAGGCGGTCGGCTCAGCGGCCTCCCGGCTTTGAAAGCGATCCAAAACAAGGGCCGCGTCCCGGCCGCTGTGATGTCACCGCTGGTCATTAGCCCGGTAATTATGCCGCAGACCCGCTGCCATCCGCCTCGGCAGGGTCATTAACGAGAGGCAGCCACACCAGTAAATGTCTTATTAGTCTTATTTTAGACTTATGTATTTTTCAGGACTACAGAATTTTAATAGCCTGCCCCTCCCGCCCCCTCCGGCTTCCACATTAATATCTATTACCCATGCCAGACTTCCTGCAGCAGCGCCGCCTCCTGCCTCCCCTGAAGGCAGACCCCAGGGCAGGGGGGAGGGGGAGGGGAGGGGAGGGAGGGGAGGGGAGGGAGGGGAGGAGAGAGTGAGGAAGGAAGGAAAGAAAGGAGGGAAGGAAGAAAGGAAGAAAGAGGGAGAGAATGAATGGGCAGGTGGATGGATGGATGATGGCTGGGTGGATAGGTGGGAGGAAGGAAAGAAGGAAGGAAGAAAGGAAGGAAGGAAAGAAAATGGATGGGCAGGTGGATGGATGGATGATGGCTGGGTGGGTAGGTGGGAGGAAGGAAAGGAGGAAGGAAGAAAGGAAGGAAGGAGGGATGAAGGGAGGGAAAGAAGGAGGGAGGAAGGAAAGAAGGAAAAAAGAAGGAAGGAAGGTGGGAAGGAAGGAGGGAAAGAAGGAGGGAGGGAGGAAGGAAGGACATAGGGAGGGAAGGAAGGAGGGAAAGGAGGGAGGGAAAGAAGGAGGGAAGGAAGAAAAGAAGGAAGGAGGGAAAGAAGGAGGGAGGGAAGGAAGGAGGAAGGAAGGAGGGAGGGAAGGAAAGAGGGAGGGAAGGAGGGAGGGAAGGAGGATGGAAGGAGGGAGGAAGGAGGGAATGAGGGAGGAAGGAGGGAATGAGGAAGGAAGGAGGAAGGAAGGAAAGAAAGAAGGAGGGAAGGAAGAAAGGAAGGAAGGAAGGAGAATGAATGGGCAGGTGGATGGATGGATGATGGCTGGGTGGGTAGGTGGGAGGAAGGAAGGGAAGAAGGAAGAAAGGAAGGAAGGAGGGATGGAGGGAGGGAAGGAAGGAAGGAGGAAGGAAAGAAGGAAGGAAAGAAGCAAAAAAGAAGGAAGGAAGGTGGGAAGGAAGGAGGGAA
This sequence comes from Dipodomys ordii, assembly GCF_000151885.1. Classification (NCBI taxonomy): domain Eukaryota; kingdom Metazoa; phylum Chordata; class Mammalia; order Rodentia; family Heteromyidae; genus Dipodomys; species Dipodomys ordii. The sequence goes on along the minus strand of NW_012267239.1, from coordinate 5,323,032 downwards.
AGAAGGGAGGAGGGAGGAAGGAGAGAGTGAGGAAGGAAGGAGGGAATGAGGGAGGAAGGAGGAAGGAAGGAAAACTGTAATGGAGTGAGGGCAGGCTGTGGGCCCAGGGATGAGCCCCTGGCTTGTCTTGCCAGGCCCAGCTCTGCCCCCTCCCTCTTTTTCTCTCTATTCACACCTCCCTGGGACGCTCTGCTCCATCTGCCAGCCCTCTTCATCCCTGCCCTTCATTCTGAACGAAATTCATCCTCACCGCTACTTTCAGACTCCAGCAAAGAGGACAGGAGCCCGCCCACCTCTCCTCTCCCTTGGCCCCTCCAGCTCTTCCCTTCTGTCTTCATCTGCAATGCGCCCGGGCTGGTTCCCCTCCAGGGCCTTGGAATATGGTTCTCCCCTCTCATGTTCGACCCCACAGCTGACTCCTGTGTAGTGTGCAGGGTGTTGCTCAAAGGCCACCTCCTCCTGGAAGCCCTCCCTAATCTCCTTTCATATTCTAAGTCCAGACCTCTGTCAATGCCCTACCTAGAGCACACACCCCAATCCACAGTTGTCATTAGCCACAATATCTGACTGTTGGGTGTTTTATTTTAATACTTGCATTTTGTTTTATAGACCCACAGCTCTGATGCACTTTTCAGGGCTGTGTGGTACTCCAGTGGGTGGACACTGGGGTTGATGTAGCTAATTTCCTCCTGGCATTTTCTGAAAGGGAAGGAGGATTAGAACACCCCGCGGGCACCAGGGGCCAGGCACAGCATGACCACGTGTTTATGGGCAGGTTGTGGAAGCTTCCTCGCCTCCGGTGCCTCAGTTTCCTCATCTGTAAAAGCCCCGGTGATAACGGCTGCAGACCTTGTGAGGCTGGAGTATCAGGCTGGTCAGAGGCCGCGCTAAGAGGTGACCAGCATTGCTTGTCACTCATCCCTGGCTCAAGGAGGGAGTCCCAGGGGAGAGGGTGGAGCATTCACTGTGCCAGAGACAGCCTTGGTAGGAGGCTGGGAGGTTCAGGAAAGGAGGCTTGACATCTCTTTTCCCTCCATGGGCTGGGGATGCCAAGAGGCTGCGGCCTGGGATCACACTCCTGGTCTGTGCCCAGCTCCAACCTGGGAGAACTCCAGCACCCAACTTTCCTTCTTGAGTCCTGGGGGGGGGGCCCATGTGCGGGCCTGAGCACCCTCACCCCATGATTCCAAGGGGCCCCAAGCCCCGGGGCGGGGCTCTGCTTCCCTGCTGTCTGCTGGCTCTCAGGGAAGGAGGAGGAGCAGCTGGGATGTGGAGCCCAGCTCTCTGCTCCCCCCCACCCCTGGGCGGGGCCCCCACATGGCCTCTCCAAGCCCTCAGCTCTTCTGTGTGAAGAAGGGAGAGGGAAGCGGCCGCAGACCTGGTGGAGAGAGCCCCCGGGAGGCAGTGTGGAGGAAGAGTTGGATGGTTGGTTGGTTGTTTTCTGGGCAACTAGGAAGGGAAGGGCTGACGCCAACTCAGAAGTCCCAGTGCCAGAGAACTGCACCAGGGAGCAGGGAGGCTCAGCACTGTAGGGCCCAAGGGCCTGATTCAGGAGCCCTCCAGGCTCATCGGCAATGCTCAGCAATCCTCCCTCCCTTCCTCCCTCCCTTCTTTCCTCCCTCCTTTCCTCCCTCCCTCCCGTCCTTCCATCCTTCTTTTTTTCTTTCTGCCTCTCCCTATCACTGGGGCTTGAACTCACAGCCTCATATCCACTCAGCTTGCTTGCTCATCTGGAACTATACCATTTAAGCCAGGCCTCCAGCCTAACTTTTTGCTGGTTAATTGGAGATGGTATCTCATGGACTTTTCTATCCTGGCTGGCTTCAAACCTTGATCCTCTGGGTCTTGGCCTCTTCCTTCCTTCCTTCCTTCCTTCCTTCCTGTGTTTTTTTCTTTCTCACTCTATTCTCCTTCTCTTCCTCCTCCTTCACCTTCTTTCTACTTCTTCTTTTTGTCAGTTGTAGGGCTTGAACTCAGGACCTAGGCCCTGTCTCTGAGCTTTTGTGTTCAAGGCTAGTGCACTACCACTTTGATCCATACCTCCACTATTTTTTGTTTTTGCTTGTTAATTGGAGATAACAGTCTCATGGGCTTTCCTTCCTGGGCTGACTTTGAACCATGATCCTCAGATCTCAGCCTCCTGAGTAGCTAGGATGACAGGCATGAGCCAACAGTGTCCATCTCTTTCTTTTCTTTTGACTTTACAGAGTTTGAACCCAGGGCCTCAGGCTTGTTACACAGGCACTCTACCACTTGAGCCACACCCCCATGTCCCTTTATTGCATTGGTGATATTGAGGTAGGGTTCTGTCTTAAGTCTGGGCTGGCATGGGCTGGTGCTTTCCCATTCACTGGGGAAGATGGATATGAGCCACTGCCCTCAGCCATCATACTTTTCTCATAGCCGGGGTAGCCACTGAGTGAGATGGAGTCTCTCGATCTTGCCGTTTGCATGTAGCTGGGGTGGATCAAGCTGTGACTGAAGCATCTTTCCTGTGTTCCCCTCCTCACTCTGCCCACCTGGATGGGCTGCAGGGAGACAGCTAGCCATTGCCCTTGCCCGGCCTGTGAACTCACCTCAAAGAGCCACGAAGTGTGGGAAAGAGTGTTTCAGCTGGGGGGCTTCATCTGCTTTGTTCTTTCTATTCCTGGGCACCTAGCGACTATAGCAGATGCCAGGCACGAGCCAGGGCTAAATAAATAAATAATACTTGTCGAGTGAATTCATGAATGGGCGAATGGATGGATGGATGCATGCATTCTTACCTCCAGACAAGAGCTGTTGAATGCAGGGAGTCTGTCTGCCAAGCCCCTCTCCCTAGGCCCTCCCCTCCTCCCACCCACAGCCTGTGGCATTTAATTAATATCAGCCACACAAAGCCCAGTGTGTGGCACGGCCCAGGGGCCAACGGTAATTGAGAAATGATGGGCGGCGCCTGGGACTCGATCTTGTGACTTGACCTTTGCTAATGATGGAGAGACCTGTGCACGGACGGCAGCCGGGGACCCGTGCTGGAGCATCATCAGGAGTGGGTGGGGTGTGGGCTGGGGTGGGTACAGCCTCGCCTGGCTTGCCAGGGCCAGGAGCTCTTGGGGGAGCTTCTGCCCATGGTATTTCCCCCCACAGGGACCCCACCAGCTGTTCGGGAGTGCCTGGCCGTGGCTGAGCACTTTACAAAGAGCCTGATTAGACACCGGGGCAGCTGCTGGCCCGGGCTGGACATGGCTGCTCCCAGGATGCACTGGGAAGGAGAGCCCTGCAGACCAGCCCTACTCAGTGTCGGGTGATGGTGGTAAAGGCCTGTTTTAGAGTCGGGGGGCTGGCAGGTGTGTGCCTCAAGCTCCAGTGGGTGCCTCCTCCTATGCTCCCAGGCCCCAGGATCTTCTCCTCCAAAGGTACCAGACCTCCTTTCTCTCCTGGAGATGCTGCACCCCTCCCCCACCTCCAGTGGAGGGGAGGGCGGCTACCGGTCCTCAGGGCCCATGTTGAGGGGGGATGGACACGAGAGTCATCACACTTCTATTGATGCATAGAGACGGACTTCTGTCACCACCAAGACCGCCTTGCCCCTGGCATGAGCGGGCAGGGGTGAGGCTTCTGTGGTAGAAGCTGCTGCGGAGTCAGTGGCAATGGTGACGCTTCCTGGTTGGCTGTCCCTGGAGGGATCCTCCCCCCTCCTCCCCCAGACTGGGCCCTGGGAACCTGGGTGAACATCTGTGAGACATCCACTCCCCGGCCTCCAACATGGTGCCAAGGGGGACAGATCCTCAAAAGGCGGCCTGTGGGCCAAGTCTGGTCCGCAGCGTGATACTTTTTTTTTGTCAATAAAGTTTTATTGGAACACAGCCCATACGTATTTGTTAACAATCTTGGTTTCGGGGTAGTTTTGAAAGATAAGAGACCATGTGGCCCATAAAAGCCTAGAATAATCTCTCCCACGGCCCTTGGTCTGGAGAGTCTGCTGGTTCCTGGCGTGGAATGATACGGGCATCGGAGCTTAGGATGCCGGAGTTCAGATGCCAGTCTCTGCCCTTCCTGGCTATATTGGCACTGGTCCTGCCAAATCATCTTTCCGGCTGGCCGAGTGGAAGGGATGCATTCACACTGCAGGATGGCTGGCAGGGTGATTGAAGATGCTCACTCACCAGGCTGTCCGTACCAGGGGAGCTCAGTGAATGCTTGCCCGGCCCCTGGTGCCCAGCAGGCACTCTACATACATGCTTATGTATGGGAATTTCCCCCCATCTCAGCCTACCCAGGGACCAGAAGCCTTATTTCTGTGCCTATGAGGTTGGGACAGCCCTCTGTGGCTCTGAGGGATTCCCCCAGGGGTTCAAAGCCACCGCCCCTTGTTGCCTCTTTTCCCTGGGGGTGGAGACACCATCCCTCCTGGGCCCTTGTTTCCTGCTTTGCCACCGTGTCCCATCAGACCAGCAATGGAGAGAAGTCAGTCTGAGGAAAAAAGACAGATCTCATGGCTTGGTGGCCCTGGCATTTCCTTCCCCCCTACTCCCAGATCTCTGGATTTCCATATATTTGAAAACCTAATATAAACAACAGAGAGAACATTTGCATTTTGAGCAGGCAAGGCTGAGAAATGGAGGCAGTGTAATGTACTGCCTCACGCAGAAGAGCGATGGCCGCCGTGGCTGGATCAGACTCTTAGAACAAACCACACAGGCCCCCGCAGACTCCCTGCCTGCCAGAGCGCAGGGGTCCCCTGCCAAGACGTTTAGCAGCCCCCAGTGGGGGGGAAGGAGAGGGAGGAGGGCAGCCGGGCCACCGCACCACCCCAGGCTGGCCTTCCTGCTTCTCCTTCATTGGATCCCCTCTATGCCGATTTAGTACAAAACACACAAGCCACTCAGGGACACATAAATTCTCCAGCCCGGTTGAGGATTCTGAGTGCTCCACAGTTGACCCAGGCTTGTCTGTCTTTTCCAAGAGACATTCAAAAGGGCTGTGTATAAAAAAATAAGCCATCCCAACCTGGTGATTTAGGGTTAGTCCATCCATCCATCCATCCATCTGCCCATGATACATCCATCCACCAACCCACCCATCCATCCATCCATCTGCCCATGATCCATCTATCCATCCACCCACCCATCTATTCACCCACCCACCCACCTACCCACTCATCTATCCATCCATCCATTCACCTACTCACCCACCCATCCATCCATCCATCCACTTATCTACCCATCCATCCGTCCATCCACTTATCTACCCATCCATCCATCCATCATCCATCTATCCATCCGCCTACCCATCTATTCACCCACCCACCCACCTATTCATTCACCCATTCATTCATCCATCCACCCATCCATGCATCCATTCATCCATCCATCCATCCATCCATCTATCCATCCATCCACTCACCCACTCATCCATCCACTTAGCCATCCATTCATCTATCCATCCATCCACTCAGCCATCCATCCATCCATCCATCCATTCACCCACCCACCCACTCATCCATCCATCTACCCACCCGCCCAACCATCCATCCACCCAGCCATCTACCCACTTACCTATCTACTCAGCCACCCACCCATCCATCCATCCATCCACTCACCCATCCATTCACTCACCAATCCACCCATCTATCCACACACCCACCCATTCATCTCTCCATCCATCCATCCACCCACCCACACAGCTACCCATCCATCTACACATCTATCCATTCATCAACACATCTATCCATCTCCCCACCTGTCACCCATCATCTATCCACCTATCCACCTGCCCACCCATCTGCTGAACCATCCATCCATCCATCCATCCATTCACCCATCCACCTGTCCGTCAATCCATCTACCCACCCACCCATCTACCTACTCATTCACCCATCCATCCGCCCATCCATCCACCCATCCACTCATCCACCCACCCACCCACTCACCCCATTCATCCATCCATCAATTTATCCATCCATCCATCCATTCACTCATGCCATATTTTCCTTTTCTGATCAACAGGGTAATCTCAAGTTCTACCCATTTTCCTGACAATGACATGCTTTCATGTTACTTCATGGCTAATATTCCACTGTGCAGATATACTACATATTCTTTATTCATTCCTCAGTTGGTGGACACCTAGGCTGGTTCTGTATCTCGCATCTTGAATGGGTCCGTAATAAACACGGATGTGCAGGTGTCTCTATTGTATGTGGGCATATATTTCTGGATTTCCAACAGTAGTCTGGCTGGACCATTGGGTTCTATTGCTCATTTCTGAGAAGCTTCCACACCGATTTCCACAGTGGCTGCATTCATTTCCACTCCCACCAGCGGTTTCTGTGGGTTCCTTTCTCTCCACATCCTTGCCAGCATTGGTTGTTTGTTTTCCTGATGATGGTCATTCTGCCCTGGGGTGACGAGGAATCTGGCTGTTGTTTTAATTTGCATTTCCTCCATGGTGAACAACTACAAAGACCAGACAGGAAATGTCCCAGCTCTCTCTTTTCTGTATGGTCAGGTGCATTTACGTAGAAAGTAGAACGAGGACTCGGGGGTCCACGGGAAGACCTTGGGCAGACCCTGGGCTTCTGCTCACAAGCACCAGAGGGGTTTGGCCCAGGCAGAGGGGTACCGCGGTCCATGGGCACTGGAATGAGCTGGGTGAGGTGTCATTCGTTACGCTGCCCGAAATAGCTCTCTCTGATGGCTCCCGGGCTGCAGGCGGGGTCCCTATTCTCTCCACGCAGGACCCTGAGGCTCTCGTGTAACTCTGAACAAATCATCGCCTCGTTCCCAGCCGCAGGCTCCCCATCCTCAGTGATGTCTCCCATCACATGCCCAACGCGGCCTCGATGGAGAAGACATCATGGTGGCTGACGTCTGGAGTCCTGGATGGAGGGGCGATCCCAGCGGTCACACACGAGACAAGAGAGAAATCTTTGATCCAGAGGCTGAGCACCCCACACCCTGCTCCTCAGGACAGAGAATGAGGCTGGGGGGCAGCGTCTCCTGCCTGTCATCCTAGCTACTTGGGAAGTTGAGAGCTGGAGGATCAAAGTTTGAAGCCAACCCTGGGCAAGAGAGTCTGTCAGACTCCATGGCCCATTAACCAGCAAAGATACAAAAGAAGCAGAGCCGGAGGCATGGTTCAAGTGGTCAAATGATGGGGAGAGGTGGGGGTGAGGAAGGGAGGGGGAGAGAGGGAGAGACCCCGATCTCAAGCCTATCTCCAAGGCTGTTCCTTGGAGACTCGAGGTCATTCTGAGAAAGCAGAGGTGGGGGGAGAGGGGATTCTCCGTTCTGCCTTGAGTCTGCAGGTCAGGGGGCGGGGAGCTCTGACTTACAGATGTTTCTGACACCTGTATGTGCTCCTGGGGCAGGAGATTCTAGTAGTTTGGGGAACAACAGAAGTTTTCCACCAGATCTGGGTCTGACCACCTCCCACGGGCGCCACCTGCCACTCTCAGGCTGCAAACTCCAATCCTGATGCTTATCCCTCTCCTGTCCCTACCCCTGCCTTTCCTCAGTTGGCCCAATGGAGAGTATTCCTCACCCCCTTTCCGTCCACACAGACCTCCTCTCATTGCCTTGCAGACGCCCAGCAAGGCCCTGCGTACTGCAGGACCCTTGCACATGGTATTTCCTTGGCTCATCTGAATTCTCAGCTCAGACATCTTTCCTGGACACGCCAGAGTGAGTCCCCTCTTCAAATCCAGTTCACAGATTTCTCACACCACGGATCTGACTGGCAAGCTGTCGTTGGACAGTCCCACAGAAGTTACTTATTAATAATAAATGATGAGTCGTGAGTTAGCAACTTCAGTCATCGTGTTAGATTGAAGTTAAAGGATTCCCTGCAAGTCTAACCTGGAAACCTGGCAAAGGGCCTCGTGTGCAGTCTCAATGCATAAGGAAATTGCAAGGCAGCCCCGGGTCTCTCTGTACCCCGCCCCTCTCTAGCAGAGGGGCCATCACCTGGTCATCCAGGTCAGGAGGTGACAGTGCCCAGCTGCTGCCAAGAGGAGGGAAGGGGGGAGGATCACAGTAGGGACAGCAACAATGTCCCTTTGTCCTTCCTCAAGCTCAGGTTGTGACCTGGCCTTTGTAGATGTTGTGGTAATAAGAACTTCAGGATAAGTAGTCTGGGATGAAGATGAACACCAGATCTATGATCCTGGTGAGAGATGAACAGGGAGAGGAGGTGATGTGGAGACGGAGGTGAAAATGGAAGGCTGTGCCTACAAACCAAGGAATGGTGGTGGTGTCCAGGTTCTGGCGGGAGGCCCGGGGCAGTGGGTGCTTCCTCACAGGTACCAGAGGGAGCCCCGCCTGCCAAGCCTCCACATCTGACCTTTGGAACCGGGCTCAAGGCCATTCCTGATGTCTGGAGCCACACTGCATGGCGGTCGTTGGTTGTGATGGCCCCAAGGATGCATGCAATGAGCTGTTATGGATGGGCTCTGGGACTCAGTCACCTCACCTACAAGTTGGGTGTCCTTGTAGAATCCATGCTCTGATGCCATAAAACAAACAAACACAGAAGAGCCTGGCACCAGTGGCTCACGCCTGGCATCCTAGCTATGTGGGAGGCTAGGATCTGAGGATTGTGGTTTGAAGCTAGCCCCAGCAGGAAAGTCCATGAGACTCTTTTATCTCCAATGAACGACCAGGAAACCAGAAGTGCAGCTGTGGCTCAAAGTGGTAGAGCACTAGCCTTGAGCAAAAAGAACACAGGTACGGCACCCAGGCCCTGAGTTCAAGACCCACAATTGACAAAAACAAAAACACTGAGAGACACCAGCATGTGGACTTCTGGGCCCAGCACCCTCTGAGCCTGGGTACGCTGTAGCTGTTACCAATGGCTTCTCTCATCCACCTGCCCACTCGGGGCATCTCCCAGCCCAAGCCCAAGCACTGCCCTCACTATGCCAGCCAATGGCTTTCTGAGAAGCCAGGGCAATGGAAGGCTGTGTGGGCTCTGCAGTAAGATTGGGTTTCCTGCTGTGCTGAAGCCAGCGGCTGCGGCTCTGTCCGGTTCCATCCATTGTCTGCACCAGGGGCTGCCCTTAATATGCCTGCCACTCGTGTGCTCTTCCAGAAACTATACGAAGTCACTTAAAACACACACTCATACACACACACACACAAAGCACCCGGGTGCTGGTGGCTCACACCTGTCATCCTAGCTACTAAGCGGGCTGAGATCTGGGGATCATGGTTCAAATTCAGCCCAGGTAGAGTCTGTAAGACTGATCTCCAATGAACCACCAAAAAAAAAAAAAAGGTGGAAGTGGAGCTGTAGCTCAAGTGGTAGAGCACCAGCTTTGAGCAAAGAAGCTCAGGGACAGCATCTAGGCCGTGAGTTCAAGTCCCAGGACTGGCACAATAAAATACAATAAAATAAAAGCAGTCAGAGATTGCTGATAAACATCAAACTCACCCCTCTTCTCCCTTTCTCTCCCTCAACTTCTCTGTTTTATCCTCCCTTCTCTTTTATTAGAAATAGCCACCTTTCAAAGGTTTAATGGAAGAAGGAGGAGGAAGAAGAAGAAAAAGAAGAAGAGGAGAAAGAAGAAGGAGGAGGAAGAAGAGAAGAAGAAGAAGAAGAAGAAGAAGAAGAAGAAGAAGAAGAAGAAGAAGAAGAAGAAGAAGAAGAAGAAGAAGAAGAAGAAGAAGAAGAAGAAGAGGAGGAAGAAGAAGAAGAAGCAGCAGCATAAGGAGAAGCATAAGGAGAAGCATAAGGAGAAGCAGTAGAAGCAGAAG